>NW_005054403.1:2408720-2416753 GCF_000277835.1 Geospiza fortis | reverse complement strand
ATTCCAATGTAACACTAATGATCACTATCTTAGAATCTTTTAGAGTAGCAGTCTAGGAACTTTCAAAACACCTAGCCACTGCTGACCCTCACGTGTCACTGCCTGTGGTTATGTTAGTTTGAACATTTTACTGTTTCATATTTCCTTGCTGTTGGTTTGTAGGCAGTAACTGGGAACTTGGGACTGCTGCAACATATTTCATATGAGTTGATCAACTTGGCTTTTGATCTTGGCAAGCACAGGTGCCTGCATGTTAGATTCCTTTAACAATCCACAGAGAGGAAATAGGCATCTCTTGCTCTCCACAGACTGTGAAGGGAGCTGAGCTGTGTGTATCTCTGCCAAAGCAGGTATTGTATCTTGTATCAGAATGAGTTCTGCTTCCTTTGAACATTTCTGGCTGGAAAGTATTAGCTTAAATAATTACATGAAGCACAGAGTGGAGTAGTTGTGCTAGGAACCAGAACCTTTCTGGGCTTATTTGGCTATGAGGCCCACACAAGGAGAAGCTTCCATGAAAACTCATAAGGATATGACACCCGAAGCACCAAAATCAGGAGCAGAGACACCTCTGTTCTAAGCAGAGTTGTAGTTTCCCCCAGGTTACACAGATGTAATGAATCCTGAACTTTGTGTGAACCCTGCAGGTACAAATGTCAATCACAGCTTAGAGGATCCCATGGCATCTTAGAATATTATATCTGGCAGGATGGAATAGCTTTGAGATAATTCATATTGTCATGTTGACTTATTTACCTGTCATAAACACTGAAAGAAAATATTTATAAGTTTAGATCTTTCCAAAAAACCTCCAGTATCCCTCTTAGAAATGTACACAAACAAAGATGCATATTTCAGATATACTGACTGGGAACACTGCAAAGAAATAAAACATTTGCCCACTTCAGGAAAGTAGCAACACATTTTCAGGGTTTGAAAAGCTCCAGATTAGGGATAGAATGTCAGATGTGTTGTCTTAACAAAAAAAAGGAATTAATTGACTTTTTCCCACCTTTCTGACTGGCCTGCAAGGCCAGTCAGAACACAAAGCGCCAAACACTGTCTGAGGAGCCACCAGATAGCTTTTGACTCAGGCAGCAATTTCTTAAGGAGTCCTTTGCCTTTTGTGCACTTCTTTGAGTTGTTTCCCTTTGTTGATCAACCACCACCACCTCTGATACCTTACTAATACCCTGCTGGGGGAACCACATATCAGACAGATTCCAAATGTGGATGGGTCCAGGTGGCTACAGTCAGACAAAACAGAAGCGTATGGCCACCCTGTGGTGTTGAAATGTAATTAAAAGGGTTCCTCTCCTGCTATCTGTTCTCAGAGTTGCTGTTGGGAGAGCACAGGGTAGGGGACCACGCTGTGCCAGGATGCTGTGATCACGCCTTTGGCTCCACGCTGCTTGAGATGACAGAAAGCAGGAGATCACAAGTCAGCAGGGCACTGAAAAGCTCCTGCAACTGCTTTCTGTTTGTATTATGTTGTAATAAGGGCAAATGTGGACCCTTTGACCCACTCTGTCACCATGGGAAGGAAATAAAAAGGGAATTTCTCATTCTGGAAATTGTTCTGGTTTGCTTTTACCCCCCCACAAATGAAAAAATGGTCACACCCTGCTGCCCGGGGACTGCCTGGGAGAGAGATAGAAGTTTCTTCCAAAGAACTGGGTATAATTAGAGATTTTACTCATTTTATGTAGCTCTTGGATGACAAATATCAAAAGCTATGAGCATGGGATTTCATGTGTAGTTGGAATTGCAGGTATTGCTTGTGCAGTTTGATTCACAGGGAAGAAGACATTCCAGAGTGCCAACACTGCCAATATGCAATTAACAGGACAAATTATGTATACAGGTTTGAAAGTAGAGCCAGCCATGCTAAAATCTGCTCTTACATGCTTTATTATCTCTTTCCCCTCCCAACCATCTTCTCTTCCTCAATTTTAATAAGAACCCCATTGGCAAAGAAAACCACTGATGGAAGCATAACTTGGAACAAGACAGGAATTTGTTGTGGGATTTAATGGAAATCTATGGGCTTACACTAAGGAGTGCTTCATAAAGGACTCAATTCTACCATCTTTCCTCTGACTGAATTGGCTGGAGTTTCTTTGTAAACTTATGAACAAGAACTCTAAAATTCTCTGACACTTTCTGATAAATGACACTGCTGCTTCTCATCAGATGAGCCTTAGGAGGTCAGTTACACATTGGGAGCTCAGTTCAGGAGTGTTTTCTGCCTTAATGGAAAACAGCTGCAGAGGCAAACCTGCCAAAGCTGAGTAGGATATCAGCAAATCTGCACTATATAGGGTAATTACTCACTTCTGGGGGAAGACAACAAATAGAAAACCCCTTCTTTAAATGCCTCCAGCGCCTCAAAATTATGTAAACTCAAAAGCTGATGACTGGAGACTCCAATACAAACCTCCTCTAGCAAGAGCCCAGTAGGGAAAAGACAAAATGGTTTCTCAGGTGTGAGGCTATGAGGTATGTGAGAACATTTATCTATACCATGGAAATTCATGCCAGGTGTGAACCCTCCCAAGGAGCCCCACACTGAGTGCAGCAGCTCTGTTACTGAAGCATTAACCTCGAGCAGGGAAACAGCAGGAAATACATGGTTGTTATGTGATCAAGACTTAATCAGCTATGGCTCTCACTTGGTGCTCATCTGCCTGTGCCTGTGAATGTGTTTGTGCCAGCTGCCGCAGTTCTGGAGGAGCCCAGTAGTGGGAGTCACTCCGCTGGGTTTGGCCAGGGCTTCTGGCCAAAGTGAAAGATGTGGAGCTCTGGTGACAGTGGGGAACACCAGCTGGAGCAGCAAACTACACCTGAGAGCAATTCAGAGGCACTGTTTGAGGCCACAGCAGGGTGAAGGAAAATTTGTTGGAACAAGGCCAGAGCAGAGTCACTAAGCTCACCACAGGCCTGAAACACCTCTCGTACGAAGACAGGCTGAGTTGGGGCTGTTCAGCCTGGAGAAGAGAAGGGTTTGGGGGTATCTTGTAGCAGTTTTCAGTACCTAAACAGGCTTACAAGGAGACTGGAGAGGGACTTTTCAGAAGGGTCTGTAGTGCTAGGACAGGGGCCATTGGCTGTAAACTGAAGGAGGATAGTTTAGATTAGATATTAGGAAGAAATTCTTTACTATGGGAGGTGGTGAGGCAGGAATAGGTTGCCCAGAGAGATTGTGGAGTCCTCCCCTGGAACTCTTCAAGACAGGTTGAATGGGGCTCTGAGTAACCTGGTCTAGTGGAAGGCTCTCTGCCCATGACAGGGATGTTGAAACTAGATGATCCTTAATGTCCCTTCCAACCCAAACCATTCTATGATCCAACGATTCTATAAAAACTCTCTCACCTTCATTTATTAGAAGAATTTTAAAATTCTCAGTTTGTGAAGCAGACTGTCTTACTAGCTATCCCTTAGCTAAAGATACATATCAGGACTTTCTTCACTTAAAAGTAATGTCCTGACTCGATGAACGTGGTCATGCCATGTGTTATATGAGCATGTACTCCTGTCCTGAGACTGGCAGCTCTCCCAGTGGTGCCTTGCCTGCTGTGAGCAGCTACACAGGGTAAGCTTGGGGGAAGATGAGCCCCTCAACACGCCCTGCAGCAGATGTAGAACTCCCTTTGTTCTCAGCTTTGTGTCTCAGGGTTCCACAAGCAAGAAACCCCCCTAAACTTACAGGACTTTTCTTACTTTATTCTTCTTTAAGCATAGAATAACTGTGTAACTGGAGAAACAATCAATAATAAACTCTTCTTGCCTGTCTGCCAAGAGAAATATCAATGGGAGCCAATTTTCTTTGCTGTGAAGATTGTTAGTGTCATCCACCCAAACTTGTCATACCAACAGCAATACCCTAAAACATTTAGAACTTTTTCTAGTGCTGTAAGAATCACAGTGAACCTGCAACAAAAGTCAGTTCTACATAATACCTGCCACTGTGACATGTAAGATAGCACTATGGAAAATCACTGCTAGGGCCAAACACTAGCACAAATCCTGACTGGGAACAACTGACTTGTAATTTTAAGGGCTAAGGCCAAAATATTATTCTTCAGTAATTTCTCAGCATAAAACATGAAGTCAAGTCCAGACAATTATGGCTTCAGGATAGGCTGTTTAAAAGTATCAGAAACATAATGCAAAACCACTTATATTTGTTCCAGTGAAAATGATAACATTTTGCAAATTTGTCTGTAACACCTGGAGTTTTAAATAAGAAAATTCAGATATATCTGTACTGCAATCTCCTGCTCCATTTGCCTCAGACCTCTTACAAATTGTTAATAGTTTTCCTTGTCTGGTAACCATATCTCATAACCTGTGTAATCTATATTGGCCTATAGGTTCCTCAGTGCAAAAGAACAGTGTTCAGAAATATACTGTCTGGAAGCCTGCTTATTTTTGTACATTATCTTCTAGCTATTTCAAATTCATAAGATGTCATCTGAAAGAGAACTCAGTTTGTTTCCTGTTGAACAAATGCCTGTGGACCTATTGCCATGGAATTTGGTCCCATTTCATTTGAAACAGAAGCCTTCTCTGCAACTGGCAGGCATACCTAGGAGTGCATGACTTTTTTACAATGGTTTTATAAAGGAGTTCTGAAAACAGATTGGATTTGGCTAATTAAAGTTCTTAAACTAATTTTGAGCAAGGCGATAAATATTTTATATTGCTGGATGGATGGGTCTCCTCTTCTTGACAAGTATGTTTTGTTTTCCCACTACTGTTAGCTTTTAATATTCAGTTGCATACATTCAGGCCAGCTATGCTGATGCTACGAGGAAGAAAAATCAGCAATGTATTCAATTGTATTACAAGTGCAATTTTGTTTTATTGCTTACATATGCCAGTCCTGGACTAAAGAATGTTCAAGAGATCCTTCCCAAACTCAGCTCTGACTCAAAAATGACCACAGGACAGAGATCAAACTCTCTGAATCCTCATTATCCTAGAACAGCCACAGCCTGTATATAGGAAATTGCTTTTAAAAAATCCAGAACCTAAGGTTCCAACACTGTCTAGCATATCTTTCTCCCTACACTAGGAAATTTGTAAAACCATGGTTGCCAGTACTATCTGGTGTTACAGGCTACAATCGTGTCCTTAAAACTATGCCTCTGGTCTGTTGTTGGGACTGCTTTCAGAGTCACCAAACAGCAAGATTGTGGGACTGACATTTGTGCAAAGAAATTTCTGTTCTCTCTTTTAGAAACTGATTCTGAGATGATTTAGTTTTGCAGAGATGACAAACTTCTTTCTCCCCTTGTTTCTTCCTCTACAATTTGATGCTGCTAATTGAGGTTTGTCAAAAAAGACAATGTACTTATTTATGTGAAGGCTAGGTGATAGGTACCTGTAGTGGGTCTGGCACTGGCCAAACCACCAGGGCACCCTCTAGAATTATTTACTCATTTTCTGCTGCAAGATAAGGATTAGGAGGAGAGCAAAGAAGGCTCAAGACTTTAAAGGGTATAAAGAAAACTTTATTAACAGAACTAAAAGAAAAATAATAAGAAATTGGAATAGACCTTCAGAACATTTATCTTCCCCCCAACTCCTCCTTCTTTCCTCACTGACAAAGTAAAGACACAAAAATTTGGTATTTTCAGTAGTTTACTACTTAAAAAAAAATCTTTGTTCAGAAAGATTTTTACTCGGGGAGAGGAATCTCTCTTGCTACACCATGGAAACTTTTCCTCAAGAAACTCTCCTGGTTTTAATTTTCATGAATAGTAGCTGCCCAGAAAATCTGCAATTGTGAAGTCCCTCACGTGGTTTGGTACTTTTCCCACAGCTACCACCATGGGTCATCTTAGCTTATTGGGATGTAATTTTAAGGATGAGCTGTCCTAGTATAGAAACAAAAAGTTATCTTATTTTATCTCTCAGAACAGAGTTTTTCTTCGATTCCTGGGGCAAGGTTTTTCATCTCTCTCATTTCTCTCTGTTCAAGCTTCTCATTGGATCACAGCTACTTCAGCATCTGCTTGCTTCAGCCTAAGTGCCTCTGCTCATAGGTGTGGTTAGAATGCTACATCCCCCTAATGCATACCATGAGTTACAGGGAAAAAAGTCTGACGTATCAATTATATCTTCACCATAACCTTACAAGAGAATTTCAGCCCAAGACTAAGGCATCTCCTCATTTTCCTCCCATCTGGGATTTGACTCCTTCTTCACTGACCTTGGTGTCTCCATGTTGTTTGTGTCTTCACCCTATCCTTTTTCTCTCACTCAAGAGATGATTGATGTCTGTAAGACACTAAGAGAGTTAATATCTCACCCAGGCCTGCGGATGGTTATGTGATCTCTGCCAGGCAGCAGCCGCTCTGGTTGCACGGCTGTTTTCTGGTCCCTGCCACATTCAATTCCAGCCCAGAGCTGCTTTCTGTGTGGGCTACAGGGCCAGCTCTGTTCTCAGCCGCGTGATTTTCCGCAGTGCCACCAGGATGGCTCAGCAGCTCGTGGCTGGAGCAGGGCCTGTCTCAGCTCTGCCCAAAGCTGAGCAGAGCTGTCCTGGCTCACTGGCCATGGCTGGAACTCGGCTGCAGCACAATCTCAGCTGAGCTGTGCTGCAGGCTGAGCTGGCTGGGCCATGCGGCAGAGCAAGCCTGGCCCGGCCAGCGCTGCAGCAGAGCAGGTGCTGCAGTGCTGGATTTCTTCAGCCTGACCAGCTCCCGACACCGACAGTGAGAGTGGGCTGCCCCCAGAAAGCTGTCGAGTCCAAGGTGCAGCTGTAGGGCACAGCTGCTCTAGGGTACAGGTAGACTGTGTTGGGGAGAGGACTGCACTGAGGGCAGGGATGAGGAACAGGGAGACGTCTTCTGTATATTTTTCCAAAACAGTTTATTCCCCAGAGGCTCAGGGACAGAAAGACACTGGCTCAAAGGCATACATCAGCTTATAAATGGAGGAGGTCCCAGGGGAGGATACAATCTTTAACCAATTGGGAGAAAGTGGGGTGGAACACAAGGCGGGGAATACAGTGTTTAAACCAATAGGGGATCACAGGGGAGGAGAATAACTTAAACAAACCAATGGGGTTTCAAATTATACAAAATTGATAGGGAAGTTTCTAGAGAAAGGGGCAGGCTTGGGGCAGGATTGACATTCAATGGGAGGAGGAACAGGGAACAAAGGGCAGGTCTTTGGGGAGATGGACAACTAGGGCAAAACCAACAACACAGGGGGGAAAGGAACAATCCATTCCTAATAAAACATGCTATAACAGTACAAAATAGGGAGGATTATAAAACTAACTACTAGAACTGCATTACAATCAAAAACACACACTGCAATAAGCAGGGCCCACCAGGCTGTGCAGCGGAGCAGGGCCTGGCCAGGCCAGCGCTGCAGCAGAGCAGGGCCTGCCAGGACGTGCGGCGGCATGGAGCCTGGCCCAGCCAGTGTCCAGTTACCTGTTCAAAGGCCAGAAGCAAGAGAGTTTTTCCCAGGGTTTGTTCGCTTTTAAATGTGATTTTACAGAGGCATGTTCAGCTTTATTAAGTGGTTTAACAGGGTGTCCGTATTCAAAACTAGCCACCTGATTGGTTTGGTCAGATCCAAAGGAAATTGCCAAGGTCATTACAGGGAATCACTTCCATAGCTCGTGGATTTTTTCCTTTAATTAAAAATGAAACTATGTTAAACCACAACAGTACCAGAAGAACAAAATTCTTGTCAGAAATGAGAGATGACTTTTTGTTCTGTGTGCTCTGGGTGTCATTACTCAGCATTAAGATGTGGTGCAGCAGATGCTGTGTGTGCAGGAGGACTTTCAGGCACCCCACTCTGCAGACTGACTGTAATCTCCTACTTGAAGCTGTTTCACATCTCCTCTGACAATCTGGTAGAGAAGTGAATGATGGAAAAAACCCAATCATTTGGGATCTTGGATACAGAGCTGGAGTGAGCTCTTGATCAGTCTGCATATTCTCTTTGTGCTTTCAAGTGGTATCTTAAACAGAAGAAAGGCCAGGTAATGCTGGTGGATAATGCTC
>NW_005054403.1:2390730-2408691 GCF_000277835.1 Geospiza fortis | reverse complement strand
TGCAGCCCAAAGGAGGATCCAGTGCCCATGGGAGCATTCATCTTTCCTCTGAAACTGTAAGCCTCTGCTGCCCTCTCTGACACCTTTTTTCCTCAGGAATTCAGATAAGGAAGGAAAACTTCCTTTCACTTTTGCTCCAAGCAATCACTCCTTTCCTTTTGTACAAAATGCTTGCTTCAGTCATGATATAAAGGAGTGTCCTTTCATGCAGGAGTGTCCTTTTATTCCTATGTCAAGTGAAGTATCATGGAAACCCTTTTTATAGGTTTTGTTTATTTTTGCTGGGGCATGAACACACAAAGTCTCCAAATTAATGTATTGTTCTTTGCGTTTCTACATCATTAGCAATGGGAAATGATTTGAATGCAAATAACACTAGAGACGGCAATTTCATAAGGCTAATATCCATCAGGGTAAAGAAAAGCTAATTCATCAAGAAATTTTGCTTTTTCTAGAAGCTGAATCTATTTTGTTTTCTTAACCCTTCCCTGATGCTACAGGATTTTTTTTCCTGTATAGATTAAGTTAGCAGATTGGTCAAGGACACAAATGCATTGCAGGTCGTGCAGGTCCCCCTACCCAGCCCTGTGTGGAATCCTGGCTTAGAGGGGAATATGCCTCATGACATAGTTAATGGAACTTCTGCAAATATGAAAAAGAATGCTAAATTTTATATGCAAAAATAAGCACTTTAATGGAACTGACAAAATGACCATGTTGAAGAAAGATTTTTACTTGGTTGCAACAAAATGACATAGTTGAAGTGAAATGAGAAAATCAATGTATTCATTAAGCTTTTTACAAAACTTTATGTGTTTTCCTGAAAAGTCTTTCTTCCAGCAAAATGGTCCCTTCTAATGAAAAAAAAAAGCCATGAAGTTTTTGCATCAGTTCTCATTTTGTGTTTATAGCTCTCAGACAATTTTGGAAAATTTCACTTATCTTGTTCTATTACAGAATTATTCTTTATTTTGTACTCCAAAAGAAAAAGAGAAAATACTTTCTCCTTTCTCATTAAACAAATGTTTAAAATACTTTGGGAGGTTTAATTGAAGAAGGAAATCAGGAGGAGGAGCTCCATTGTTATGCAGGTTGTGTATGTGCAATGCAGTAATTAGCAAAGTGACACATGATGAATGTCTGCTATGAAAAAGAAAAGTCAAGTGACAAATTCTTGTGAGTTTTATTTGTAGTCCCTTACAGATGAAGGAATTTATTTGCTTTGCACAGCCAAAATATCCAGGTGTGCCAAGAATCATTTAAATCTTCAGTTGCTGAAAACTTCCTAGTTTTGAGTCAATACCAAATTTTTAAGTAAGCCAAACCTGACAGTGACTTGAAGAAGTCTGTCTGGGTAATTCCAGACCCAGAGTGAGTGACTCCAAGCTTAATGGAGAACCTGGTATTTACCTACTACTCATCCACTGACTCTGGCACGGTTTTGTACAGTCCAGGGACTTTTGCTATTGACCCTAATCATGTCTTAGTTAGTTTGCAGTGGAAGAATTTTGAGGAAAGAATTTTTTTTTTATATTCTATAATGTCTACTACAATGCCTTTGGCAGGACATCTGTGGAAGTGGACTTTGGGATGGTGAAGTAGAACCTTAAGGACTTCACTAAGGATGTATTCTTAGCACTGCTCTCGTTGCTCCTGAAGCATAGCAAAATTCATGCAATACACCATCCAAGCTTTGAAACTTTTGTGCTGGTAGAGATCTGGAAAGTAACCTAATTTCCCTAAAGCTAGATCTGGGCTTGTGGCCAAAATAAAACAAGTAGTGAAGTCTTTGAAAACTTGAAAAGGAGCTAAAATCAACAGCTGGATCTTCAGCTGGTGCAAGCAAGAATAGAATGATGAAGGCTGACAGACTGGCTTTGTAGTCTGATGTAATTCCCTTTTTATAGCTGTTTTTTATTCTGAAATGATCTGCTTAAAATGGTTAAACAGCAGACCATAAGGGTCAGAAACTCCATCAGCACTCAACTAATTGTCAATTCTTGCCTGTAAGTTGTGGTTACTTGTCTGTGCAATTGTCTCTACAGCTTTTAATCACTAAAGCACACTGTGACCTCTGTTTGTAACCATTTTCCTCTGCAAAATAGCAAAAATTCTGGTTTTGAGAGCAAGCTAATAAAGTCACTTGTAAACAAGAACAGTGAATGCTAAATATTATTTTCTTAATTACATTACAAAGTAAGAATATTTTGAAAGCATAAACCCCAGGCTTTGTGATTATTATGGGGTTTTTTCCTGTACCTGCACTCATTAAATTTCTGATTCTCTCCCTTTTCTTCAGTGAAGAAATAGCTTTGAGTTTCCTTTTTCTTTAAGGAAGCATCAGTGCCAGTATCTCAGTACTGAAGAGCTGTAAAATAGTGGACTGGTAAATTCATGCAGCAGGGAGAAAAATGTCTATCTTGACACACATTCTAGTTCTAAGCTTTCAGAAGGATAAGGAAGAAGGGAAAAATTTCTTATTCTCATCTGCTTGGTGAGGTATCTGGACACCAAGCAATTAATCAGTTCTGGAATTCTTCTCCTCCAGTTATGGCATCTCACTGCCTTAGAAAGACCCAGTTATAGTTTAATGTAAATAAGAAAGATTTGACAAACTTTAAATATGCAACCCAGTGTTATACTCCAGTGTTAGTACACTAATTAATTGTAGAAGTGAGTGAGATCTTTTAAAACTGGAGTTGATGCCAGCTATACATGTGACTCTTGATTGGCATGACCTTTCATCCCAATAACCTTCCTGGATTCATTGTTTCCTGTAAATTAGGGCAAATATAGGTTATTTGGATTGTCAAATAGAATTACATATTGCAGAAAAATATTTTTCTGCTTCAGAGGCAGCTCTACAATTCTTTTTAATCAGTACACATACTATTGTTCATGTTTCAAGGAAAAAAAAGTAAACCTCCCACTTTTTGAATCAAATTCCATCAAACCCAAGCCCTCAGCACTCTGCAGTGCATGCAGGACGTCCCATCAGTTTATTAAAGAGGCAGTAAATATTCAGAGCTGTGTCAGGGATTTGGCTGGTGTCACTATCTCTGTCTGAAAGTGATGGAGGGACTGTGTCTGGATATCATTCAAGCCTCAAATATGTCACCTAATTTTGAAGAAAGAAGTAGCACCTCATTTAATTGCCTTGGTGAGCAGTAACTGGCATGACAGCCTGACCCCGTTCAGAGATGGCATAACTTGATTCTCTTCTACTTGTTCTTCATGTCAACATCTTTGTAACTGCTCTCAAGGCAGGAGTAAGGGAGCAGAGAATTTAAGCAGCCTCCTGCCACACAGCAGGGAATCACAACTGCTATGGAAACAAGAGCAGCTTAGTAGAAGGAGAATTTACTGGATAGGTTTCTACAATCTCCTTGACATTTTACAGATGCATGGGGAAAAGAAGTTAAAAACCACTGAAGTTAAAAACCATATCTTCTCCTGCATTTATCTGTTGACAGCCTAGTTAGGAATGAGTTTGCACACAATAAATTGACCTTGACAGTATGTTCTTGGTCTTGTTTTGTGGAGCAGCCCTGTTGTGTAAGGCACAGTCCAGCCCTGGGTCCCACTCCCAGTTATCTTACAAGCCATATACATTTTATCTGGCAATTACTAAATTAAAATTAAAGTTACAATTATATTTATTACTTCATCTGTGTCAGTTTTAATAAAGAACAGTTTCTGTCTTTTCTCCACAGATAAATTTGAGAAGCACCAGCTATCTGAAAAAAAACTTGATTTTCATGATATCTTGGGGATGGTTTTCATCCCCCATCCATTTTTGTTGGTGGTATTTTTTTGTCTTGTGTGTGGAATGGTCATTGCCCTCTGCCCCATCCTCGCCTGGCTCCGTGAGTATCGTGATGTGTGAGGGCCAGCCTGGGATCCCGTGAGAGCTGGGGGCTGAGGGGCACCCGGGGCCGGTGTGTGCCATGCCTGGGACTGGCCATGCCCGCTGTGTCACCCCTCTCTGCAGCCCGACCTCAGGACCTGCCATGGCCAGTGAGCTACCCAGGGGAGCGATCCCCTGACCAGCCCTGCTGCTTTTTCTGCTGCTGCTGATTGGGGTTTTCCACTACATTTCAACTCGACATCCTGGTCTGCCTATCCCCTGCGGGTCCCGCTAGGCTGTGGAGGTTCTGCTATGTTTTGCTTGTCACCCCGGGTGTGCCTGCCTCTGCTGTTCCAGCCCATTGCTCCAGGGTTCCTGCTGCAGCCCATTCAGTTTCCCAAGTGGCTCTGAGACCAGCTGCCCTTATGGTATGGTTTGGTCTGGTTTCTCCTCTGGGAGAAGGAAAGTCCCTTCTCCCTCTCTGTCTCTCTCCCACCAGGCTGCCTGCCACATCCTTGTGGAGCGGCACGGCTGAGCTCGCACCACAGTGCCCCCTGCAGCTGTGGAGGAATCACTGCACCCGCCCTGCCCGGCCGGGAGCCAGCAGCGCCCCTGCCGGCCATGCCTGGAACTGCAGCCACAGGGAAAGGGCCAGCGGCTGAGGAGTCTGTCGCCAGGTTTGTGGGTCTGTCTGCTGTTGCTGCCAGAGTGGTATACATATACATACCAGGAAAGAACTGTTATGCCTTTTCCCATATCTTTGCCTGAAAGCCCCATCGTTTCAAAGTTATAATAATTTGGAAGAAAGGAGGTCACATTTTCCATTCCAAGGGAGGTTCCTGCCTTCCTTAACAGACACCTGTCCTTTGAACCAGGACACGTGGTTTCCAGAGCAGAGCTGCAGAAGTGCTTGGATAACCTTCAGACAAACAATGAATCTCCTGCATGCTGATGTGAAGCACGTTTCCAAACTCTGAGATTTGTCACCAGCATTTGTCAGGCTGCATTATTTGTGGGATAACTATTACATTATTCACCTCACTTCAACACTGCTGCCACTATCCCTTTACAATGATGAAAAGTGAAAATCTGCTGTCATGTCTGTCATAATGTAAATAGATTTATAAAGAAAATAATGCCAGCTGTCAGGAAAGACTTAAATACTTATTCTTGCACTCATCATGAGTGATTAGATTTGGTTTCCTGCCCTTCTTATTTATTCACAATGCTGAAGGAGACCTGAACAATAGTACGAAGTACTTGCTGTTTTAAATGCCAAATTCAAAAGACATAGGACACCTAGACTTGCTTCCTATGTAGCATTACACACATTCCTTTCTACTGGCATTTATTAGAATCAGAACAAAATATCTTGCAGAAAAATTCATAAAGAAAATTTGCAAACTATTTATGGAATCAATATGAGGTACCAAAAATGCTAATTTTTCACTTGTGTGGGAAATAAAAATAAATAGTTTGTACTAATATCAGAGAAACCTGTCCTAATCTGAGCACAGTGTAAGAGAGATGGATAATCCTATATATCAAATTAAGCTGCTGGTAAATGGGGAGGAAGATATGAAATATATATATATGGCACTTCTGACAGCTAGGGCTCAGTTCAGATGCTTAAAAACAAAAACCTAATACTGTTTAAGTTACCTGGTGATAGTCTGGTCATGCTCAGTTTGGTAAGTAACTTTGAGCAATAAAGTTATGTAAATGGTTTTCTACATTTGTAAACACCAGCAATGTGAGGCCATGTGAACTTCTGATAAAATTACAGGTATCTGTGATAGCTTATGGAGAGAGGGGAGGGCTTGTGTCAAAGATCACTAAATCTGATGTATTTTCGTGCTGCATATAATCAGATTCTAGAATAATTGGATGTGTCACCTTATTTTTACTACTTTTTTATATTTCTGTCTAGACGTTTATACTGAAATTCTAATGCCCTCAAAACCTGTATAGAGAATGGGTGGATATTTCTTGGCTATATTCCTTTTATCTGCACGGACAGCTTGAAATGAATTACTTTTAGGCTTCTGCTTCTGAAGAATGAGGTGCACCATTGGTTATGAACTTCTGAAGTCTTCTACCCACTGATCAGCCAAACACTAACAAATCAGTGTAGCAGGATGCTGTTCCTGTGTGGCTCAGCTCAAAGTTATCAGTGATGGGTGGAGAGGGGAGTCACATCGCTTGTGGTGTAGAAGAGTGCTGAGACCAGCCTGACTTGACAACCCCAAAGATAAGCATTCTGAGGATGTGAAAACCAATGTTTCCTGGCAGAAACTGGCACTTGTGAGGATGAGGAAGATAAAGAAATCAACAAATGGCGGTACTGATAATTTATCTAAAGTTGCTGAGCTAGAAGCTCCTGAGATGGCACGGCAAGTATATAGAAACATATGACTGACATTCAACCACTTTTTACTATAAAAGTGCAGACTCACTTGTTAACAGTATTTATATGAGCTATATTGCTTTGATTAGCATGGTGCTAAGCCCAGGTGTGTAAGGCTTGACGAGAAGGATAAGACACTGTCATAGGCCCAGCTCTATGATGTATTTAGGCAGAGCACTTCTCTTGGACTGTGGGCAAAACTTACTCATGTTTGGTTCTGCCTCCTGTGTGTCAAGTGCACATATGCAAATGGATGGATCTTCAATAAAATATAACAAATCAATGTTTGCACCTTCATTTCCCAATCATCCCAATTACTTACTTTGAGAAGCAAATGACTGTGTTTTTTCTGCAGGGCTTCACTGTGCTTTGTAGTGTCCAAGTCAAACAGCAATGAAACAAGATGTAAGTACTGGCTTAGATAAGATGCTTAAAAATTTGTGAGCTATAGTGCAGAAGTAATTCCCTGAGCTATCTCTGTAGCCTGGAAAGAATGAGTCCTGGGATAAGAGGGTACTGAAAGTAACTACACTTAAATGTATTCTTATGTTCTCAGGTATAATCACCAGGTGGCTATTGCAGAAGGAAGTAAACAAGACCTTCTGGCTGCCATCTTTATAAATAATCTCCTGCATTTGCTCAGTCATCCAATGAGGCCGGTAACCAAGTACTCTTTCATTTTTTGCTTCTGGCCTTTATTGGGGTAGACAGCAATGACTTTATTAGTGTGGTCTTGAGTCCTTCTCCTGCTTATTAACTTTTCTTAGCTTTTCTACTGCATAGGCAATACTCTCTGCTTGAGTTTTATGGGATCAAGCCCCAAGAACAACTGTGTTTAAATTATTGTTTAAGTATTTAAGCCTGAACTGAATCGTTAGAATACAATTGTCACTGAGAAGCTGCTACTTAGCAAGCTTATAAGACATCATGGCTTTAAATATTAAGGATATAAAGACAGACGAAACATAACTAGGAATTGCCAACAGATCCTGGAAAAATTTGACAATACCCTCCTTTTCCTCTTGATGAACCAGTGTCCACTCTCCTTCCCATCAATACAGAATGAATAATTGAGGGCGGCAGATAATTCTTACCAGAACTTGCCTGCCATGAATTTCAGATTCATAGTTGATAGTACAGAACAAGCTAAAGGAGGCTATTGTGAGATGTGCTGTAGTGGGACCTCTGGATGTAAACCCCGTGCTTAGTCAATCAACTTCTTATGAATCATACACCTGTACTACTGAGGCTAGAATTAACAAGGCTTCTTTGTACAGAGAATGACCTTCATGCCCTCTCTCATGGACAAAGAAATGAGCAACAAAGATTGGTGAGATAACAGGCCCATGTGGGATTTAGATCTCTTATTTCTCAATGCACACACTGTAGTAGAGAGTGGCATGGCATGGCATGTTCCCTATTGCTGTGCTCACTTTTCTTCACAGTGTCTCTAGAGGGTCTCCAAGTGACTATTGTCTTAATGTTAGTTAGATTGCCTTCTATAAATTTATATGCCTCCTGCATAATAAGACATTTTCAGTGGTGTTTTTCTGTGCAAAAGAAGAGTTCTGAAGAGTTATTGCTGTGTATCCTTGATTGAAATATAGGTTTATAACCTGCTAGTATTTTAGCAAGGACACAAATAAGCTAGTAATATTATGCACACGTAAAAAATTTACTATGCCAGGACTGTAATTCTCATTTGTCTTTTTCATGTGAAGTATTTCATATTTAAAATTTAACAGAGCTCTGAATATGAAAGTGCAGGAAAAGATTTTCATGCATGGCACAGTATGAAGGAATTCAGGTGTTTTGCTCAGTATACTGAAGAGCGGGTTTGCCATGAGTCTCACATAAAGAGAGGTATTCTGTTTTTCTGTTTCATGAACAAACCAGAGCCCCATTTCATCAAGTGAACTACAAATGTTCTAACTTTAGCCATTTAAAAGAGTTTGATAGTTAATCAAATTAGGCAAATAGCAAGCACTAAAAGCACCAAGTAGTCAGTCAGGAAATTGCAGTAATCCTTATAGAAATATAGTGACCTATAAAAGCTGATTCATCTCACCTTAACATTAGGAGGGGGAGACTAATGCACATAGAATGAATCATCCCTTGCAAACTTCTGTTATGAGGAACTTAGAAGTTTAGATTATACACAGCTCATGTAAGGGGAAAAGAAAACAGTGGTTTTTACAAATCTGGTTCTGACCCATCCCTCTCTCATGTGAAGTGCCTGTCTGCCTCACCAGGATCATCACCCTGAGCCCACAGTCAGCAGACTGACCTAAGAGTGTTTGCTAGTGCAAAGGGCAGTAATAGCTATCCCACTCCTAATTCTTGGCCAGGAACTAGGATCTCATCCTAAAACCCTTGGCCGTCAGTAGACAGAAGCTTAATGTCATGATATTACCCATTATTTGTAATCAGTCTGGGCAGTTATGTCATTAAAAACAGAAATGAAAAGGGATCCCATGGCATCGACACAGCATATTGAAGGGGGTTGAGTTTTTAATCCTCACCCACACAAGCTTAAGCATAGCAGACTAATCTCATTTTGTTGTCTTCTGACAAATTTTTTACATTCCAGTTTCCTTTATATTAATGCAGCTGGTACTGTACTGTTCTTATTTGAAGTTAATTTCATTTACTGTTTGCTTTGTTTTGCAATTAGGAAGACACAAAACACGGATTTGGGATGCTCATATGGCTGCTTGCTTCAGCTTGATGTTTGGTCCCATCTGGTTACCCTGTATGGACTTTAGGATAGTTCTTCATGAAATATGGTAAGTCTATTGTAAAATAAGACTTTAAATAAGAGGTTAAAAACCTGCTTTACAAATTGAAATCCAAATCATATAGACTGTATTCTGCATATTCACTCTGTCTTTTGACTAATCATATGTGGCCTTATTCAGTTTGTTATGCTTCATTGTGGAGTAATAAGGTACTAATATGTATGCAAGAACCAGTTAATTCAATTTGCAACTGTTGAAAAATCAATTCTGCTGAGTAAAATTGCTGATCAATTTGATTGCAAGGTTGCAGAGACAATGGCTATATGTTCTGATGGTTACAGCAGTGATACACAAAGTCACTGTGTCACTCGTGTGCCTAAAGTGACATGAATGCAACAAAGTTATGCACACCTCAGACAGAATACCTCTCAAAGAAGTGACAACTGTTAGACTCAGTGTAAGTCTTCAATCTTTAGGGCATCTGTGGATGGTATTGCTATAAGTCAAGACATTTATTTTAATATGAAAGCTCCTTGTTTGTTTCTGCTGTGGTTAAATATGTTAAGTGTCAGATCAAAAAGGGACAGTTTTCTTTGCAGTGATTTGTGGGAGTGAAAAATGAACCTTTTCCTGACCAAACCCTCAGATAATTCTAAAACAGGAAATTCAAACTTCTGACCCTTTCTCAGAAAATGTCTCCCATCATTGAAAAGTAAAAATAAAATGTCAGATTTCATGAATTTTTTTATTGACTTTATGGAAAGGGACTGAGAAGTGACAGAAGCAGAGAAGACAAAGACGTATATTCCTTTCTTAACTGAAAGTCATTGCAGAATTAATGTATACAGGTTCCACCCTCACACCTGTGGCTGAAGCGTGTGGGAGGTGTACTGACAAGAATTTGGGATATGAGCTGTAGTGCTTTAATGGAAATGCAATAGGGCATTTATCAGCCCATCTTGCCCTTAGAGAGGCTGCAAACATCCACAGTCTGTTATAGTAGAGACAGACCTGCAGAGAGAGTCTGGCCTTGACAAGTTAGCTATGGGAATGGTGGCCTGATCAGCCATCCCTGCCAGGGAGCCCATAGCAGAAGGTATATTGGCAATAATTTTTACAAGTTGACATCAGCTGCCAGAAATTTAAATCTGAATTAAAAGAAAAAGGCAGCTAGCAAGACAGAAAACATAGACCATATTTTCAGGACTCTGAAGATGTACAAAGATTCTTCATCACCTTCTTCTTCTTGATCTTTACTACTACTATTTCTTCTACTTTATCTTCTTATTCATATTCTTTTTTATTCCAACTTATTATTGTTATTCTTTATTATTATAATTATTAATTACTTTGACTATTCTTATATTTATTCTTATTTTCTTATTGCTATTCTTCTTGCTATTCTTTTCTCTGTTCCCATGCACAGCAGCCTGTGTGGCTCCCTCAGGACTCCGGGCAGGCTCCGTGTGCTAATCCTCAGGCAGTGGTGCCAGGCAAGGCCAAGGGCAGCAGAAGAGGCTGCACATCACCCACAGTGCCCCCCTGACATGGGACAGATGCTTCTTGCAGGGACCCTTGGCTGGCAGCTGTGGAGCTGAGGGGCTGGAGCAGCTGTGCAGGGCAGGGCCTGGGCTGTGGGGAGGGCAGGCACAGAATGGCACTTGGGGGCACGGCTCAAATGCCTGGCACTCAACCCAGGCCTCCCGAGGGACAGGAACTGGGAGCCCATCCTCTGCAAAGACAGGGAGTCTTTGCTCCTTGTCTTCTTGTTCAGGCAGCTCAAGGACACTCAGTCCGTCCCAGTCATCCTCCTCCCACAGCAGGGCCTTGACCCCAATGCTCTGGACCCTCACGTGTTCCCAGTTGTCCTGAGCCAGCTCCTTGTCACTATTGTCTTCCCAGCTGGACTGGACAGACAGTGTGTTACCATTCCCTTTGGAGAACTCTTGGCCAACAGTCTTCCTCTTCAGAAAGCTCTTGGCCAATGGGTTCTTCTCAGTCAGATGGTTCTTTGTAGCCTTCGATTTCTCTGAGGGAATACAGGTCTACCTTGCTGTATTCTTCCCAGTCACAAAATTATTGGTCTTCCAGCCATCTGGGCAAGGGTCTGGGTGGATGGGAGATGGGGTTGGCCTTGTCCTCCTCCATCTCACACATCCTCTGTTGCAGAGGGATCCCAGGAACTGCTTTGTCCTGAGAGAGCTGCTCTCCTGGGACTGGGTACCCCAGGGCTCTGCGCCCCTTGTGTACCCCTCTGATAGGGCAGGGCTCTGCCATGTCACAAGGGCCTCTGGGCATCACAGTGTCCTGCATCACCAAGGGCCCTGTGTCACCAAGGGCCACCCCCAGCACCCCTTCAACAGCTGAACCCACTGGAAGTGGAATGGAGCAGCCCCCAGCCTCAGGGATTTGTAGCTCCTGATGTGCCCAGGGCCCTGTGAGGCTTTGGACACAGTCCCACACAACAGCCCAAGCCCCACCCTGCAGAGCCCTGAATTTGGAGGGTGGGCTGGTGGGGGCATGAGCCATTGGCCAGATGGACACTGTGGATGTGACAGTCTGGTCAGAGATAGAAAAAGCTAGATAAGTTTTCCCATTAATCAGTCTGGGAAGTGTTATGGAGCTGAAGAGAAATAATGATTATCAAATATTAAACAATCAGCAGGTGGTGGGTTTTTTTTTAAGTTGTTTTTCTCATAAAGAGGGTGTCTTCCTAATTAGCCAATCATGTGAAATGTGTTGATTAAATGACCAATCAGGTCCACCTGTAGTGAACCAAGGTATAAAAGAAGAGGATTGAATAAATGGGCTGGCTTTTAGCCCTTAGGCTTCTGCTCTGGCTCTGTGTCATTTCTGACTCAATGGTGACAGGATAACAGAGCCAGGCAGCTGTGGGCAATGGCTCCCAGTCCAGGGGCAGGCTGGGGACCAGGGGTGTCCCCCAGGCTCTCCCTCCATGCTGGGAGCAGAAGGGGGTGTGGGGGAGCAGCTGGATCACAGTGCTGGGGTTGCACTGCCTGGTAGCAACGACAACACAGCGGCTTCATCCTGCACGTGGAGCATCCCTTGGGATAGAGTAGGGGTCTCTTCTGCCTCTGCTGGGGACCGGAGGTCACCTGGGCCCTTCCCTTCCTCAGAGAGGAGCACTGAGCACCAAGACATCCACAAGTGCCTCTTGTTCCCACTTACCTAATGTCCTTGCCACAGCCAGAGCTGGCTGTCAGTGTGGAGGGAAGAAAGAAAATGGCCAGTGAATGAAGCAAAAGATGCTGGTACTGAGTGGGGAAGCTGCACGGAGGCTGGAACTCGCTATGGACTGAACTATGGAGGCCAGGAAAGGCAGATGGACAATTTCAGTCCTCTTAAATGATACAGAAAGCTACCCAAAGGAATAAAAGCAGTGTTGGCAAAATGTGAGACAAAGGAAGGAGAGACAAGAACAAATGTTTAGGTGCATAATTGGTGATGCTGAAGCCCTGAAAGTGAGGTGCAGCTTGCTTAGGACCAATGGCCCCCGGAGTTCAACACCAAAATGCAGTTGTCTCACTGAGCCTTGCTGTGTTCCATCCTACACATGCTTGTCTTTCTCCATTGCCCAGCGAAGAAGTGAGAAACATGCTCTGGTTTCAAGAGTGGTGTTTTGTTGACAGTATAGCCTTACAGAAAGCTCCACAAATAATTGCAGAGAAATTTACTTTCCCTGTGGATAATAGGTCACTATGGTAACTTGTTTCTGACTTACTGCAGTAGTCCTCTGTTGGAGGAAAGTCAAAAAGCTCTCATTTTTTTGTAGTGAAAAATATCAAAAGTTTTTTTGAGCCTGAATGTGCCTAACATTAGCAAGTTTTTACTAATCCAAAGCCTGTTAATATGTACATCTCCAGCTCTTCAGGTAGATGGAATTGCAAAAACAGCAGGCATATATTTTTTGCTTTATCTATCGTATACAGGTTTAGCAGGTGTTTTCCTTCATGACTGTGTACCAGTGGGCTGCATTTGGCTACATACAGGAACTATGTGCTGCTGCACTTGTGAATGTGGGTTTTAGAAAAACATCAAATTTTAAGTAACCATTTGAACTATTTTTCCTTGTACAGATAGTAAGATGAATGCATGGAAACAGGAAAACTATAGAAGTGTAGATAATTTTGTATCAAATATCAAACTGATAACTCAGGCTTGGGACTCTTCTGCTGGATGCTTCAAAAACCAGTTTTGTGGAGCTGTACACTTAAAACAATAACACAGGACATTCAGCAAGGTTTGATGGGTGGAAAAACAGAGTTGTTTCAAGAAGTTTATTAAATCTGTTTTTATTAGATATAAACAAGCCTGCATTCAATTGCTGAAGGCCTACTGTCTTTTTGCCTAACAAGATGTTCTTTAAAATTGGTATGAATATCACAAGGAACTCTATTTTGATAATGAAAAACAAAGCAGTAATTAGCTTTTTGTAGAGTTATAAGCACATCTAATTATGAAAGTACTTGTGAACAGAAGACTCAGCCTTTCCACGTATTAAAAGTTAATTTCTGTGCTGTCAGTTTCCTCTATAGAAAATTATTTTGGAAATGCAATAAAGGTTTTAATTTTGAATTTTTTTTCCATTAGCCTTGCATACTCGGACTACATCTACTAACTGCTTCCCTTTAGCATTCTTCTTTATGGGAACTCTCAGTTGCAGGCAAGATTTAATTTAGAACTAGTTTATTTTTTACGAAACCAGAGATACATAGTGTAGATGAAAATGAACAGGTTCCTTCGTCATTGACAATTTAAATTAGCCTGTTAATCCTAGTGTGACTAAAGCAGCATAGTCAGCATAGAGTAGTAAAAACTAAAAAACAAAAATCAGATTACTCTTTTATAAAAAAATCATTAATCATTTTTCTACCATAGATATCCTTAGGTAACTGGAAGGGAAGGTGCTGATACAGACTTGATTTTTAGTAAAAATCCTCAGTATATACATATTCACTACAACAGTAATGGTTAGTATTTGATAACAATATAACAATAATTAAAATAAAACTTCCTCCCTTCAAGCTCAGTTTATGAATCCATTTCAGTGTTTTTAGAGTTTCAGTATTTGAGAAAGTAATATGACAGCAGATTTATGCCATAGGTTCAGAATCTGACAGTGGAGAATGAGAATAGCCAAATTGAGTCATATTCCCTGATTAAACTGGGAGATTTAAAAATTGCTTTAGAATAGCTCATCTCACCTCAGAGGAGAACTTTCACATATTCAAATATAATTCTGTCCCCATCAAAGGCAAAGGGATCTAGCTCATTTAAGTGGGAGAAGCATTAGGGCCTGTCTGTGTCATCTTTTACTGTGAAATAAGAAGTTCTTGAGCTGAGGTAATTGTTGTTGAAGTTGCTTAGTGGTAAGAGCTGCCTTTTACTCAAGGTAAATGTAAAAGGGGACATTCAAGTGCTCTGTGCAACAGGTAGCAGAAATTATAGTAAAGCTGTCACAATCATTGGCTTGCATGTTGCAAAGGCTGAGAACAAGATGAATCATTTGGTAGCAGAGAAAGGCAAGACAAATGCAGGCATGTAAGAACTGATTGCTGAAACTGTGATTGCCTACCATCTGTGACAGAAAGAGGAAAGGGTGCCTGACTATGAGGAAAATGGTAGCAAAAAAAGCACTGGATGCATTAACAGCATCATTAGCAGTCTGGTCTGAGAAAGAGATAAAGGATAATTTTTGTGAGAGACTGGGAGCAGAAAGGTTGTCCTCTGATTGCTGCTGTGGCCAGAGAAAATGGGTCCCAATATTATTTTTTTTTTTTTACAACTAAATAACTTTGATCACATCAAGAATGCATAAATCCCTTACTTCCTTGCAGGCAGAACTCCCCACTGAGACTTGGCCTATTAACTGAGGTCAGAAAGGACACAGAAAAGTTGACAAGGTGTTTTTTTGTGAAATTGTACTGTTGTGGGAACCAAGGTAACAGCTCTGATACCCAATGTTTTTATGATAATTTTATTTCCATTTATCAACCTGTCCTTTACCTTATTATCTTCCTATGGACTGCACTAGTGAGTTTTCCTGGAGGACTTGTTTTAGTGTGTTTGCATAGAAATCAATGAACTTGTTGCATCTCTCTCTCTGGAACAGCTACAGCATGGTCTGCTTTGGTTTGTTACAGAGTAAAACCTCATGGGTTCATGCCTGACAGAAAAAAGCAATAATCTTCTGAGAGGTACCTACTGCTTTTCCCTGGGAAAAAAAAAGGGAGGGTTCTGGCTTCCTCCACTGCCATTCTCAGCTGCTCCTATTTGACATGCCATGCACTGGAAGGCATCTCATTTGGCAATGTAATCTAACTGGAGATTTATAAATCCATATCTCTATTTTTAAACTGTATTTAAGTTGGTAGTAGAATGGTATCATTCAATTTCAAAAATGGATGTATTTCTGAAGTAGCCTAGACATCCTTGCAAAGGCAGAGTGCTTTATTAGGATAAGAGAACTATAAATAAACAAGATAATGAAATGTTCTGACTTCACAGTGTATCAGATTAATTGTGTTAACTTAAGGAACACAAGCCAAAATAAAAGGATTCCAAAAGAAAAGTAATAAATTTCAAAGTATGTCTGAAAGTCTACTTAAAGTCTGCTTTGGCAAAAGAAGTGAAGACATTTTCCAAGCTCAATTGAGAGGAATGTCAAGAAGGTGAGTAAGTGATCTGAGAATGAATAAAGGAACACAGATGAACAATGTAAGGCTAATGCATTAATTCACATCCTGTTTCTCTGGTTAGATTCATCCTCTGCAGTGGCAGCCATAAATTCAGGTTTGTGACTGACTGAAAAGGGCACCGCTTTTAAATCTAAGGTGCTCATCAAGAGTATTGAATGCATAAAGTTTTTTTCACATATAAAGACCAAGTTGGCAGGTGTTGAGTTATAGAAAAAATGTCTTCTCTCTTCAAGCAATTTAAAGATTAATGCTGTAGGCCTTTCATTATATGGATCACTGAAAGAAACAATCATTCCTATATTTCACTGTCAAGTTAATTGCAGTAGTGGTCAGCTATGTTACTGCTAAATCTCAAACTTGGTGCATCTCAGTGTTTCTAGGAGAAGCATCATTCAGATAGAGCCTAGCTTTCCCCTGGGAGTCCAGCTGATGAGTTTTCACTCAGCTTCTCTCTGCCTCAGGTGATGAGTATAAAATAAGTGCTACCCCAGTTCCTTACCGTTAGAAATATATACAGCAAGTTCAAGGGTGTTTTTTGTAATGATGCTGACTTTTCTACTCATTTGCAGAAATGCCCTGTCTTCCAGTGGGACAGTTTGCAGTTTGATTTATTTCTGTGGCTAAATGAGAACATCAACATCTGACACTAAACATGAGTAACTTAGTAAGCCATTGGTAGCCCTCTCACATTATTAAGATCTTCAGTGTCTCTGGAGAATGGTTTTCTTCACATATTTCCTTCATCCAGCCTCTTACAGCACAAGCAGTCTGTATGCCTACAACCAAATAAAAATATGATGATGCCATATAATTGCTGATGTTTGCAATGTGGGTATCTACTGCTTCCGTGGTCACAATCTGAAGACACTGGTTCGTCACATCCTAAAGCAGATGTCTGTCACATGGATCATCCCCAAAACTGCCTGTTCCTCTCTGCTGACCAAAAAGAGCCTGATAATCACTAGCCCAGATGTAAATTACTTGTCTGTACCAGCTTGAAGCTTTCTGAGATGACCTCCAGCATATCTTTCATAAAACGTGTTGCTGAAGACAAAAGGTGATAGTGGACCTGCACCTTAACAGGAGTAAGATGAAATTGTGTTAACTTCATTTCACTGTACTTTTCAAAGTGTAGTCTAGCCTGAGAGTATGAGTCTCCATTCACACAATGGAAATAATTCACCCTTACACCTACTTTGTATAGATAGAGAGTTAAATGTTTAGTGATGTTTGCATCAGGAAGCACCAAGGTCCTGGCTGCAAATGCCTGTGTTAAACAGAGCTAAAGCATGAGGTGGTGCAGTAAAAAGGTGCCTACCACTTAAATTCACAGATGTGAATTTAAGTTAATACTGTATGCAGAAATCATCTGAATGTCTGATCTGGGAAATTAAGAGAAGGAGAGAGAAGTGCATCAGAGAAGGATGATAATATGCACTGTTGATTATCACCTAAAATAAATCCAAAGAAAAATATCAATCCTTGCTCTTCTGCATCTTTCACATCTGTTTGATCCATGAACACCCACTGGCATTATTCCTAATTACCATAGGAAAGGAAAAGAATTGGAAAAAGTTGTCTTTTATCTCAATTAAAGGTATCATATATGCCTGTCTAACAGGTGATCAATGCTAATGCACACTTAGGGGATACTGCTATCATCAAGCCTATAGTGACTTGTGAAAGGGCACACACATGACTGGAATTCATATTATGCTGTTCTTCAAAGCTTTCTGATATGCCAGGGAACTCTTTTTCATCAACTCTAATCAATACTTCAAATTCTGATAATTAAATCAGTCCTTGGAATGAATAGCATACTGAATGAAAGAATCTTCAGTATGCTAGCACAGAAAAACAGCAGCAGAATCTTGACCTTCATAATACTGCCTCCCTTTTTCTTATAATATTGCTATAAATTACCTCAAGAAAAGCCTGCTGCTATTATCAAATTCAAAGCCACCTCTCAGGATACATTCTGTCTACTCTCAAAGCACCTATGTACTTCTTCATCCTTGAGCTTCATCTGATATAAAAGCAGTGAAGTGATTAGAGTCAATGTGGCCAAATATAAACACCACACTCAGCAGCAGAGCCTGTTGCGCAGTTGTCTTGCATTCCAAGCGCATGTTACCATGAAAACAAATTCACATGGAAGCTGTGCCATGCTGCTGTTCAGAAACCCACCCAGCAGCCAGGGGCTCCCACCTGTATGGTGTTTCTCCTTCTGTGTTCCCTGTGGCTCAGTGG
>NW_005054403.1:2388571-2390716 GCF_000277835.1 Geospiza fortis | reverse complement strand
AATGTCTGGGTATTGATGCACATTCAGACTGCAAACCCAGCTCATTGTGACAGTGTGCCTTTTCTATTTTTTTCTTTGCAGCAGCAGAAAGCATGACTCCTCCCTCAGCTCTGCAAAGGAGGGCATGGCTAGGGTTGGTGTTAAGGTTGGGATCAGGGCTACATCTGAAACTTTCCATCCCAGACTGCTTTTCCTATTACAATCATCTTCAATGTCCAAGCCACCTCATGTGGCTGGCTGGCAGTCTGCTGCTAAGAGGGAATCTAGGCAGATTTATTTCCCTCTAAGGAGCAACTCTGGGGAGCAAGAGCCTTTGCAAGTGCTCTCAGACATATTACTCATTTGTTTGCAGTTGTCATGATCACAGAATCATATAATATGACCAGATAAAGTCTGGAATCATATAAAGTCTTGGGTTGGAACAGACCTTAAAGATCATCTAGTTCCAATCCCAAATGAGAAAAAAATTGAGATAATCACTTCAAGAACACTGGGAATGATTTCAGAATTAATTTCCACAATCCTAATCATGCAAAGGGTCTTGAAGTGGACACAAAGACCTGGCTGAACTTTTCTGTATTTTACACTTGGAATCTGTCCTATATCTCTGACGTTAAGAAACTTTTTTCAGTCTAATGGGAAAGGAAAGCAACATGAGATCTGAGCAAGTGTCTAAGAGCATTTTTGAAGGAGCAGTCTCATCTGAACTGTCATCTTCCCTTTCCCACTGGGACCACATGAAAGCAGCCCTCAGTAAATTAGCTCTGGACATTCAAAGTTACCTATTTGTCTTTTAAAGAAGGTAATTCTATAATTTTTTTTCTGCTACTAGCAGATACCTGAGATGTGAATGTTGTGCCTGGAATAAACTCACCATAATAATTTAAAGACAGGCGCTGTCATCACCTTCCAAAGACGTTTGACTATTCTCACTGTAGCATTGTACCCAGAATTTCAAATCATTATGTTTGAGGGAAAAGGCATTGCATGCCATTGCCTTTTACCCAACCTGAACTTCTAATGTCCATCAACACTAATTCTTTTTATATCAAAACCAGAGATTTACTGGTCCTGAAAATATATGAGAGTGGAAAACTATATTATATAAAGCCATGATAATATTAATACACTTGGCCAGAAAAAAAACATATTAAATTTCAGTATTTTTCCATACTGAAATGTGACTGACATTTTAAAAATATTTCCAGAGTAAATCACACATCATATTTTGAAGCTGTCAGCTCCCTGGTGAAGGTAACATCATGCTAACAAATGGTAAAATATCATTTTAGCTTCTTGAAATTAAGAACCCTACTAATAACTGTATTGAGATAAAGTTGCTGTTATTTCTTGAACCCCTATATAATGTAAATATACACAGATCAAAATACAGCATTTAGCAGCCACAGAAAAGCAGAGAATGAGCATGAAGTGGACAAGAGATGGGTAACTGGAAGAGTAATAGAGTGAGCACCGACTCACGGCCACTAGCAGCAGTGGACTGGCTTGCTGGCAGCAGGTGCAGTGGTTTGATGGCTAGGTGATCTTATTATTAAATTATTACTTAGTAACACTGTCATGAACTGCATCAAAAAAGTACCACATTTAGAAGAAAATACATAATTCAAAATTGTTGTTAAAGAGAATGGGATAGTTTTTTGCTATGCCAAATGATACTTTGTCAAACTGACACCTAAAGCAGATGAGAATAAATGTATGAGGTTAATTATTATTTCTTATTAAGGAGTAATATCTGTTTCTTTGTCACTGGGGAGAAATGTTGAGACATTGAAGTTTTTCAAACTGTTAGTCACTCAAGTTACTTTTGTTCAGGAACATACTTAGAGTCACAGATCATATCATTTGGAAAAAACCTCTGAGATCACTGGGTCCAGCTGTTAAGCCAGCAGTGCCAAGTCCACCACCTGAACCATGATTCCAAGTGCCACACCTACAAGTGCTTTAAATACCTCCAGGGATGGGACCCAAACACTTCCCTGGCAGCTTGTTCTAATGCCTGATAATCTTTTCAGTGAATCAATTTTTGTTAATATCCAATCTAAACCTCCTCTGGCACAACTTGAGCCTGTATTTCCCTGTGTAATCTTATGACATGTTTTTAGTTCTCCTGAGGGGGCAGCAGGA
>NW_005054403.1:2363382-2388546 GCF_000277835.1 Geospiza fortis | reverse complement strand
GTTGACCTAAGGTCAACCCAGTAGGGAGGCATCAGGACCACCAAACACCCACCTACAGCCCTCTGACCCACTTCCAGAGAGGTTTAGAGGAATGGACTGCACATAATAACTAATTTGGATAGAAAGTGAGAAACCTATCTCTAGGTGGGGGGAACCTTATCTATAAAAACATACCCCAGAAAGCCTGGACACCGGCATCCCAGGATACTGGACTCTCTGTTAGCTACATTGATGCTGAAGCCAGGACTGGTGATCATTCTTTCTCCCTTTTTCCTCTCTTTCTCTCTCCGTCTCTCTAATTTTCCTCTCTCTCTCTTTCACCCTACCACTCATTCAAAGCCCACTCCCCTGTGCTAGAAAATAAGACCCTAATATACCAGTTTCTATACCAAATGCAAAATTTACGATAAAATTCTTTGAGTTTCTTTTGTGGACCCTTTGACTTTTGTAATTTCTTTTCAACCATGAGCAGCTGCCAATGTTGGACACTCACTTCTTCTCAAGGGTGTGACACCAAGAAGATTAGTGGGATGGAGTACTTCTCCTCTGAGGAAATCCTATGAGAATTTGGATTCTTTGCCCTAGAAAAGAGAGGGCTTTAGTCAAGTGATCTAATTGTGGTTTTCCAGTACCTGAGAGAAGCCTATGAGAAAGATGAAGAGAGATTTTCTGCGAGGCATATAGTGGAAGGACAAGGGGGAATGGCTTCAAACTGAAAGAGAGTAAGTTTTTGTTTGATATTATGAAGAAATTCTTTACTGCAAGGGTGGTGAGGCACTGAAATAGATTGTCCAGGAAAATTGTGGATGTCCCATCCTTGGAAATGTTGGACAAGACTATGAGCAATCCATGACACTGGTCTAATGAAAGGTTCTCTGCCTATGGCAGAAGGGTTGGAACTGGATGATCTTTAAGGTCCCTTCCAACCCACACCATTCTGATTCTGTGTTTCTGTGAAGGTACATAAGGATACTCAAGCCACCTTTCTCTCATCTTATGAAAATGTAGATTTCACACGCTGCAATTAACAGCCACATGGCCCTGTGCTGTCCTTTTTGCATTTTATTTTCAAGTGCTGATGCCAACATAAAAATTTAAAAAATGAACAAATATCATGCAGGCTTTGCAGTCTCTCTGGTAAAGTATCAGTTTGGGGGATTCAAATGAGAAATTGGCCTGGGAGTCATTTCAGAAAGGATCTTACAGGATATCTGCAGCTGTTTTAATGAGGCTGGTATTTTAAATAACCATTTGAAAAAAAAGAAACAGTGGATTCTATCATCATTTTTATATAGCTCTCACTCATGATAAAATTTTTGACATTAAAGCAGTCTTGTCAGAAAGCTGTTATGAGGTCTTAAATGCTCTTGATTCTGTAACATTTCTTCTTCCATTAAAGAAGGGTTGGTAAAAATGAATTTGTCATGGATTTTTCAGAGACTGTGTAATGAGAGCTATTAAAATGTTCAGATTCTTGGGAAGTTACTGGACTCCAATTACTCTGTGAGGTTCATTTTTGTTTAATGCTTTATTTTATTTTATTCCTAATATAACCTTTGTATTTTATTTGTTTAAAACGTGAGAATGTATATCCCAGTACTAGGCTGGTATGAGCTACTTCTCCTTTCTTGTTTGCCTGTGCTCATGTTTTAAAGTCAGACCTACCAAACTGGAGTCCTTGCTTAGCATTAAGCAATTTTCTGTCTCCTCTATGACTTTGAAATGATAAATTTAAGGGTTGAAAGCTGTTTAATAACTAGTCCATTGTTTTTCTATGAGCACGGCCTATAGAGACTTCAGAGAGTCTCTAGACAGAGCTGAAGTTCACAGGATGACAGGAAAACCCTGCCCTAAAATGCCACTTGATAGATGAGGACATTCCTAATGGCTGCCCATACTCATGTTCTCAACTTTTCCAGCCCTGATTTAGGATGCAGTTAAAATGACTCCCTGGCACACAGGTTTGGTTCTTAGCTGATGGATAGGGAGAGATTCATCTTCAGGTTTGGACACTGAAGTGAGGTGCTTTATCACAGCTTACAGGTACCCCTGGTGCCTCTGGGGAGATGCAGGGGATGAGGCAGATGCCCTCAGGTGCATCAATCAAGGGTCACAGGTCTGCCCTCCCCTGCAGTCTTTGTTTCAGAAGGGCACATATCCTTGTCCTGCTTGCCAGCCCCTGGGGGCTTTCCATGGCTCCACAAGCACCCCTGCACCCTGTGAGTGGGCACCAAGCTGAGGCACAGGTAATGGATCCACAGGAGGGTAATTCAGCTGGTTATTCAGGCACAGAGGGTTGATTCAGCTCAGCACACATAGGTGTCCAGCACTGTTTGAGGTGCCCTAGAGTGTTTGAAATGCCCCCAGCTGACTCTCAGGCATAGCCCAGGGCCAAGAGAATGACCCCACATATCTGGTCCAGCAGCTAAGCCAGACAGAATGCCCAGGGGCCCTTGCACAGTGCTGGGTGCCCACATCTGGGCAGCTGAACTGAGTCTGGCTATGAGCTGAAGAGTTTGGCAGGCTCCAGCTGACTTCACTGCCTGTAAGAGGAGCTGAAACACCAGACTCCCATATGGGCACTGAAATTCAGGTGCCAGAATTAATCCAATTTGAAGTAATCTGCTGTATCTGCTGGTGGGGTACCTGGAAGGTACCTCTTGGTTCCTCCCTCCCAGGAACAGTTCTGTCCATCTCTTCTTGAATTCAGGTCACAGCAGCTACTAGAGGGGTTAAATCAAAGGCTGACAGGCAAAAGATTGTATAAAACAATGCAATTGAGATGGCAGGTTGTTTGACAGAGGTTTGTATTTTGGCAAAATAGATACCTTTTAGTCCAGTTCTGAATGCAATCCAAGCTGTACATTTTCTTCACCTGTTCCCTTCCTGATATCTGCAGATGGACCAAGATAATCCTTATTCTCTCACCAGTATAAATGATAAGCAGCTCCAGGAAAAACTGAAATTATGCTATTACAAAATAGTGTGAGAGAAAAGAAAAAAACGTGTCTGCAGTATGTACTCTTTTATGCTCTTTAATTTGGACTTACAGATATAGCTGGGAAAGCAAGAGGTAGTTTCTTTAAAGACCTGCAGTAATTTAAAGTTCTGTACCTAGGAGATTTGATTCAGCCTTAAACTCAAAGTGTTCTGCAATTAGGGTGAATTACTGAGGTTTAAACTAAGGGACAATTGAATATAGAAAAAAATTTTCCTGTTACTTTTGAATTGAAACCAGAGGCAAAAGTACTGCTTTTAAAAGTATGCATGGTTTGATCTATAGCTTTCAGTTGGGCAAACTCCTGGGAAAATTACTACCTTCCTGTGATGTACAATGGAACTCTTCCAAAGGACGAGATCCCTAAGCTGATAGAAATCAGCATAAAGTCTCTGAATATCATCACCTCCAGATCTAACCCACAGTATCTTATCTATAAATACTGTTGTGGAGTGGCTTTTAAATAATCTGACTCCTCTGATACATTCACAGTTTATGCTTATTAATCCATTAGGATGACACAAATTGACATTAGACTTCACAGAAGTAATTTTTTTTTCCCGGAAGAAATTACTTCTGTCTGCTTTGAATAAGATGTCCATTACCCACTGCTGAAATAAAATTTATATGTGAAACCCAGTGCAGCAACTGAAAGCCTCATCCATGGGTTCTGAAGTGCACGTAAATGATCATGGAAGGTCGGGGGGGGACAGATCATGAATTACCCAAGCTACAATTACACCAGGACACAGACAATAACTGCCCTCTGCTCTGAAACATTGTAAAAGTTGAAGTGACCACAAATCTCAAGAAACTCAGTGATGAGAAAAATGATTCTAACATCATGGCTGACCTATGGGTCTGGATTCACCCAGGGCTCAAAATTTTTCTTACCAGTATTTCAGTGAGGTGAGTCAGACGTGCTCCATTGGGAGCTTGGCCTCTTAACATCACCTGTAGTACTTACAGGTGTTTCATAAGGAAAGTAGGACACACAAGCAACCAAAAGGTCTTGTTTTTGATTAAAGAGTAACTGAACATTTAAAATGAGAACATGTTTTTTTATGCAGTCTTTCCTCCTAGGTTTTTACAAAAAAAATTGTCAAAAGCACAGCCTATAAAAATGCAATCCATTCTCTTTTAAAAATCTGCTTTCCAAAGTTTCTAGAGATAACTAAATATAGAAAAGAACTGGTTTTAAGATAGTAGTTCATTCTGCATTAGTTTCTTTTTCTTTATACCATTTCCAATTAAAATATAACTCTAATATTTTTTCTATTTTATTATGAAATTTTATTTCTTATAATAAAATCAGGTATACAAAAAAAGCTTGCCTCTACATTTCTATGGGCATCTTTAGAGAGTACTGAATATTTAAAAGATATTATAAATAGAAGCAGGATCCATATGGCAAGATAATAAATATTCATTAAATTATGGATAGTCTGACTCTCTGACTCATTTTTGCAATTGCAGCGCTGTAGGAAACAAATATACATCTCCATTCAACTTCTGGATAACTCATTGATCTGCCTGCCTGTTCCACCTAGGCACCCTGCATAAGAATATGTTTTTTCTCATTGCATCTCATAAACAGCAATGTCTTTTAGCCTTTTAGCTTTTGAATATTAAGCTGCAAAGTTTCAGAGTCCTTCGTTGGATGTGACAGGATGTGAAATGTACAACTTGGAAGGAATATTTGCAGATTTCTTGAAGAGTGTACTGCATTAAAATGTATAAATTTTGCACAACTGACAGAAAAAAGAAACTCCGTGTTGAGCATCAGGTGGGCCATGTGAAATTAATAATTTCTCATTCAGTTCATTTCCCAGTGGAAACATATCTAGCATACACAAACTCCAGCTCTGCATTAATTTCCACCCTTGTTTAAAATCTTGGTTCCACAAATAGGTACTTTCTCTAAATATGCACACCAGCTCCCATTAAGACAGCTTTGCACTGGGCCAGGGAGGCTCCTGTGGGGTGCTGGGCTGCCTCTGGAAAAGGATGAGGCCTTCATCTCACATTTTATGTAATTTACTAATTTTCCTCCATTTGGCAAATTCAATAGGCTCTCTAATTCTTATTGGCTGTTGCTGACCTTTATTTATGATTACATCAAACCTGTACTCATTCCAGTTATTTTATTGTCATGTTTTTGTCATAATTACACAAATAATAATGTTGCTTTTGATTATTAGTGAGAAAGCAGAAGCTTTAATTTAGTACATAATTATGCCTTTGCTTTTCTAATGGAAAACCACAGTGTAAGTGTAATTGCTTCTGTGTAACAACTTGTTATTACATGCATTTCACGCTCATAATTCTTTTGCTGATACCAGGCAAATATTTTCAGCCTAAATTTTCCCTGCATACATTTTGATAACAGTTTTGAGCCCTGAGGATGCACAGACCTCTATTATTAACTTTTAAAAACCAGTAAATAATTATAGTTTAATTTTGTTTCAATTCTGTTGCTGTTAACTGAGGGCTGATTACCACCTTCTCTACCAGCCCAAGATATAATGAGTAAGATGGATTTCCAAAGGATTATATAATAGATATAGGTTGAAAAATTAATTAGGGAATGCTGCCATATTTTGATTATTACATACACACTAAGAAGTGACATAGTTGAACTACTTCTCAGCTGAAAGGATGTTCTGAAGACAAACAAGCAGCCTGTTTGAAAAGAAATTATATTCCAGGTATCACATTTCATCGCTCATTTCTGGGAAATTTTGTCACTAGTATCAGCTAATTTTCTATCATAACTCACCCTGTCATGGTCTAGGGGGCTAAAATTAGTTGGAATATACCATTTGAGTGCACTGACTTACACTTGGTTCCTTTCTCTTTCAAACTGAAGGAGAGCTATATGCTTTGATCACACCACTGGAAGATAATGCTCATCTTCTATCCTCCTTTTCTCATAGAAAGTATAATGTCATGAAAATCAAACCTTCTAGTTCCTTTCTGGCAACTTTCCAATTATGGGAGGAGAAAAAGGTACCCTTTTAAATCCAGTTTTAAAAATGAAATAGAAAAGAGACAGGTGATTATATAAGTGCATTCACATTTCTACTCTTAATTGTGAAGTTTCTACAGAATCCCTATAATTTTCATTTATGCTTGTTAAGGTCTTTATCTGGCTTCTGTGTAGATGAATATTTTGTACCTTATTTTCTACCTTATTTTGTACCAGTCTAATAGAGGGAGTAGAAGGGCATTGGCAGGTATCCAGTATGGACCCTTGTCCTTTTCTCTTTGGCTTCCCTGCAGGGGAATGGCTCTAAACAGCAAAACTAAAGCTATGGATGGAAGCATAAAAAGGGCAGAAATGTTTTAGTGTCTCTTTTTCCCCTGCTCTTCACCATAAAATGTGGCTGGAAGAGGATTTCTAACTGAATTAGCATCAGCATCAAAATGCAAGAAGTTAGGTTAGAATATAAAAGGGAAAGTTTAGGAAAGACAGTGTAGCTGTGGTTTTTTTCAGGCCATCTGAGCCTGGTGAAAATTAATGTAAGATTTAAAGAATGGGTTGAACTAATTTCACAGCAATCAGAGGTCATCTCTGAGAATGCCTGCTGAGGACAGGTGACACTTCAGGAGGTGAAAGATGAATAATTATAGCACCATCATCCGAAAGGAGACACAGGAACTGCCGGGGAGCTGGAAGATGCTGTGCTCAAATTCAGAGCCAGGAAAGCTATTGGAATGAGTTACTCCACAAATAACTGCAGATGCTGGGAAAATGAGAAGGATTTGAGAAAAGAGCCAAGATGAAATTCTAAATAACAGGTCATATCAGACTATTGATTTCCTCCCTGATAGTGCAACAATTCTAAAGAAAAGGGAAGAATCAGTAACAGGACATCACTGGACTCCAGGAAGCCTATTCAAACTCTTTTGCCTGACTTTCTTCCAAGCTAAGTAAGAAACACATTCCACGTGCAACTAATATAAAGGGGTTCAAAACTGTTTAAATATATATTGGGAATAGGCAGCAACAGGTCACCACAGTACAAAACAGAAGTATTGGGCAGTGCTTGTGAACTGTTCATTATTTTCACTCATTATGTAGAAGATGGAAACACAAAGGATGAAATAGAAAACTTTCCTTTAAGAGTACTCTAAGATGACCCTATACTGAAGACCAGGATTAGAATAATGATGATCTGTTGGAATTACAGTCCCAAAATATTGGGTGAAATTCCACTCTGATTTATGCAGCTGCAAACAGAGGGTTGGAGAACGGCACCCTGCAGAAAGGAGCTGCTGCTTTTAGTAAATCATAAGCTGAAAATGAGATGACAGTGCTACAGACATCCTGAAACAGGTAAGCTTTCCATGGAAAGCATATCTGAGCAAAAGTGTGTAAAGCACACAAGAAGTATTCCTGTGACTCTGGCTACATCATCCAAAACACTCTGGGGACTCAGGCTTCTGAAAAGACATGAACGAGAGAAAAACAACAAATAAAAGGTCAGTTCTACAAGTCTGAGGGCAGTTAGAAGAAATAGAGTTTGCAAGTAGGAAATGGACTGAAGGGAGACACCAAGTCAGTTTTTCTGTATGAAAAAGCTGCTGAAGAGAGCAATTAATTGAAGTGGTTTCCATGTCCCACATGAATGGAACAAAAAGTCATGAACCTGACATACAGGGTATGAGATTTTCTTTAGGCAACTGAAAAAGCCAATTTAAAGAAAAGAGAATGATCTGGAACAGATTTTCTGGAAAGACTGGGGGTTTCCTCATTGGAAGTTACCGAGAGGATGCCAGATATATCTTTGTTAAGACTGATATTCACTTTTAGACCTTTTTGTTCTAGTTTCCTGTTACATCTATTATGAGGAAAAGAAAAAGCCAAGGAGCAATGGTCAAAACTTCTGCTCAGACTTCAATTCTCACCTCCCTGTCACTGGGAGTTGCTTTCTATCTGCTGATCAGAGGGTCTTGGGGACTCAGGACCCCAGAAAGAGGTGGGAAGATGGAAACTCACTGTCCATGAAACCCAACCGAGCTTCTGGCCAAAAACTTACTAAGATGCTGAGTGGTATTTTGGCATATTCTCGGTTTAGTAGAGTGACAAAAAATTTTGGTAAAATTTAGAATTTTAGAGAACATATCAGGCCACATGACTGTTTGCTTTTGCCCAATGTTATCTATTTTTGTCCTAAATGATATCTATACTGATAATTTGTACTGTGTAAACAAAGACCTGAATTCATAAGCTGGCTTTCATATCCATGCTACAGAAATCACCCACAAATTAATTCCTGATGAAGTATTATGTCCTAGGGACTAACGTATTACTCCTGAATCACCAGTTTATCAGACTATAGTTGCCTAGAAAGCCAGATGCTGAGCAGAAGGGAGCTGTTCCTCATTCTTTCTTATCTAGAAAGCAAGAGTTAGCTTGACCAGTTTAAAAACATACATACCCACATCACTGTGAGAAGAATATGCAAGTTTTCTGATTGCAGCTCTGCATGGCCTGCTCTGTGGTTCCTTAACACATTGTTCAAGAAAGACTTAAATAAGAAACAGTGTGGGCTGGGCCACTCTTGCAAACTTGTACCTCAATTTCCTACCAAGAAAATACTAGAGGTACTGTGAGTCTAAAAATCACTTGGCAACCCTGACAGGTCCATGAAGCTGGATGACAAGGAGATAACTTTGTACAGAGCAATGCATAATCACTCCCACCTCAGTATAACAAACTGGCCAGCTCTACAAAGCTTTTGAATTAAGTTGAGGTCACATTTCTAAGGACAGAAATATCTGCAAAAACTGGAAGAGCTCTTTTCCTTTGCCAGTGATTTGCTCTTGTCCATACATTGTGCTCCAGTTTTCCTGCTTCAATTATGCAGCATCATGCATTATACAGTACTCTTCAACTCATGGGGTCAGCCTATACATGGAGAGCATTAATTTGGTGTGTCACATAAGGGGCACTTCCTCCTGCACAGTGGTGGCTTCAGAAATGGTCTCATCAGAAGCACTGCTGGACGTGTGAAGCATTTGTCATGAGGCAGTAACGATGCTGCACCCATTTGCTGGCTCTTCCCTGAGGATATGTAAAGGTGAAACCTCATTTTCCAGGGAGAACCTTTATTCCCCTCAGCCCCTTGTATTAGATTAAAAAAATTCAGCTACCACATCCAGCTCCAAACAGTAAATATCTGGATGCAAGCAGAATACATTAAATAACAAATAATTCTAACTTACATATCTTACCACACTAGAATGTGTTTATTTTCAATTCAATTCAATGATGAATGAAAAATGTGCTTGTGTATGTGGATTTGCAGTGGCAATATGGATTAGGGGGACACAACATAAAATATATTTTTGTGCAAAGGAAATACTAATGCTTTAAACTGAACTAAATGCAGCAGCTTTGCTTTGACCTTTTCATGCAATCAGTGTGTTCTGCTAAGATCAGCAGTTAGGTAAAAATATGAAAGCTTGGCATGAACCACAAAAATTATCTTAGAGATCAAGTATGAAGATTTTTTCTTTTCTTTTTCCTGTTATATCAGAGATAGAAATATCTCTGATGTTTCAGCATCTTACCTAGTAGATGACAGTGTCATGTCATTAAACTCTATGTCTACCTGCCAGCCTCAAATCAACAATCTCTATTGAAAAAACTCCTTTGAAAGATGGAAATTTTGCATCTATGGAAAAGATTAAATAAGCGACAAAATCTGAAAGCAATGTGAGATGTACTTTTATCAGAAAATTCTCATCTCCTGCACCCGTATTTTTTCTTTCAAGTTGTCTCATACATGCATACACAAGACATGCATACACACTACTGAAAGTTATAACTCGGGATGTGTACCATAGTTGTGCACAGATTAATTTGTTTTAGCAGGTTTAAAATTGACTAGACCATGAAAAAAGAACAGCCAAAGCCATCTAATAAACTGGGCAACAATTACTCTTTGTATCTTCATTTAAATTGAGAATAGATGTGCATTACACACAGTCACTGCAGAAAAAATAAGAAGCTTCCTTTAGTGACGGATTATGGAATACACTTGCAGTGATGGTAAGGCAATACATTAAAAAGTACATCAGCCATTTCTCGATTAGGTTTATATTCTCCACTCACCCGCTTTGTGTATATAAGGAAAAAAGTGAGACTATTTCACAGAGAGGGCTTTTATACAGCATTAAGTCCAAGGAAACTTGTTGGTTGCTTTGGTCACAGCTGATTCCCAAGCTTAGTTCACTGTCTGTATAAAATGTGTGTCTATAAAATACACAAGGACAGCAGGTCTTCTGGTAATCCTTCACATGGGAACTGTTAGTCAAATTCATCCTACATGTAAGTTCATGAAGCCAGTGAGCTTAACGCTGGGGATCATTTTCCGCCAGAGCATTAATGGCAAGGTGTCTTTCAGAGACAGTCACACAGCCACACTGAGGAAGGGAGGGAAACTCTTTGCCCTCACAGACACACTGCTGTCCAAAGGATAAGAACAAATGAAGTGTAAAAGCCAATTTGGGTTCTTCTACCAGATCCTGAGTCTCTCTTTTAAAAGCATCAGTCAATCAGACTGACGTTTCCACTTAACCTTGTGAAACAGAATGGATTTTCCTCTCTTTGACATTTTAGCCAGGGACATCACGTGTGCACTCTTCTGTAGCTGTGGCACGGCTTCATATAGGCTGCTGAAAGAATGAAATCCTTGTCTGTTCCCAAACTACTTCTAGTTTTAGTTTGTAATATTTCTTTCATGCTGGAGGAAGCCCTCATAGTTTATTCTGGCACATCTATAGCTCTTGATGTAGAGCGCAAATAAACAGGCTTATAGCAGGCTTGGAGCCAAAGGCAGCTGCTGGCAGGCTCTGGGCCAGCTCTGGACCCCTCGTAAAAGCCTTCAGCTTGGAAAGAAGAGAATGTTTCTAATGTGCCTCCTGAAGGTCACTTGAAGGTGCTAACATCTACATTGTCAAAGTGGAAAAGCGAGCCATTGACTGGGCTAACAATACTAACTTCTGTAAGCTTAATGTTTTAATTTCAAACTAGACTACATGTTGCAGACATCTCTTTGTGAAAAATCCTTTCTTTAGGATTTTTCCTTCTGAGAAGCTGCGGCCTCAGAAACAGAATGTAAACTATAATTATCTGCTGCTGTGGAATGCAACAGGTCCATCTGGATTGGGCCATCTTGGATGTTTATAGTTAATGGCCAATCAAGAACCAAGCTCTCTTGGACAGAGTCCGGGAGAGCTGCTTTGTTATCATTTCTTCTTTTCTAGTCTATTCTTAGCTTAGCAGCTTCTGGAAACCTTTCCTTCTTTTTCTTTTTAGTATAGTTATAATATATGTATATATCATAAAATAATAAATCAAGCCTTCTGATCATGGAGATCTATGTCTCTCTCTTCGTCCTGAAAACCCCAGTGACCACTGTCACAGACTACATAGAAGACAGTCATGCCAAGGTCAGTAAAAGACAAGAGAGAAGTGTCCAATACAAATAATTTTTCTTTGTGAAAAGAACATTCTATTTTTACGATATTTTAAATTTGGAAGGGATCACCTCTCTTAGTTCCTGTTTTTCCCATGGACAAAGACAATTCACCTACCAAATTAGAATAGAATAGAATGGAATAGAATAGAATAGAAGTATTTCAGTTGGAAGAAATCTACAAGCATCATCCAGTCCAACTGCCTGATGACTTCAGGGCTGACCAAAAGTTAAAGAATGTTCTTAGTGACCTTTTCCAAAAGCTTCTTAAACACTGAGTCTTGGTGCATCCACCTCTCTAGGAAGCCCATACCAGGGTTTGACCACAATTTCAGTAAAGAAATGCTTCCTAATGTCCAGTCTAAAGCTCCCCTGGTGCAGCTTTGAGCCATTTCCACACATCCTGACACTGGATCCCAGGGAGAAGAGATCAGCACCCCGCTCTCTGCTTCCCCCTCTTGGGAAGCTGTAGAAGGCAACAAGGGCATCCCTTAGCATCCTTCTCTCCAAAGCAGACAAGCCCCAAGCCCTCAGCCACTCCTCACAGGACATTTTCTGCCAGCCTTTTCACCAGCTTTGCTGCCCTCCTCTGAACCCATTTGAGTACCTTCACATGCTTCTTGAAATGATCTGTCATTTTTACAAAAACTATCCAAGCAGCTGGGATTTCTTCTGTTTGTTGCAGGTTTTTTTATTATTTTATTGTATTTTTATTTATTGTTGCCTCAGAATCCATGCAAGCAATTTTACTAAGCATTTATTTTCAATATTGGTATTTGAAAAGAAGGGTTAAAATTTGAGCAATATTTATTCTCTATATATTTTCACTTTGTTTGAATTGCTTTATCTGCAAGACTTTACTAAAATTTACTAAAAATGAAACTTATTTTAACTGGAAAAATGGAAATTATTCTTTAAAAAAATACCAAAAGAGAGTGCTTGGGTATCTGTGATTCTTAACTAAGAGCGTTTTTTATTTCAGGAAAAAAAGGCTGAGTTTATAGAAAGAATTTATTGAAATATTTTGTACAGCCCCAGTCTGCATAATTTCATAAAACTCAAAAAGCTTTTGTTTTAAAGATGAAGAGCACATGTCATCATCTTATGCCTGGAAGGAGCACTATACACAAGCAGATAATAAACAAGATAATAATCATCTGCAAGATCACCCAAATAAAAGCATTAAATGACCTTCCACTGCTTTAATCCCATGCTATGTTTTAAGAAGAGTCCCAGGTTATGTCCTACATAACATACATATGACAGAATTCCCCAAAAGAATTTTTTGAAGATTTCTGAAAAATTTGTAGTTTTAGATTGACAACCATATCACCCTTTAACTGTTATGACAATATATTCCTAAACCATAGCTGAAGTCCTGGTAGTTGTTTCTATGTTTTAAAAGGACTTTGAAGGGATTGCCTCATCCCATCTCTGAGCACCATAAGGAAAATGCCTACCAGCTGGGTAAGTAGGCCAGAAAGCGAAATTTGTGTCCTTCCCTCCTTTTCTTCTCAGCCACAGGTAATGCAGGATCATCCAGAGTCTGCTCAAAGTGTTCACTGCTTGCTCAAATTTAACAGGAAACACAGCTCTGGTAAGTAATGAACCTTCAGTAATTACTTGATGATAATGGCTGAAAAGTTCCTGTCTCTTTTTTTTTCTTAGCAACTTCAAACTTAATTGCTATATTCTCCACAAGCTGAAAAAAGGGATCTGTGAAGAACTTTTAACAGAATTATGCCATATTTGAAACACTTACCTGTTCCTGTGACCTGGCTTTGTTACAATCCATGTTGGATTAATAAAGAATTTCACCAGTGCAATTTTCCACGTAGCAAGGTGCTGTGCAGTTAAAGTTGCTATCAGTGCCAGTCATGGAGCTGGGATGATTTCCAGAGCTCCTGAGCCCCATCCCTCTCTCTGAGGCAGGAAGGAGAAAACCTCAGTTCTCACATGCCATTCCTACCTAGAGCTGGGCTTCGGCAGTGCCTCAAAGGGCTGCTCAGCCCTGGGAAGAGAAGGCTTTGGGGAGACCTTACAGCAGCCCTCCAGTACTTAAAGGGGGCTGACAGGAAAGGTGGAGAGGGACTCTTCATCAGGGAGTGTAGTCATAGAAAGAGGGGTAATTGTTTTAAATTAAAAGAAAGTAGGTTTACATTAGATATGAGGAGAAAATTTTTTCCAACGAGGATGCTCCATCACTGGAAACTTTCAAGGTCAGGCTGGGTGATGCTCTGAGCAACCTGATTTACTTGAAGATGTCTCTACTTACTGCAGGGTTATTGAACTAGGTGACCTTTTAAGGTCCCCTGCAATCCAATTTATTCTATGATTCTAAGACTGACTCCTAATGTGTCACCATTCCAAGGAGTCACAGCCAGGCCTTCAGGGAAGCAGGATCAAGAAAGAAAGTAGATCCCACTGTAGGATTTTCTCCATCCTCTTTCACAAAAGGGGATGGCTGGACATGGAATCACTGCTGTTCTCATTAAATGTGTGTTTTCTGGTCTCCAGGAGAAAGCTGAAGGCCCTACATGCCACATGCCAATACCCAGCCAGACTGAAAGTAGCCTGGGTCTTGGAAGAAGTCATGTGCTGTTCTTCCTGGGTGAACTTCCTGAGTTTTGGACCACAGAGACAGTGTGATTGCCCCATTGCTGTCCTGCTCCTTGCAGCCAAAACCAGTCCATGGTTGAGGTTTTTCTGTGGGGGGCTTTAAGACTCAGAGGTGTTCACCCCTCCCAGGAGCAAGAACCAGCACCCAGCTGCCCTTGCCTGCTCCTGCAATTTTCTCTGCTGCAAGCTGGGTCACAGCTCCAGCTACAAAGACACAAGTCTTACAAAATTATGACATCTGATTTCTTTCTTAAAGTCCAATTACTAAATGAGGCACTTCTCTTTGAAAGGGTAAGATTTTCTCCCACGTGACTCAGGGCAAAAGTACTCAAGAGGAAGCCTATGGCTGAAAACCATCAAAATATCCCAGCTGAGCCTGTGGTTTTGAACAAAGGAAGTGTCAGCACTGCATGTCTGAAGAATACAGTTCACTTGCTATTTCTTTCAGCCTTTGTGCTGCCACAGCAAAAGGAGACAGTCTCCCATTGAGCAGTGTAAGCACCCAACTACATCAATCACAAAATACATGCTGGTTTGGGTGCCTAAGAAATGCCAGGTCAGAACAAAGTGACCTATTACAGTTTTACACACACAAGGATTCAGTGGGTTTAAACAACAGCCCCTCTTGCCATAATTAGGGTTCAAAATCAATGTTCAAGTCAGACTTAAGTTAGACAATGTTAAAGTCAGAAAAGGTGTTGCTTGGAATCCTGGGCATAGCTGCAGTGTGATCTGTTATGTGTTGCTGGGATTTGTAGCATTCTGGCCACACTTCAGTCTGCTGAGGTGTTGGGCTGGTCCATCTCCCCAGTTCACAGAGGACTCCCCACCACTTGGGATCCACTGGCATGGTGGGAACAGCCAGGCCTTTCTCTCTCCACCTGATGCCTCAAACCTAAACAACACCAAATTTATCAAGTGCACAGGCTGCAGACCCTCAGAGATCATTATCCTCTTGGCCTGAGTGCCCTCACCCCTCCCAGTTGCAAAGGGGTGGGTTTGCATCTTTATGTCTCTTCCCAAAAGCAGGACAGGCACAGCAAGCCAGCTGGGCTATGGCTCCTAGCATTTCCTAAAGACTTCTTCCAAACTGAATAGATTTAGCAAACCTACCTTGCAGCTGTCATCAGCACACAAAGGATCTTTCTGGTGCTGAAGGAGCTCTTCCAGGACAAATGTTTTAGAGCAAATGCTGAAGTTTCTGTTTAGATTAAATTCATATGAAGAGAACTTGTATTCATTTCATTTCTTCTTTTCACAGTTAAATCAATGAAGTATTTCCCTGACTTTCAGATTTGCATCTGGCTATTTTTATTAAGTCTTATAGAGCCCTATCTCATTTACGGTAAAAGGGAAAAAGGAAAAATAGCTGAAAAAATAAAGATGTCAGTTTCTTTGTATCAGCATTTATATACTACATTGCAAAGCCAAAGCCTTTGAAATTTGAGGGAGTTGTAAAAACCTAAATAATGCTAAATCAATTGTTCTTCACATATTAACAAGAAATTTCATGCATTTTATTGCATTCACTTTGATTTCACACTATTTTTAGAGCAGGATATGTGTTTAGAAAATGAAACACATAAGTAATATAGATATGTTTTTCAAGTTTCCCATCACAAGAACTGAGAATCTAAAGCACTTTCTGACAGGCCTGTCCTTGATCTTGTTTATTCTAAGAAAATAAGAAACTGATCTTTTCCAGCTCAAGCCTCTGTACATCCACAGGCAGGAGCGCGGTCGCCTCTGGCAGCCCATGCAGCGTCACAGCAAGGGGCAAAGCACAGCAGAGCCCAGGCACAGAGAATGCTGGGCTCTCCCATCAAAGTGCACTAATAATATAATCTGTGGAAGGCTTCTCTGAAGGTGTATGCAGGGCACAGAAAAGGAGCCTACCATCAGTTGTTCCCATCCCATTTTAATCAGCAGATGCTGCTGTCTCCCTTGGTGGTGTGTGCTCTCAGCTGATTTATTCATTCCACAGGGCTTGCACCAAGTTCCTTTTGTCTTCTGCTGTCTCAGTGCAAGGTACAGTACCCTGTTCACAGAGAAACTTTTGACTTAGACATGGTGTTTGAAGTAAAATGAAAAGTGATTCTTCACATATTGTGTTAAGGAAAAAGGTCAGGTTTGCCACAAATGAGAGTGAAAGAACATATGTAGATTATCAATACCCCCCACAGAAAGCAATTCTGCAAAAAAACCCAAAACACAAATTAATATAAATCTACCTGTATCCTTACATATCTCACGGTCTGAGGCAAAGGGAAGGCTCTGCCTCTTTCTGCCTGCCTCTGCTTTCTCCCAGCCTGTGCTCAAACACTTCTTGCCACTCTGTTCCCTGATGTTGCTGCCCCAGTGTAAGCTCATGAAGATGTGATAATAATATTTATTTGCTTACATGACAATCAGAGAACTGCTGATGGCAATGCCAAAATCTCTCTGTCACAGCAGCTGAAAGGAAATACACAGCAGATCATGGGGAGGTATCAATGCTGAATGCAGCAGGGGCTAAAGACCCAGGTAATTAAATATAGCCTCAGGTAAATAAATGTATTAAAAGTGAACAAGAGCTCTCTTGAATCTTAATCATAACACTTTGGTCTAGACAGCCCATCTAATCAGGTGTGTTTGTAGACTTTTCAGTGAGATGGGTACAACATATCAATTTTTAATGTTCATTTTTTAAGAAAGCCATAGAACTGCAACATCAGTGCCCACTTGGGATGTCCAGCTCTCAGGGACCTGAGACCAGGCAGCCAGGCTTTGAGGAGGTGGTACACTCAGGTTTCAAGCAGATTTTTTTTTTTTTTGAGCACAGAACCACAACAGAAGAAACCATCAGGGGGGCTCATACTTATATGCAAACTGGCAAAAATTGGAAGATTTCCCACAGCATTCAAGGATTTTTTTTATTTGCCTGCTTCCTCATGCTACTTTTATCATTATTGCTTTGATTTGTTTTCCTGTGAAAAAAGCAGAAGTTATCAGACTGGGTGGGAAAGAGGAGGTAAGGAATGGAGACACTGGAGTACACCATGTGGGAATTTGGAATAGATAACTTGCTTTTTCTGCTTTCAGTAATAGTCCTTATATTGCCTGTATTGCCTGGATGGTTTTTTTTTTCATTTCAATTCTATTTCACTCTATTTCTATTACATAAAAGTCAGCTGGTACAGTATTTTGATGCATCTGTTTACAAATAGATTTTAACTGTGAAAAATGTGATCTATTCCATGTATAATGTGTAAGCCCCACTGCAGCTTAAAATTGAAATGAAAAAAGAGGCACCTTTCCCATGTAATTTTGAAAGGCTTTCACAAAATGTCCTTCAAATGTAAAAGTCTTGTCTTTAAAATCTTATTCTCCAAGCAATGATAATAACTGAGAAAGTGAAGCTGGGAATTTGGGAGATTTTTTCAGATGCAAGCCTTTAAAAATGTTTGGATAATGGATGAGCAGTTTTAGGTAGTCTGTGTAAAGGCAGACCTTGAATTACTTAGGAATTGGTTGTAGTGATTTTCAAAAGAAGCTTGAAGAGAGCTGTGCGCTTGTATGGATTTAGACCTCATCTAGCTGTAATGCATGCAATATTCATCAGTGCAGGTAGGAATTTTTATTACATTGTCTTTATTTCTGGCTTCCTTCTGCTGTGAAGGGATCCAGCTGTGTGAGCCAGTGTTAATATTCCCAGCTTTTGTCATCAAGTGACCCATGGCTGCCACAGCATCAGCTAAACCCTGTCTGTTAAAGGGGTTTATCAAAGGAAGTACATGTCATTTCAAGGGAGTATTAATTACATTTAAACTAGGTCTTGAGTGGTCAGCATTGTCTACATAAAGTTCTGTTTAGATGGCTAAATGTTCTTGATGATATAAGCCCCATAAATTACATAATTTCCAGATCAAAGCATCAAGGTGTTCAGTTGAAAATGGTGATCTTCTTCTGGGGAACTGACCAAGAGGTTGAGGATTGTTGTTTCTTACCCCTCAATTTAAAACAAGTCGTGGTGGGAAAACAAATCTCCATGCCAGCTTGCTTTTCTTCAGCTGTGTGAACATTGCCTACTTCTCCAAAACCTCTAAGGTTTAAAACCTTGTAATCATCAACATTATGGGTTAGTGTTAGTCTGGGAGGGCATCTGGACACAAACTGAGTGTGAGCTCTGTTCCAGAAAGGGAATGGATCACATCTGATATCTCAGTCCTAGACTGATGGATTTCCAGGAGTGGTCTCAAGTCAGAGACCAATCTTTGGTTATATTCCCTTTCCATCCAAACTGGTGAAGCACCTGGGGGCTGCATCAAGCCTTGCAGATTGCTCAGCACTCCAACTCCTCTGCCAGCTTAGAAGCTGTCAAGCGCAGAGGATGGGCTGCCCACCCCACCACTGAGGGGACTGCCTGTCCCCCCCTGCCGTGGAGGGAGAGAGTGAGCAACGGAAGAGACTCCCAAAGCCTCTTGAGAGCAATGCAGCCACTCTGCTGCCTGAGGAAGGAGCAGATAATTGTGTGTTGAAGCACTGTGCTTGCATAAGGATGCTGCTCTGGCTCAAGGGCTGTGTATTGGAAGAAGCCCCTCTGATCCTGGGACATCTCTGTTGTGATGATCAGCCTGAGTCCAAGGAGAAATGGAGATTCCCAGGTGTCCTTAAGGGAAATGGGCACACCTTTCACTTCCTCTTGCCTTTTTGCCGACCAAAACCTATGATTCTTGTTTGAGCAATCTCCAGCCTCCTGAACCCTTCCTACAAGGATGATCTTCTGCCAAAGTGTAAATTTCTAATTTGGTTAGAATCCCTTTAATTTTTAGCTAAAACTTTTCCTCCCCACAAATACTGCATAATATTTCAGACTCAACAGCAAAGTATTAAAGACAAGTGAGCTTTGAAACAATTTTTCTTTTAATCTCTGACAATTTTTTCTTATTTTCTAACAGGCATGACAAATCTTACAAAATCTCAGTTTCAAGCATAATTGATGCAGGGATAATGGCAAACTACTCCAAAGATTGCATTGTTGTTTTAAAGACATTGAGTTAATTAGAGAGATATTCTTGTTAGTGGTTCATTAAAAGATCCTTCATGCAACTGAAATGTTAATTTTATCAGAAACAATCTAGGGGACTCAAGTTATTAATTGATTGATGTTTAATAGTTTTTTTTAATTAGAAGCTTTAGTGGGAGAAATAACACCAAAATTGCAGTGACTGCCACTAGATTTTTAAGAGTTTGTCTGCATAGGTTTGGATTCCCTGACTGCATTACTACTGCCATCTTATTGCCATTCCCAGGCTGCCTTCATTTGTGCCCAAATTGCAGTGATAACTCTGAAGTGCATTTACTTTGCAGCCTGTGATTAGCAGGGCACAGTGCTCTGTAAGAAATATTGGGCAGTGAGTCAGAAAAGGAGATGAGGAAGCCACTAGGTGCAGAGGCACTGGTGAGCCAATTTTATAACAGGTATGTGTGGTTTATGGAGACACAGAAGGAGAAGATCAAAAGGGTGGGTCTGCTAAATCTTAAGAAAAAAAGGCCATGCCCAAGCCATTACAGTGACCAAAGAGATGGATTTTAAATTTACTTCCCAAGGAGCAGACTTGGTTACAAACAAGAGAGGTCCCAGTCACAAAGGTGCAGTCCCCTTCTTGGGGATCCCAGATTACAGGATATCCTATTCACATGCTCAAAGGTATGTGTTTGTTCACTTGTTTTGGTCACTGGCCATCTCTGCTGATGTTTAAACATCTTATTCTTAAATGTGCAGGCAGTGGACTGACAGCTATATCAGCTCACTAAAATATCCTGGGGGAAACATAAATACAAAACAAACCAGAAAAATGCAGTAATATTTACTGGGCTCATGAGTACAGGAGCAATGACACTGCTTCAGTTCCTGTGGCCTTGGAAAAAGTTTTCAAGGTCTGGGAAAGCACTCTTGTAAGGCAATATTGAATGTGATGTGTGCAGCAATGAGATTCGATTGTATTGCAAACATATTCTTGGTAGCTTATGTCTCCTCTGATGCTGAATCAGAAAAAATCAATGCCTGGAAGCCAGGACTCCTGTGTCTGTCCTCAAAAATCTTATTTTTAGCTTTCTTCAGAAATTCATATTAAAACAGGTTTATGAAAAGAAGAAAAAAAAAGGCAGTCAAATCATTAGTCTTGTATTACTCAACTGAAGTTAGGATTGTCCCACTTTATTAATTTTCCTGTATGCTCCTTCTGTGTCAGGAGGCAGGGTACTGCAACAGCAGTTGCCTGTGAGTGTGTTAAGAGGCAATATTCATCTTTAATGATGATTTTAGCTGCTTCAGAGGCTAGAGAGAGCAACTAGCTCTGTTATAATACTCAACAGGATACATGATAGAAATACAGGAAACTGCTCTGGAGGAAAGACTTGTATCCCAGTGGATAATTCTTTCCCCAATTGCAAAACTGTGGTCTAATTAAGTAAGAGATGCAGATGGCTTCATTCAGACTGAGCCCAATATTTGCTTTTAGCACAAGAGAAATTATGTTAATTTCTAAATTGGCACAAGCACTTGGAGAGGGGGAGTTTGTTATTCTTTTGCTGTGGTCTGTGCATTGTGGGGGTTGCCTCTCCCAATTGTCTGATGGGAAGGCTCTGTCAGACAAGCTGAGTGAGCTGCCACGAGGGGTGGCCATGCAGGTCCTGGATGATGATTTGGGGTCTCTCAAAAGCTTCTGGCATTTTTATGTGCTTTGGCACAAGATGTTGACATGTTTAGGTGGGAAAAGGCTTTGGAAAGCACAAAGGCCAGTGCTTGTGGCACATGTATGGGATCTGTCCTTTTCACAGAGATCAAGATGATCAAGGTGATCAAGTAACCAGCCCTCCCTTCCCCAGCTGTGACACTGACCTGGGCCAGCAGAACAGGCTTCATGTGTGCTGAAGCCTAAATCTTCAATACAGATCTGCAGTGCTTGGCCACAAAACAGAAGGATGTGTGCTGCTGTGGCTGGGCAGGGAGGCAGAGTGCTCTGGGCTGGCAAACTGAGTACCTACCCCCAAGGGAAATAAGCAACGAAAATATCTTTTCTCTTACTCTACATGAGCACTCAGCAAGATTCTTGTCCCCAGCCCCACCCTTACCTATGGACAGAAGCTCAACTCCTGTGCTCTGTCCCTCACCTTCAGAGACTGCCTTGTCTTCTGCTTTTGCAGACTTACCTGAACACTGTCCCTGTAATGGCACAATAACAAATCCAACAGGGGAACTGGCTAATTAAATCCAAGTAAACTGCAGGTAAGGATGCAGACAACATACTTCTACTTTTGTTTGTTGCTTTTTGTGTGTCTTATGCCACAGATCAAGTTCTACATTTTACTTGTATCTGCAAGAACATTTTTGCAGCAGCCAGCCTTGGGCATTCAACTGAAACTAGCAGCTGAGGGAGTTATTTGCCAATAAATAAAAAAGCCATTCCTACACCACTAGTTAGCAAAGGAATTGATTTGGTCAGTCAGGGAACAGTTTTCATATGCTGGCATCAGAGGGTAAAGCTTCAGACTCATCTGGTATTTTTCCACTAAGACTACTGAACTCGGAGAATTCCATTTGCTGATCATTTTACCAGAAAATTATCCCTTCTGAAGGAAAGTTATTTACTCCAACTGCTGTATTAGCAGCTGTAGCCCAGACCAGGTGTGCACAAGAGCTATGAAACAGTGCCATCTCCTGGGCCTCGGGCTGCTCAGGGAAATCTGCCTTTGCCCATCCTGGCACGGGCACATCTCAGACAGCTGTGCAAAAGCCATTGTGCAATTAGTGCATAACGCTGACTCCAGCGGGGGAAGGAGGGCAATTTGTTAATGTCATCATTTAATAGTGTGTTCACTGGGCAGATAAACTCTGAGACTGTCTAATTTAGGAAAAAAAATAGAAATTAAAAAAACTCCCACTGTGTTAATACTGCATAAGCCTGAAGAATTGCAGCAATTATGCTGCTGATGCAGCTGCTGTGTTAGGGAGATAGGTTGAACAGCAGGTGAAGGCAGAGCTCTCACAGAGCTATCAGCCCACCAGCATTTGGAAGTACCTGCAGAACCAGCAACAATCAAGCTGCTGGAAAGTCAGATCCCTGCAGCTTTCTCTGGGGCTTTGGGGCTCAGAGATGGTTTTTGGATGCTTTTTTGGGATGTTTTGCTCTCTTCATTTCTATTAGTTGGTGATCCCCTCCCTCTTAATATGGCTCAAATGCCTTTTCTCAGTAAGTGAAAAAACACACAGATCTGCTTACCTCCTTTTACAATTCCCTAGGTGACAGAAGAGAGGAGTGCTGAGGAAATCTGAAGGTTTGTGATTTGCAAAGAACAGCTGAGATCCTCTGCCTTGTGCCCTAGCTCATACTGCTTTACTAGTGCAAAAAGAGCTGATATTTTAACCCCACTCTTTATAAAAAGGAAAAAAAAAGGAATAAAACCAAAGGAAAATATTATTTAATGAGACCCAGTTGCAGTCAGGGAGTATCTTAGTTTCCAGGGCATCTAAAGTATGCTTTGTCCTGCCTGTAGTTTGCCCACTTCAGCTTGAGAGGACAAGCAGTTTTCTGTCCCCATTGTTCCTATGTGATGGTGGACTTCCCTTTACTGGAATTAGTCATGTCATTTTTTGAAATTATAATCACCTGCATAAAAAGTATCTGGTGTCCAGTAAGCACCATAACCTGTGTTTAATGCTCCAAAATTCTTTCCCATCCTATCTAAATCATCTGTAATCTGAACAGTGTTTGTTTGCTTTCTTGGATGTCATGGCTTAACCCTGGTGGGCATCTCAAGCACACAGAGCTGCTGCCTCTCTCTCACCCAGTGGTGTGGGGAAGGAAGTCAGAAGGGTAAAAGTGAGAAAACCTGTGGGTTGAGATAAAGACAGTTCAATACTTAAAGCAAAAGCTGCACACAGCAAAGCAGAACAAGGAATTCATTAACCACATCCCATGGGCAGGCAGATGTTCAGGCACCCTCAGGAAAGCTGGGCTTCATCACTTGCAAGGGTGCCTTGGAAGACAAATGCTGTCTCTCTGAACATTCTCTCCTTCCATCTTCTCCCCCAGCTCTCTAGGCTGAACATGATGCCATGTGCTGTGGGATATTCCTGTGGTCCATTGGGGTCAGCTCTCCTGGCTGTGTCCCCTCCCAGTTCCTTGTGCACCTCCAGCCATTTCACTACTGGGTTGGGGTGAGGAGCAGAAAAGGTCTTGACTCTGTGCAAGTGCTGCTTAACAATAACTAAAATATCCCTGCCTTATCAACACTAATTTGGTCACAAATCCACAACATAACCCCATATCAAATACTATTAAGAAGATTAACTCTATCCCAGATCAATATATTGGACTAAAGCCAGCTTTCTCTTTATTTTTTATCCAACTTTGCATCAAAGAAAGTATTGATGGGGATTGCAGTTTTGCTGTCTTCACTGTGTCTTTGAATTTCCAAGACTTTTCCTTTACAAATGATAAAATATCTCAATTTTTGGGCGTCTTCTTTTCCTACTGCCATTTGCTTCTTTTTCTCAGATTTTTCCTAAGCTTTTAAGATATGTGAAGTCGAAAAAAACCCAATAGACTGGCATATGCAATGGGTTTGATGGCAACCAGGGAAGACTGTTCTGTTTCTAGAATTATTCTATCTCTTCATTAAGAAATTCAATCACAGTCCATTTGTCACTGTACTTAGCATTCAGGACATAATGAAAAACTTTCCAAAGATTATTTACATCCGACACTCTCACAGCTGTTGCTCTACCCTGCAGGTCCCAGAAATGCCATTAAAAAAAATCATGGAGTATTTCATTCTTAGAAGATATAAAACACTGCAGATAAAAGTACTAATTTACAGTCTTTTCTGACACATGGCAATGGTTGATAATAAAAATATAAGCATACATCTATTCATCACTATATATTGGATATACATTTCTAGAACAGTCTGATTGAAATTTGCCAGGACAGATGTAAAATTTTCTTTGTATTTTCAATATTGAAGGCAGCTTCCAAAAATCTGCATAGTTAGAAGTACATCCTCTTCCTGTCAAACCAGCTGGCAGGATCCACAATTTCAACAGGAGGAAATTTAAATTCATTCCTGAACTACACAGCGAAATCAAATGCATTTACTGTTTAGTCCAATGCTTTTCAGTCAGTGTTCAGTTCCTAGAAAAACTACTTGGGCTTCTCAGTCTAAGACCTATCAAACTCTGTCCAGCCTTGCAGTACTACGCTACACTCATGTACTTACATCTTTTTATTCTTCTGAGAATGACACAAGTGCCTTGACTGAGTGAAATAATACAGAAAGTACACTAATTAATACCAATGAATTCCATCGGTGTCAAGTTTCTAAATATCTGTAAGTACTTGCCCTATGGTGTTTTGTACCGAACCACCTCTCTTGTAATTTATCTCTAGAATATACTGCTCTGCTGATCAATTAGTTTTATTGGTGATTTTCTAGAGTTATGTAACAAAAACATTAAGACTGATATGTAGGCAGAGGAGTGGAAAGTTTTGTGTGTAAGCAGGGAAAGAAGCAGCTGAATGCAGATTTTTAAGAAGGTCTGTAATGACAACAAAGGGCCCTGTGCTTAGCACACCATGCCTAGGACCCTGTTTCCAGCAGCACAATGGGGACACATGGGTACACCAAGCACAGAAAGTTTGCTCTATGAGAAGACCGCAGCCCAGCTTCCTCTCCAGCAAAGTCTGCATCTCAGCAAAAGGAGGGTGACACCAACATGGCAACAGATCACATTATGCCCTTTGCCATCAGCCTAGCAGGAAAACAGGTATTTTCCAAGCAAAGAAAAACCGAGAGTGGGCAGCAACTCTATCTAGGATTTATAGCCAGAACCATGCTGGGGTAGGCACTGCTCCATAAGAGCTCACAGTTCTGAAGGGGTATAAGAGGTCTGCCCAGACTGTCATTTGCTGTCACCAGGCAAAAGAAAGCCCAGAGACAGCTTCAAGAGGACCTGACAGCCTCAAGAGGACCTGACAGCTTCAAGAGGACCTGACAGCCCCAGTCCTTCCTGCT
>NW_005054403.1:2336088-2363352 GCF_000277835.1 Geospiza fortis | reverse complement strand
CTTGCTTGATGGCGATGTGGCAGCAGAAGTAAATGAACTTGGAGAGTGAAGGAGTGAGATTCATAAAGTCAACCTGTCACCCTGGTTTTTTTAAGATTTTCTAAGCCTTCTGATGTTAACATTCTTGTCGTGAACTTTATCACACACTTTCTGTAAATAACCCATTGTTTTGTCTTCCTTTATAGAGGAAGAGAAAGTTGATAGACTGTTGGTTTGTCCAGTGTGATTGGAGAGGTGTCACTGTCACCCTCCAATCTGCTGTCACTTTTAGAAAACTATAAATGTTGGAGTCAGAAAATAACCTACCTTTTTCTTCCTTCACCTTGAGAACAGTAGTGTGCTTGTGTTCCTTTGTGTCCTATAGTGACATCAACCAGATTAAGAAGTTTGTAAATAAATATCATCTTTTCTGTACCACGTCACACTGAAGTTTTCCCCCCAGTTCTACCTATTTCATACTGATGTTACTGGTTACCAAGAACACCACATCATGAAGATTAAGTTCTTGACTGAAGCTACTGATCAGAGCACCTGCACAAACTGTGTATTTTTTCCCTTTTTTGAGTGCTGATGGTGTGGGAAGGAATGCCTGTATGGACTCAGATGGGTACAGGAGCCTTCCACAGCATCATTTGGTGTCAATTCACAGTGGGACAGCAGTGAGTGTTGTGTCCCCAGGGCTGTCAGGGTGAAGGATCCAGGGATAGACCCGCAAAGGTTGCACAACCTCTGAAGGGTGATGTTAGTGTGAACACCAAGAAATGTGCAGGAAAAGGGAAGAGAGGAGCTTGTCCACATGTGATAGAGGACACAAAGAATAAGGGCACAGAAAAGTGAAGGAGGTGGGGAATCTGAGGATACAGGCAAATATATCACATGAAGAAGATTACAAATACAAAGATTATTAGGGGAAAGAGAAAAATAACTTAGCATAATCTCAGATACAAAGAGCAGCTGATAAGGAGAAACAGTAAGGAGTGAAAACATAAGTAGCATATAATAAATATGCTAAGTAGCTAATAATAGAAGGTGCAGTTTTTGACCTGTTTATGAAATCTGTGCATTTCACAGGAGACTTAGGAAAAGGGAAATACAAAACAACATCTCACCCTGTGTAGTTCATAGATTCTTTGGAGGATATTTGAGGATTTATGAATTTATTACTGTTGAATTATGAGGCTGAGTTGATAATTTTTGAAGAAAAGTAGGAGGAAAATAAAAAGTCTGATTTACTCTCTCAGTCATATGACAATTCAGTGAGAGAGGAAGAGAATCTTGATTTTGAGGGGATATGGGTTTAAAAATTTATGTTTTTCCCTCAGTTGATGCAGTGAGCCCAAGGAAGATTAATCCTCCCCCTAAACAAGGCAGATAGTCAGGGTAGGGAGGAGGTCCCTCAGCCCCACTCAGCTAATTTCAAGCTACAGATAAACAGGCACTGACAAGAAAACTTCCTCTCAACACACGATCAATTCCACTCCGCTTTATTTCACTGCACCAGGGAGAGGCAGAAAGCAAAGCAAGCGCAGGCATCAAAGAGCAGCTTTTACTCCCAAAGGGTCTCCCAGGAGGCTCAGAAGGGGCCCTATGGCCCACGGAATCAGAATCCTCCCATTCTGGATGAGTCATGCTGGGACCTTCCAGAGGTTCGTAGTGTGAAGGTACATCACCTATGGAAACACCCATGGTGCTGGGAGAGAGCTGTGTCCTGCCCTCCTGCTAGCTCCCCTGCAGGGCTTACGAAGTGTCTGGGCTACTGTGGCTCATCCTGGCTCAGGCAGGCTCTGTACTACTAATCTGGCACCAGGGGAGATACCTGGTGGGAGGTGGGATGTGCCCAGGGCCAGCACGTGGTTTGGGAGCACTGAGGGTCCCAGGGGTACCAGCCTGCCACGTTCCTTGCCATGTATCTGCTCACCTGTGTGCTTTGGCTTTGCTGCTCTAGGATCAAGTCTGTTTCAAAAGAAAGCATGTTCTCAGACTTAACTTCTGTGTCTTTCCAACAGAATATTTCTTGAAACAAATTTATGTTTTTTCCAGTTCAGAACAAAGGGGAAACCTGCCTTTCAACTAGCTCTGGAGAGAGGTGTGTTGCTTTGGCAGGCTAACCATGTCCACATGCTTGCAGTGCCTGACTGAAAGGCTTTGTTATTGCTATGATCCAAACCCTTTCAAGTAAAGGGAGAACACAGAGTTAGTTCTCATTAATTTTTCATCAGGTAGGTAGACTACAGAGCAGTCTTGTGCTCTGTCCACACAGAGTTGTTCTATTCATTCCTTCCTGTGATTCATTCACACCCTGTATGAAGATCAGAATGGTGGAGGTATTAGCTACTTTGTCTAAAGCAGAGTTGCTCCCTTTGAACACAAACCTAATTTCTTTCATAGTGGACTTGAGAAACACTTGGGAAAGCTGATACAAATTAGGAGTGAGTGTAAAATTAAATTGGAATTTAAGCTGGCTGAGTATAATCAGACATTCCCATACTGGGGTGATGCCCTCATTCCCCACTATGGAGATGAAGCAATTACTGCAAAGAAGCAAATCTTCAGAGTTTGAGGACTGCAGAGCTAAACTTCATTAAATACCAGTTGAGACTCTTTCTCAGAACTAAGGGGGCACATCTCCCTCTGCCCAAAGTGTTGGCACACAGAATTCCTCAGCCAGGCTCACGAGCTAGCAGCAATTGCTGCACTCCTACAGCAGCTCCCTCGTGCTAATGGATGCTGTTCCTCACTGAAGCTAATCACCTGAGACAGAGCTCCATGCTGACACCATCACATATATTCCAGCACCCAGGTGTGCCTGCATACCCTAACCTATCACTGCATTGCCTATGGTACTGACAGGCCCAAAGTAGAATTAATTTAGTTTAGTATAATACATTCTGAAAGTGACTTAACTAAGTCCATTGGGATGACTTCCACCCTGAAGGAAGAATATTTGCATAGGGATTTATTGAAATTGAACAAAATTTGCATGAACTTTTGAAAGAGAAAAACTTTATTAGGTGATCTGTGCTTAACAAAATAAATAATAAAATGAAAAGGCCACACCAAAACCAACCAACCACCATAAAAAAACCCCAACAATCAAAAAGCAACAAAAAAGACCAATTATCCTTTTCTTTGGAGTGGGTAAAGATGGGAAAATACATTGGAATTTATTTAAAATGTTGTATTGCACTAAATGGTTTATTTAGTTGTGGTTTGCACTGGGTGATGGGAAATTTGTACTGAGTATGTTATGTCACGGAGATTGTTATTCCCCCTCTCTTATTACAAGGTCTCTCCCCCATGCACCCCCGTGCTACACACCTGAGGCTCTGTTCCCTGGTTGCCCCTCCCCTCGCCCCTCCCCAGCGGTATCCCATTGGCCACAGCCCTCTTTCCCCACCCCCCTCCTCGGGTATAAAACTCCACTGCAGGCATGATAAGTGCACTTTTCCATGTGGGTGGTTGCTGGGACCGGAGTGTCCCATCCAAAGCCAATAAACAGGACACTCGTCCCCACGTGGAGAAGAGCGCTTCTCGTCTCTTACTTTCTGTCCATGCAAGACCCTGTGGGCTTGGGTTCGAGCTAGCTGGATTGGACCCATGCAACAGCCCAGAGACACGCGGACTCTCGCATTAAAATGTAGTGTCTCTGCCAACCTGCTTGTAGAGAAGATGGAAAAAAAAAAAGTCGGATGAAATGTTCAGGATTTTCAGATTTTGCAGTTCACATCGTTGACAAAAACATACCTTTTGCTGTTCAGCTTATACTCTCTTTATATTGTTTTTCTGTTTCCTTTGAGACAAAGGAGTTGTTGATGGGTGAGGAAGGGAGAAGGCAGGGATTTATAGGCACGCCCAAGAAAACAACTTCTGATCCCTCCAGATTGCAGGAGCTGTTCCTTCCAATTCTCCTCCATTTAGCAAAGATCCCAGGCTCTGAACTTCACAGATTTAAACCAAATGGAGAGGACTCAGACGTGTGGAAAGAGTAAGTGGAGACATTTTATAAACCCTCACTCACAACTTTTTCATTTAGCAAGCACTGAATGAACCACAGGTACGAAATAGTGAATGAGGCAAGACTTCAAGCTTGCACAAAAGCAGCTTCATATGCAATCTTTATTTTTCCCCCAAAATAGTTGTCCTTCAGATTTGGTAAATAAATATTGACTTTTTCTTTACCATTAAGCATTTCTGTGTTGTTCAGAGAAGAATGAGAGAGGAGGCAAGGGGAATCACTGTGAAACTAATGGAGGTGAATGCATTGTCTCCCAGTGGGCAGAGAATAAATACAAAGATGTTCTTTCTCCTGGAAGGAGCTGGAAGCTGTTTGCTGCCCATCTACAAACTGGAGTGGAGGGCTGGTGCTGCTGAGTACTGACCTGTGGGAAGAAACCTCCAGCCGCCACAAACTAGCACTTATCCTGCAAGGAGCACACAACAGAAATGCAGTGCTCCAGTAACACCTGAACTGAAGCCAGTTATAATCCTTTTAATGTACTCAATGGGAAAAATTGTTTGGAATTGTGGTGATAAAACCCTTCAGACTAGATTGAGTTCTTTATGGATGTTTATAATGCAATTTTCAAATTTGCTGCAAAATGCAAGCAGGCTCTTTCCTTTTCCATCACATCTTCCTCCTTCTCTTACAGCCTGTCTTTAGGATACACTGGTGGATGTCTAGAGGGCCCTTATCTAAGTGGATTTCTATCTTCAGCCTTATCTGTGTCCATGGTCTGAGAAGGACCTGAGAAGAAATCCAAAAAGTGCAAACCAATAAACCAATAACCAATGATTTATGAATGAGTCATGTGAAATGCAATAAATGCATTAAGTGCAGAGTCAAGTGACATAATTGGTCTGGACATTGAATGAAGGAGGGGGATTAAAGGCTTAATATACTGAAAGGTGAAGTTAGGAGATGGAAATATGCATGACCCAGTCTTTTCCAGCAAGGTGTTTGATATAGGCCAACAGAAAGAAGCTAAATTCCTTTTATTAAAGTGTGTGCCTCCAGAAAATGTTATGTTTAAAACTAAAAATGTGTGGTATGCAAACTTGGTGAAGATTTTGCTGGAATGATTTCTTATAAGAAAATACTTTGGTTTGGCAAATAAGTTAACCTTTTCATAAAAACACAAAAACTAGGAAATTAAAGTAACCTTTCATTGAGAAACTCATTGGTATCAAGTTTACAGGGGCAAGGGAGAGTCCCACACAGTGCCTTCATGACCAGAGAGAAGACCTACCTGCTGATATGTGGAAACTGTGTGCAAGAGCCCTTACTTCAACTTCTTTCTAGTGAAGAAACCATCCGTTTCTTTTGTCTGATCTGAACTTCTGAACTTTGTTAGAAATGTACAGAAGTCCACAGGCCCTTTTGAATTGCAAGCAAAAGTCTTTATCTGCAGTTCCTTAACAAAAGTTACAAGATCATTAAAACTCTTGCCCCTATCTTGGATCTTATTAATTGAAGAAGGAGACACCTATTGCATGTAGATTCAAGGTTTTTATCCCTTTTCTCAAGCCCTCACTCAGGATTTTCTCCTCTCTTTCTACTGCAGCAAGGATAGCCCTTGGCTAGTTTCACCTGTTCCTTTCCTTTCTCCTCCTAGAACCTCACCACCATGTGTAACTGTATCAGATAGCACCATCAAGAGTTATTTGCAGGGCATGGCAATCCCTTCCTGTACAAACATGTCTGATTCACTCATCAGTAAATTCCATCCTCTGAATCATTCAGCCAAGGGTCATAACATAAATGAGCTCCTTCACCCGTGAAAAGCTCTGCCTGTGTGTATTGTGTGGTGCTGCATTCCATAATCCTCCCTCTGCCTGTCAACCAACATTTTCACAACCCAATAAAAGCGTGTTTGGTTTGCTTTGACAGTGTGCTCTGGCCATAGCAACGTGTTGCCAGCCTTGGCATTGCCACTGACTGGACAAGGCAAGTATTAGGTCAGGAGCCTGGCAGCTCTCCTCATGCTTCCTGCACCAGAGGAGACACTGCTAGTGATGAGCACAGCCATGGAAACAGGAAGGTTCATTGGGTAACAAACATGGCCTTTGGCAAACAGGTCTCTGTCTCTCCTGTCCAAGTGTATGAATTTGCTGCTGATTTCTGAATCTGGCTCTAGAAAAATTACTGAATCCTCGGGTGCAGCCAAAGTTTCTGTTTGCCAACTTCTGCTGGACAAAAAAGTGCATCCAAAAAAAAACCTTCAGTGATGGAAGCATCATGGGGACACCAAGAGACTAACAATGATTATTCCCTTCCCTCTTCCTGCCTTACCAGACTTTCTCTCCCCTTATAAACAATCTCAAATACATACATGTATATTAAATATATTTATATACACCAAGAGACTAACAATGATTATTCCCTTCCCTCTTCCTGCCTTACCAGACTTTCTCTCCCCTTATAAACAATCTCAAATACATACATATATATTAAATATATTTATATTATATATATATATTATATATATATATCAATCTCTCTGCTCCCTTGGCTGGAGCCTACAACCCCCTGAAGGGTGCATTTCTGAGATGCAGGGACTTAGACTGAAATATTCATTGTGAATCCCCTAATTTACAACTGTTGATTCATTCTCCTGGTGCTCAGGGAAAACAAAAGTAGCCTTTCTCCTTCAGCCAAACAAGAGGCAATATTTAACATGAGATAATGCTGGAAATTGCTATGAGAACCATTAGTCAACAAAGAAGAACATGAGTGGTTTAAAAGTCTTTCTTTACCTTCTAGAGGAAGCATCCATCAACCTATCTCTACTTACATTAAGTGATGATTACAGGATGAATATATTACAGAGGAGTAAGAGAAAATTATGAGCCGTGGTTGTTTATAGGCAATAGATTAAAAGAAATGTCCTGAATACCAAGTGATCAATATTTCACCTTTTTAGACTAGAATGAAATTGCTTGATCACATCCAATTATCTTATGAAAATGCTGATTGAGGTAATGAAAGAGAAGATCAGAACCCATTTTCACTCCTCTGTCCTTGAACCTGTTTTCATTCAGAGGTTTTCATCTGCAGATATCACCACCCATATTAATTTTTGAAGTTAAATAAGAGGTATAAAATTTCTGCCTACGTATGTTTTTCCTTCTTTTTAATTTCTTAAACAGGCATCCCTTATTTATATATCTACTTTTCTCCTTTTAGGATTGTTTTCATTTTCATTCATTATGCACATAATTATTTTCAAACATTTTATGCACATTGTTGCAGAACCAGAATTTGTCAAATCATACACGCAAAATTATTTTTGGACAGAAAAATCCTTGCAGGGTGAAGAAACCTCTGTGGGATGAACCTATTCTTCACTAGTATTTGGGAGTCAGCACTGAACAAATATGCTCAAAAAACCTTGAAGTGTATTGGCTGACACAATAATTTCCATTCTAACAATTATCATTTAATCTCCAATTTTTTCCTCCACATAAAATCTTTGAAGCTCAAGATACCATTTATCTGAAAAACAAATTTGTAGTTCTGCAGTGTGCATTCTTCAAGTGGGGCTGACAGAGTTTATCTGGCATTGTATATCTTTATTGACCTCTCTTTATATCTTCCAATGATCCTTAACCTCTATTTGGAACAATTACTAAATGCTATTACTCTAATTTTTATTTTATTTTATATTTTACATAGGAATACAACCAAGTAGTTTAAAAAATTCCTATCTAAGGTTATGCTTTCTATTTTAACACATAAGCTCTAGATATGCTCAAAGCTGCTTTAAACAAGTACAATCAGAGAAGTGAAGAAAAAATAGAACAGAATTCTCTAAACTGATTTTTAAAACTCCATTAGGAAAGCAGTCCAGGAAAAGCCAGAGGGGCCTCATGTTAGTTGATAGGGATAAGAGAAATTGAGTATGTTGAGAGCGAAACATTATACAGTAGAAGTCAGAGAGGCACCTTGAGGGGTAAGAAACTCGTTTATTCTCCAACAAGAGCGTGCAGCAATTGTAAAATACAAACATGTTTATTTTTTCAATAAGTTCCCTTATTAAGAATATAATGTTTCACATGAATCCCAGATCAATAAATTATCACACCCCTTCACTGGAAAATAGCTCCAATCTTTCTCATTTTCTTCTCACGTGGTTTTAAATCAACATCCATGACAGAGACAAAACAAGCTTTAGGTAAGATGAGAAACAAATATGACTGATGCACACCTGCACAGGTATTTATGCACACAAGTACACACTACTCACTTTGGCAGGTATTAATAGCAGTCATGGCTTTTAATTATGAGTGGAGAACTCTGGAGACAGTAGGTCCTGTCCTGACAGTCCTATCTGCCCATCACATCAATTTATTGGTCTGATTTTCAGTACACCATATACTGGACATAAGTACCAAGAGGGCAGCACTTGATTCCTTCTATTGTCTGTACTGAATTGTTGATGGGATACAATATAACCACAATATAGGAATCATTTTCATCTGTCCAAAGAGTGAAATTACATGACAGAAAATCCATCAAGACCTGGGACACTGTGGTGGTTTGACCCTGGCTGGATGACAGGTGCCACAAAAGCCACTCTTGTCACTCCCCTCCTCAGCAGGGCAGGGAAAACACACTGAAAGTCTCATGGCTCAAGGGAGGAACAGGGAGAGACCACTCACTACCTCCTGTCATGGGCTAAAAGGTCTGACTTGGGGAAATTAATTGTATTTATTACTAATCTAATCAGAAAAGGGTAATGAGAAATAAACCCAAACATTAAAAACCCTTCCTCTCACCCCTCCCTTCTCCCCAGGCTCAACCTCACTGCCAAGCTCCCTCCCTCTTTCCCGGCAGCAGTGCAGGGGACAGGGATGGGGGCTGCGGCCAGTCCATCACATCTTGTCCCTGCTGCTGCTGCTTCTGCCGAGGGAGGACTCCTCATGCTCCTCCCTGTCCCACCATGGGGCTCCTCTCACAGGAAACTCCGTGAACTTCCCCAGTGTGGCTCCTTCTCACAGGATGCACTTCACAAACTGCTCCAGCGTGGGCTCCTTGCACAGGGCGCTGTTCCTTCAGGCACAGCCTGCTCCTCGGGGCCACAGGTCCTGCCTGCAAACCTACCCTAGTGCAGGCTCCTTCCTTCACAGCCCCAGAGGTCCTGCCAGGAGCCTGCCCCAGTGTGGGCTTCCCCTGGGTTCACAGCCCCCTTCGGGCAGGTATCTGCTCTGGCTTGGGGTCCTCCAGGGGCTGCAGGTGGATCTCTGCTCCCCCATAGTGCTCCAGGGCCTGCAGGTGGATCTCTGCTAGACCATGGTGCTCCAGGGCCTGCAGGTGGATCTCTGCTCCACCATGGTGCTCCAGGGCCTGCAGGTGGATCTCTGCTCCAGCACGGTGCTGCTCCAGGGCCGGCAGGTGGATCTCTGCTCCACCATGGTGCTGCTCCAGGGCCTGCAGGTGGATCTCTGCTCCACCATGGTGCTCCAGGGGCTGAGGGGTGCAGCTGCCTCACCATGGCCGGCACCACAGGCTGCAGGGCAATCTGCTCCAGCACCTGGACCACCTGCTGCCTCTCCTTTTTCACTGGCTTTGGGGTCTGCAGGGGTTTGTTTCTGTCACCTATTGTTATTTCTGTAACTTTTTTCCCCTTATTCAGTACATAATCCCAGAGGAGCTACCACCTTCAGTGATGAGCCCAGCCTTGGCCAGCAGCAGGTCCATCTTGGAGCCTGCTGGCTTTGGCTCCATCAGAAATGGGGGAAACTCCTGGCAGCTTCTTACAGAAGACACTTCTGTAGTCCCCCTGCTACCAAATCCATGTCATTCAGACCCCATACAGCCACAAAGACCCACCACTGGCTCAGCGACCTTTGAAAACCATCAGCACAGGATGGACTGCAATCCCTGCTGGTATCATTGTCTGAACACATTCATTCTTCAAAAGCATAAAAGTCAAAGGGGTCTGATGAAACTGATTTTCAGCAAGGGCATGTACCTTCCTCCAGACCACTGAATGTGATAAATGAGAGAATCTCAAGCAACAGAAAAAGCAAAGTTGCATAAATCCTTCTGTTTTATTTCACAACTGTAGTGGAGCAATCAGCATGTGATTGTAAACAAGTGCTTACCTACTTTGTTGGAGTAGGCTTAGTAATAAAAGTCTTATTGAGATAAAGAATAGGGCTTAAAAATTGTTTAGAGGGAGTTTTCCTTATGTCCTTTCCCACATCAAACTGCAGTGATCAGTTCAAGTGCAAGGGACATCAGGTGTCAGATCAAGAGAGACAAATTTCCCTCTGCTCTTCACTGTGAGTGGATTTTGAGGAGAGAGTTTATAATTCTGGTTGCACATCTGTACTGACACATGCACTGAAACACAATCTATGGGGAAGGCCAAGGACTCCAGAAAAACTTGCTCGAATCTTCCACTGTGACTTGTGGAAATTAAAGTTTCTTAGGAAAGTATCACTTTCTGCCAAAGTTTAGTTTTGTAGCAAAACAATGAAAAGGAGAATTGAAGCTATGAAGACAAGCATCTTAAATGGTTTTAAACATTTTTTTTTCCTTTCAAAGCTGCCATAGATAAAGTATAGCAAAACATTTTAATTTTAAATTTAAACTAATTTGACACTACCACGAAGTATTTGTTTATCTAATGGAAATACAATTTTGCTGATTGAGCTATTTTTTTTAAGTTATTATTCCAGTTTTGGATGGAACACAGCCTTCTCTGGCAGTATCAAGCAATGACTGCAGCAGAATTCTGCCACATTCAATTTTCCAGAGGGAAAATGGCAGACAGTTTGGCTTATTTGAGTGAGAACTGAATTCAAGGCTTCAGTGGATCTCACAGGTAGATCTTGGGATCTCTCATGAAAAACAACTTCGGTTGCCATTCCATGTCACTCATCAACACTGAACATCATCAGTGACAGACAGAGCAAATGTGCTCTACTCCAGCAGTGATGTTGGTAATAGAGGTAAAAATAGACTCATTTAAAGCCTTTCTTCCAGCTGTGAATTCAGCTGTTGCCAAGAGAGCTCTTAGTAATTCTTGACATGTTTTAGCTTTATCAAGACTTTCTAAACAGTCCTTGTAACAAAAGTAGCATCTTGTAATTAATGGCAGTTTGATGCAGTCATCTAAAACTGATGGTGTTAAAACATCTGCAAGTTATTATCAGATCTGAATGAATATCACACTGAAAATTAGGATGAGACTAGTATTATATTAAAATTATTAAATAACAGGTTCAATAGCTGGCATTTTCTTCCATCCTAATCTAGAAGCCTATAAAAACTGTATGTTCTTTAGTATGTAATGAATTTTTACTGCATCAAAACACTTTCTAATCAACTCAGGCTGGATGATTTATCTGCCTTTTATGCTTTTCAGTGCTTTAATACAGAGAAGTCCTCTAAAATAACCTGAAATATTGCACACTTCCTATTTATGTTTTATTGGGAAATTTATTTCTAGTTTTGCCCTCCCCATTCCTTACTCACAAAAATTTCCAATGTAGAGGAGTTTACTTGTTTACTTACTTAAGACCTGAGGGAGTTGAAAAGGCATTTCACTAGATTTACTTGAGACTTCTGAAATAATGGTCATACTTGCACAAGTTATTTATAATGATTATATTAATGTTCAGTCCAGAGTACTTTAATGAAAATAATTTTGAAAGGACAATTTGGCTTACCCTCTGGTTAAAACTCAACCTGGCAGTACCTTGTTTGATTCATTTCTGCAACATTACAGGATCTTTGGATTAAATTTAAGTCCTCAGGATATGCTGGATGAGAAAGGCAAGAGATATAAGCATTAGAAATAGACAATTTAAAATTCTCATAAGGATTCTGGGCTAGTTTTTTTGTTTAGTTGGTTGGTTGGCTTTTTTTTTTTAGACTAGATGTATATTTCCAATAGGAAAGAGCAACAAATTAATTTGAATAAATGTTTGGCTTCACCTCTCCTTGTTTTCCTATTGCATAAGTGTGAATGGAGCAACACAGCTGAAGCCAGTCCAGCTGCACCAAAGACATTCTGTTCTGTGTACAGCCCCTTTTAGAGGGAACCATTCATTTCCTGTGGCTGAAGCTTTTTTTTTTCCTAGTTCTACTATGTTAGATGGTGTCCCAAATGTCTCTTGTGGACAAGCAGTGTGCTGGAATCAAATGGCAAGAACAGAGTTATACTTAATGCAGAAGATTTCCTCTGGAATGTGTTCCCAGCAAAACCTGAGAAGTGCAGTAGAGCCCAAGTCAGTCTGCAGATGAAATTAGCATTCAGAGAAATGAAGACAGGATGATGCTTTGCTTTTCTTACATCTACAGTCCTTACTGAGAGCGATTAAAGGGAAACAGCTGACCTTCTACACTCATCCTCTGATGCTCTTTTCCCCTGCAAAACAGGCAGCTAATTACGCCAAATGACTTGGGATTAGAGCCACATAAGGCTTTTAGTACTCAAATCTTGTCTAAATCTGAAGTTGTGATCTTTTAAAACCCGTGTCACCCAGTCTGAAAGCCTGGAAGTGCATATGGATATCTAGTGCAGCATTCATATGAACTCTAGATAGATCTAAATATTCCAAGTAGAAATTATGTTTCCAAGCCTTGAAACCCTGTGTGCCCCTCTCTTGGCCGTGCTTGTATTCTCCTGGCACCCACAGGTTAGATGCCTCTCTCTCTGTCAGAGGAGGAGCCCAATCTGTCAGGTTACCCCACATCAGCCCGAGGTTGTCCCAGCACAGTGACAGTCAGGCTGGGTTCTCTTGAGTCATCCCAAGGCCTCCCTCTCCAGAACCAGCTGTCCTGCTACTCGACCCCACATCTGCTAAGGCTTCCCCAGCAGGGAGGAGTTTCAGACCCTTCATGCCCAAAGCACTTTTCAGATTGCATTTGGCTTTAGCTTTATGATTAGAATGCTCTGGTTGGAGGGTCCAACAGATCCACAAAAAAACCCCAGCCCCAATACCCTGAATAACTTTGAATAACTTTTAACTATCAACCTGAATAGCCTCAGTTTTATTGCCTTGGAGAAAAAGGTTAAACCTTAACGATTCAGCTGAGTTCTCATGGCAAATCTTGGCTAAGAATTCACCTGGGGAGAAGGGAATAGTGGAGGGGTGGGTTCAGGGCAGAACTGCCAGGTGGGGATTTGTGGCCAAAAGGAAGGTACCCATATCCCACAGTAGGTTATTAAATGTCTCATTGTGCAACATACTAATTCCAATCTGGCTCTGAGACCTCTCATTTTTTCTCTCTTCTGCTTTATGGAGTAGTACACCCCATTCTGGTGGTCAGGAATGCAAAAAATCAGGTAGAAGAGCACACAGCCCTGAGACACTCCCACTTTCTCATTGCTTCACAGCTGGTTCTTTCACAATATGGAAGTTGAGGGGTAGAGATGAGCTGCATTCACCCATGACCTTGGATGCAACTTAATTGAAGGTTATCTAATAAAACATCATCTCTGATGAACAGAGGTTCACAAAGTATTAGTCTGCTATGATTGTTTGAATAGGTGGGGAAAAGACAGATAAGGAATTTTCTGAATTGAACAAAGTTATCCTTTTAAACAAAAAATCCCACAAGTAGTTTCTTATGTTGAACACAAGGCCACTCTTATCCTGGAGAAAAGCCTTGGCAACATCTTTCTGAGCTGAATTTCCATCCAAGCTGGACACCAGAATGTGCTGAAACAGAAAATCAACAAAAAAAGGGATGTGTACGTGCCTGCAGAGCAACCCTCAGTGGAGATTTCAGTGGCCATCCTCAACCTAGCAGAACAAGACAACTCAGGTTAAGCAAGCAAAGGGACATGTAAGAGATGGTTACAAGGTCCTTTACAAGATATTGTCCATTTTCCCTGTTTTTCACTATATAACTACAATATTCTTGGCTTGTTAGACTCATCATGATAACAAATAATCTACACTGTCATTTTTTTGTAATATAATACCCTTAAACAAATCTCTTCTCTGTGCATTCACAGAAGTCTACAAGAAAACTTATCTTTGAGATCTTCACCAGATAATAAGCCTGCAGGAAACCATAGACTGAATAAATAACCTAACGCCTGGGGGAAAAAAAAAGGATTAAAGACAGAAGTAGGGAAGAGAAAGACATCACAAAACAGGTCAAAAAACCCCCAAAGAAATATGCAGCTGGATCAATTCACACATATATTCATCCTCTTAAGAAGAAAAGCAGAGTGCATTGTGAAGGAAAAAGTGCATTTTTAGGATTACAGCAAGTCATGTTGTTCTTGATAATGACACCAATGTAGCAGGGCAAGTGAGATGCTCAGTGAGGCAGAGTGAAAAATGCCCAGGTCTATATGTAGGGGTAACTTTTCCAGTTGGACTGCAGGTCAGACCTTGGTGTCACTCAAAAGACAGAGCTCCCTGCTGGGAGCTGCATGGCAGAGCTGCTTAGACCTGTCCTCCCAAACACACTTCTGTGTTTTAATGCTGGCATGAAAAGCTCTCTGCTGGGAAACCTCAAGCTTTCCCTGTGCACAGCATTTCCACACCACTGTCATCCACAGGACCCATCCCACCATGGGGGGGAGATGCCCATGGGCAGAGCTGTTGAGTTTGTGAGGTCCCCAGGACGAGGTAAGAGATGAGGGATCTGACTCCATATTCTCAGAAGGCTGATTTATTATTTTATGTATTATATTATATTAAAAGAATACTATACTAAAAAAAACTGAAGAAAGAGAAAGGATACAGACAGAAGCTTTAACAAGAATGATCATGAAAAACTCGTGACTGACTCCTCAGAGTCCCACACAGCTGACGGTGATTGGTCATTAAGTAAAAACAATTCACATGAAACCAATCCAATATGCACCTGTTGGTACACAATCTCCAGCCACATTCCAAAGCAGCAAACACAGGAGAAGCACTGATAATTAGTGTTTTCATTTTTTATCCCTGAGGCTTCTTGGCTTCCCAGGATAAGAAATCCTGGCAAAAGGATTTTTCAGAAAATATGACAGTGACACAGAGCCTCCCCATTTACTGCACAAACAGGGAGGGGCAGGAGTGTATGTCCCTGCATCCATGGAAATGTGTGTGCTGCCATAGCCCTGCTACTCTGCATGCAAGGACCCTTTTGTGCTCTGACTAGAGATATGAAGACATCTTTGGTTTTCCTCAGAAAATAAATTCTCATTTTTACCTGACTGCCAGTTCCACAGGGTAATGTAATCCTGCTAAAACACTCCTATGAGTGGACACTAACCTTTGAATTAGCAGTGAATTAAAAGATGTATCATTCAGATAAAAATTACTTGTGTCATTTTGTCAATCTCGCATTGTACATATGCAATATGATTCCATCTTCCTTGGGATAATCTCTTCCTGGAAGCTTCCCTACTTTCCTGCTGTTTAACCTGAAAGAAGAATGATCCAGATGTCCTTTTGGACTGTGCCCTCCCTTTTCTCTTGCTGTTTCCCTGGGAGAGGGGAAGAAGTTGTTAAAAATAAGAAGCTTGACTAGGCCAATATTCAAGCAGCACTCAATTTATTATTTAATATGGTAAAATATGAGCAATACAGCGCTGGGTACAGTGGGGGAAGTTTTCCCTGCAACTGCACGCCGAAAATTGAGGATTACAGGTATTTATAGGGGTACTCATCAGTTTTTTTCACCAGTTTCTATTTCCAATTTTTTATTCATCAGCAATATTTATTCTAAATTATTACATCACAATTCTATACACTATTTTGATTTAGTTTTTCTCAGGATGTGTTTTTAAAGGAGTATCCCCAGATGGTGGTGGTCCAGTTTCCGACAGAAGGAAGACGAATCCCATCTGGTGGAGTCCAGCTCCCCAGATGTGGGTCCACCCTTTTAATTGCAGAGACTATAAATCTTAAGGTGATGTTCATCTTCCTTTCTCAAGCTGTTTTTCTCTGCTTCAATAGGGTGTGAGATAAGCATATTTCCTTTATATATATTCCAAAGCTATAGTTTCAAGGATACAAGTAATATTCTAAAATTATACTTCAAAAGGTTATTATTGCAGAACTCTTTATGGATTAACTACAGGCAAAAAAGAGCAACATCTTTAACGCTTTAATTCCAATGCTCCTAAATCAACCAGGGTTAATTGCAACAAAGATAGGTTCAAAGGCCTTTTTCCATGCTTTATTTTCCTCAGTTATTATTAGAATTCACAGCTCTTCCACTGTCGGTGTCCACACATTTTGCACTCACAAATACACACATTGCCTGTTTGTACCTGACACGAAACACAACTTTGTGTTTCACAAAGTCTGAATATCTCTGTAACCCTAAGGTCATGCAGGCAGTGGTTTTTGCCAGCAGAGACTGTTTTGTATATAAAACTCAGGTGCTTTGTCTGCATTTTGAGCGCTGCTCCAGAGGGGACCCAGCTGCGGGACTCCCATCCAGCCTGGGGAGAGCGGCAGTGCCTCAGGCTGGCCCTGCAGTGCTGGGTCACACTGGTGGGCACAGCAAGCCCCACTTAGCATGGTCCCTCTCCATGTCCCTGCAGGGACAGGGCTGCAGGAGGCTCCTTCAGGTGCTGCTGAACGGGATGAAGTCCCTCTGAGATGCCTGGTTCAATATTAGGCTTTGTTTCCTGAACGTGGCACGAGAAAGAGTAACAGAGGAAAATCACACCTGGCAGGAAAATCAGATGGCAATGACCAGAGGCCTTTTAGCAAATGTGATATGCTTTAGGCAAACTCTACAGAAAACATCAGAAGGGGGAGGGTACAGGTGTTTTCCTTGTTTCCCTTGTTTCCCTGTATCTAAATATCTGTCAAAGAAGGTTCTCTCAATCTGGCTGAATTGCAGGATTTGAACACAGTCCTTAATGATCATTGATAAGGGCAAGGCTGTGCAGAGCTGTAAACAGGAAAAAGAAGTCAAAGCTGCAATTTGTAATTTTGCTATTGTATGGTTTTCCTGGGAAGGTTTTACACCTGAGGCTGCAATTTACTGCACCATTCCTGTAGATCATTTTTCTCCCAAAGCACACAGTATTGATTGCTTCTCATCCCCTCCAAATCCCATCATTTTGAAGAAGTCTTTTGCATTGCTTCCTAAAATAAGTAATGGATGGTGTCTGGAAATTATGGAAGAAAAAAGGTCTTGGAAAAACACATTCTTCTGAAAGCAGAAGCTAGGCAAATTCTACTTGAAATTGGAGTGTAATTAATAATCAGCAAGGCATTGCAACAACTCAGACAGAGATGTCTGTAATTTGAAATATTTTTCCTCTGTGTTTCAAATCTCTCTGAAAGAGACAACTTAGTGAATTCAAGTCGATTTTTCATGCCAGAGTTGTTGAGTAAACACTCAATATGGTTTGTCCTGTTAAATGACCATAGATTTGGTAGATTTAGAAATTATTATTTTTCTAAAAGCAATGCATGAAATCCCACAAAGATTTACTCTGCAAATCACAGGAGCATCAGGGCTGAGAACAATGCATGTGCATGGTCAGGCAGTTCAGAATTATAGCCATGAATGTGTAAAGCACCCCAGACACTCATGAACTCGTGCTTTGATTGCTAACCTGGACTAAACATGTGGTTTGAAACCTTTTTTCACCTGCAGACCCCGACATACTTTCCTGTAAACCTCTCTGCAGTGTCCTGCAGCTTGCTTAGGAATGGTTTGCTCTTCTAATTCCCATATCTGTATGCTGTGGAAATGGCCATGTGAATGGATTTATGGATCTGAGTGTCCTCAAAACCATTGTACTGAATTACTTTTTTCTGATCCCATGGCTGTTCATGTCCTGTTTCTGTCCTGCTGCTCTCTTTAGTCTTCAGCAGCCATCTATATTCACCCACATACTACAAATTTAATCCAAATCCTGTTGGATTCTCTGAAGTCCTAAAGTTTTATCCATATAACATAGAACATCTTGTGAAGAGAGCAAAAATATCCAATAAGCCTACAGAAAGCAAAATTAGGTGTTTTTATTCAAATTGGAGGAAAAAAATAATTTTGCTTAACTCTGCTTGTCACATTTATATGTCTCATTTCCTAGCTCTATAAAAGCCCCAGTGTGTACTGAAGGTACTTTGTTGTTACATTGTCTGCCAGACTAATATAAACAAAAATACATTCACTAATTACTCCTTTTTTTGGTGTAGTGTAATGCCTGCCAAGACAGTGATGCACCCTTGTTGTCCTCTGCCTTTTGCCCGATCAGTTACATCTGTGGAGGAAGTTGTTATTCAAGGTGGCCAAGATATGGTAAAAGCAAAAAGCAATTAAAACAAATGTATCCTATCTCTTAGGTTTTTTTTTTTTTGCCAGGAAGCCAGTATTTAATGAAGCTTAGCATTATCTGACAGCCCTTCAACTTTCCTCTAATTAACTTGCAGCTCTTGGAATAAAACCTTTCAACACAGTGGGACTGCGTGTGAATGGAGTATTTTGCTGCCACTTCAGAGGAGATTGACCTCTTTGGTGTGGCAGGGAGGCCAGCTCTTTAGTTTCTCCATTAATTGTTCTTTCCTTTGACAGCTGTATTGTTGCATGTCTCTAAGCAGAAATGTATTGTCCTTTCATGAAAATGCTTAGCAGGATTTTGCATATGCTCCATAATTCAAAATATTAATGTGCATCTTACAAAGCCAGATCCCTTGTATTTGCCTGCCACAATTCATGTTCTCCCTTCCAAACAGCGACCAAAATAATGGTGGCCATCTTCAAAACCTAGCTGGAGTCTCTGGGATCCCATGTTTTTTTCAAATGTGTGATGCTGTCCGGTCCAGATAGAGCTGAATGACAGCCCTTGGATGATATTTTGAGAGACAAAGATCCTTTATCCCTGCTTTGCCATATCCTTTATGTAAAATCCTTCCTCATAGCAAAAGGATCATTTAGAGGAAGTGCCTGGTAGGTGTCCCCTGCAGAGCAATGACTTTTATGCTCCCTCTTAGAGGGCACTTCTCTTTGAATTCTGCTTATAATGTAGAGCTTTAAAAAATCTGAATCTCAGCAGATGCAGAGTGCTACCTGTTTAGCAGTGAAGACCACTTATCCTAGCCAATTACTTGTGTTTCAAGGTAGTAAGAACTGTGTACATCCCTAAAACAGTGTGGCTGCCTAACACCACCTACTCTCACAGCACGTGCCACTTGCTGTAATAGACAGGTGAGGCTGACTGTAAATTGTTTGCTTAGTGGCTTCTTAACTGTCCTTTATCAATCATGTTTCTCTTCAATATAGCTTAAAACCCATCCCAAAGGCTAGCTTTAATGGGACAGAAAAGAAGCCATGTTGGTAGTTCTTGCATAGTTGCCTGATGCCGTATTTGCCAACTCATTTGCCATAAAATGCTTTAGTGTTTTGTCAGTCCATACTCACTAATATACAGCTCAGCTGTACAGGTTGTTGTGTTTATACTGGAAAAAAAACTAAACCTTGATGGAGATTTGAAAATTCTTTCTGTGGTATTTCCAGTCTCTTATTAGGATATTGGTTAATAAGTCATGCTTATACAGCTCTGTTTTTCCAGGTAAAATTCATCCTACCTTGACAGATTTATTGCCACTGAGACATTCAAATTCTTGAGCATGAGGTTGTATTTTAAGAATTACAGCCTTCTGCACCATCAATATTCAGTGTTGATTTTTGACTCCTCTTTTGGCCTCTCAGAGTATTCCTTTCCAGGAAAATATTGCTTTTTTTGTCATCCAACAGCTGAAGTCACTATTAGATTTCCCATTCAAAACATTGGTATGCTTCAGGTATTTTTTGTTTTCTAGAAATTGATTTTGCCACATAGTAAACCCCTTTTTCTTCTGCTCTCTTTTCTTTTTGGGAATGCACATGGTCTCAGAGCTTTGCTGGAGCCCCCTTTGATGCAGGTTATATTTTCTCCCACTTTCATAGGTGACTATTCATGTGCAGGGTGAGTAGGCAGAAGAATAGATCCTGTGCTAATGAGGTGAAATGCAGGGAAAGAAAATAGGCCCGATACAAGGACATTTTCTGAACACTGAGCTCTATTGACTCACAGAATAGTCTTCAAATATAAGGATAAAAACCATGACAAATGACACCTTTAAACTACTTAGGAATAGAGTTTACTGGAAGTTTTTCTTAGGAAAGGCAAAATGTGAGCCTTCTGCAGGCAAGATTCCTCACAAAAGTGAGTGGAAGGGACAGAAAAGTAATTTGGTTCTCCTTGTTCTCAGAATTTCAAGAACAATTATCTCCACAGACTAAGGGATCAAAAAGAGCAAGGATTGCTTGAATGGGCACCTCTGCAACATATTCCAGGGTAACCCTGTTTTCCCATAATTCTTCAGCCTCAAATACCCTGGATTTTGGGCCCTTTGTCTTATTCTCAGATGATAAACTGGATTGTGGAGGCTCAGCATTAAATATGTTGGTAAGACATAGGATCCCATGAAATAGCTGTCAAAAGCAGAGGGTGCTTGACCTGCTAGAGGGGGGCTCAGTCAGAGTAACTAATAATCTGTCACTAATGCCTGGTTGCATTCTGTGTAGAAACCTAATAACAGAAACTATAACTGTTACTTGAAGACATTTATAACCAGCAGCCTGTATAACATTTGGTGTGAGTTCATCAGCATCACATCTCACTTGACATTATTTTCACAGTCCACATAAACAGTGCTCTTTTGGGGATGAACCTAAAATCTTTGAATGAAGAACCCAAAATCCAGGCTTCCCAGCAGAGCCACTAAATACATTTGCATTCATATTCCAAACCTGAATAATAAAATGAGAGAAAATGCTGAGGTGGCTGTCCTGGAGGAAACCCTATAATAAGAACTGAGGGCACTATTCAGAAAACAAGCTCTTGCCATTGGTACTAAACCTCTTTTGGCCAGGGAGCATCCTGAGAGAATGAGAAGAAATGAGTACCAAGAGAAATACATTGTTAAGAAAAAATTCTGAATGTAGGCATTTTGTTTAACGTATAACCTTTTTTTTCCTTAGCTTGCAAGGAGAAACTTGACCTTGAAGTCTCAATGTATTGTTCTTGGGTTTTCTTTATTATGCCTCCTTACTTCTATTGCTGCAGAGTGATGGACCAGCACATAATTGTCTGTTTTCCCAAAAGCAGAGAATTCAAAAAGAGTAGTGGGTGCAAACACTGCAAGGTGTTCTATACCACAAGTATTTCCTGATAAATTGCAGAGGAAACCTTTGAGGACTGCTATTAACTAGTGCAATTTTTGGAAATTCCCTTCTGCCTTTGCCTTTGTTGGCATTATCTAATGTATGTCTCACAGGAAAAGAAAAAAGTGTCTCACCTTTTTGAACAACCCCACGCATCACACTTACATAAACAACAGACCAATTTCCAAAGGGAAATGGTTATGATGCTGGTATCAGTAGAGGAACCAGTGTGACTCACAATTTGCCTTTGGGGATGCCACCTTCAAGAGTCTCTTTCATGACTGGACATCTTAGACAATCCCAGTCCTTTTCCTACAAAGGATGTCTTTCAGATAGATGTTACTCAGCAAGCTCTTCATCCCACAGGATGACTCAGATCTCAAACTGCTCAGGGAGCCCAGACTTCCCCACAGTAATGATGTCACCTTGTTCCCAGAGATAAGAAGCAATGGTAGAAGGAAAACGTGGACACAGGGCTACTGAGACAATCAATATGTTTTTAAGTTCTACCTCTTCAACCACTAAAGCATCTCCCTGTGCAATTTCAGGTTATATCAAGGAAGTTGTTTGGAGGGAGGAGGACATGTCAATGCTTTTGTTGCCCAGATTGCACTTTTCTGCTTTTTGAAGATAGGTTCAGTGTCAGCAATTCTCCAGTTAAATGACTTCTATCTATCCTTGATAGAATTCTTAGAATTTCTGATGATGAGTATTCCAGTCTATTAAGGTAGAGGTTATCTGTCCCCCTGACAAGAAGACATTAATGTCTCTGAGTACTGAAGTCACCTCAGCCCAAGTTTTTTTCATGTCATTCAAGGAGAACAATAAAAGGAAAGCTGTGAAAAGGTTTGCAGGCTTTTGCACTAAACTCTTTCAAAGCTTACCTGCATGGGAAATTGTAATGTACAACTTACTGGGTTTACAGACCATCTGTCACTCCTTCTGACAGCTCAGCAAAGTGACAGAATGCAAAAGTCCAATTAATGCTTTTAAAGATTTAGAAAATCAGTTAGTCTTTGCAACAATCATCACAACATTACTGTGAATTACTTAATTGTTAACAGTTAAATTAAATAGCATCTGAAAGATGCCATATGTTTCCATCTATTTCAGAAGTCAGGGACTGCATGGGGTGTGCACATCCTTGAGATATCTCAGGTGCCAAAAGAACAGAGAAGATGAGAGATAAGCCAAGGATAAAGAAAGGGAGTGACTGTGGGCCATTAAACAGATGTGTTGAGATTCTCCTGCCCTTGTCTGTGAGGAGCTGTGCCAAGCACTCAGATCAACCCACCCAGACAGGCAGGCACTGCACCCAGGCACCCTCAGGGCTGGTCTCCCTCAGGAAAGGACCAAATTCTAGGAGACAAAACTATGATGAGGACTTTGGATGTTAGTGGTGGGAAGTTTACTGGACTTCACCTGAATACTGTGAAAGCCAGTACCAATACTTCATGATCCCTATTCTTTCCTTTAAGACTATTTTTTAAGCACACATGAGGCAAGACAAATAATTTGAAATAATTTTAAATAATTTCTTCCTTTTTTTCTCCTTTTTAATGCATTTCATACTAACCCAGCTAATTACAACCACAACAACTAAAACTTTATGATGAATCCCTAGAAATCTGGGCAGTGCAAAGAATAATGATGTCCCTTTAGCTTCAGTTGAGTCTCCTTAGACCTATGAATCCAGCTGTGGTCTATAACTGTAGGATAGCTGTTCTTGCCTAGATCCTGCATTGTCACTGCAGACATGTGGAGCAATGTGGTTCCCTCTGCCTCATCCATCCTGGGCTGTTCAAGCCATGCCCTGGTGATCAGGTTATTCATTTCACCCAGTGCTTTTCTTTAGGGCTGATCACTGCTGTGACAAAAACATTAGTCAATGCATTGTTGTAGCTCCTCAGCAAGGAGTCTGTGCTGTACAATCAAGGAGCAGAGCCACAGCAATTCTCCTAATTTTGGATGTCCATTTGAGGTTTATGGTATATATATATATTTATTTATATATAATTATATTTTTATATATAATTATATTTATATATATAATTTTCTTCAATAACTGAATAAAGTTACAGAACACTTTAGATACTTAATATGCAGCCGGTTTTCATTTCAGTTATAACTGGGAGAAAATTATTCATGATCAAACTGGATGTACAGAAAATACATCCAGTATGGCTGCTTCTCTTTAAATGCCACATTTATGTATCTTGCCTGTCAGAATGTACAAAGCAGTTGGTAAAGGCAATGCAAGACAACCTTCTCCAGGACAGCCTACATATTTTCACTTCTTTGCTCTGGGAGAAGCATGCTATCCAATACTTGATGAGCTGCCAAATCATTCTGACCCTGTTAACAGCACTCTGACACACCTTTCTTGCTTACCCACTTATTGGATAAAGAAGTTTACAAAAACCTTTGAACCCTTAAGATAGGTAAGGGCTGTGAAAGATATCCTATGATTCTCAGTGTTGCTGGAATAACATCTACAGTCTGACCATCTGACCACCTTGCTGTTCCAGGTGCACACAAATCATCATTCTGCCTCTTTGGTGGGTGAGATTCAGGTAAATGCTATCTCCTTTTTGAAATCCCCTTCCTCTTTATGGAAAACACAACCAGTCCCAGTGGTCTGAAGGAAGAAAAAGGGTTCTCTAGTCTGGTCCCTGATGTTGGCAATGTGTGGAGCAGAAGCCAGGCTGTGCTGTGGCATCCCAATGTTTCTCAGCCTCAGTGATGCCAAGTCAACCATGGGCTTCTTTTTAGCAATTATGAAACACCTGGAGGGAATCCTATTTCCAGTTTCATTGTGCACTGCCTGTGCTTATGGATGAGATGCTGCCGTGCAAGGGCAGGTGTGTGGCTCCAAACCCTCAGGTCCCCCACACATTGGAGGAAAGGAGTCTCCTGTAGCCTTGGAAGCTGGCTGTGGGACATCCACAAACTACCAAGGACATGGAGGGTACACTTCTGCACCTTGCACTGTGGAGTAAGAGGAATGTGGGGATTTCTTTGAAACTAATTAAAGAGAGGTGTTTGAAAATGCAGCAGGATTTCATAAGGCAGTGTACCTGTCACTGCACTAAGGGATGGCCACCCATGAGACCACAGAGCCTCTCCCTCACACTCTGGCCCAAGTAAAATTTCTGTACTATGGCATCTGAATAGCTTTGAGGATCTGGTTGTCAAGGGAAGTTTTGTGACAAAACTTCAAGAATAGCTATCAAAAATTACAGGTGTCTGTTTTGGGTTTTTTTTGTCCTGGATGTGGATGTAAAAGTACCTTTGAGGTGATGTATAATTCTCAGCTTTGTGAAGACTTTTTCCTTTTTTTAGGTTTAGTTTGTTGTTTTTTTTAATCTGCCTTTTGCTTTCAAAAGTGTTTTCAAATTCCCTCAACAGTGTTCACATTCATACCTCATAATTGTGTGGCACTTTAAAAATACTAATGCTAGCAGTCACCTTTCATGAGATGAAGGTTACATAAATGCCTCTTAACTAACTACAAAATGCTGCAAACAAAGAGCTCCAAGTTTCTCCCCAATGAATGCTTCTTTGGAGATTCAGAAGCTGATATTTTACTGAACTTTTTCTGCCTGTGGACAATCATAATAGCTCTCAAAAAAGTAATCCACACCAAAGCTTTATAGCTCAAAGCAGAAAGCTGCAGGAAATTAGCTTTATTTTGCTGTTAATGGAAAGAGGCAAAATCCTGCAGTAACTTAAATGTTTTGGGTTTTTTTTTTCATTTTTAAATGATTGAAAGAGATTAATAAAATTTAGGGGACAGAATGAACTTGCACTTCCAATGAACATGAAAGGGCACTGTATCCTAACAGCAGATTTCTGTGATAACCATAAAGCAGAATTTAATGAAATTGCTTTAGAGAAATGCAGCAATAAATACAAGTAATGAGCCAGCAAAAGAAGCCAGGAGGCAAGGTGCTTCCACAGATATGAGTCAATAAGTGTGTTAGTGAAAGGAACAATGGAATCTTGGAGAGAAAATTGCTTAAAATTATCAGAAATGAGAAGAGTAGCAACTTGTGCAAAACTCCACCAAGAAATCTTCTTTTTTCCCTCTGGTTATATTTGAATATCTGCACTTTAACAGAAGACTGAAAAGGCCAAAATGGTAGTTAAACCACTATGTTTTTACTGTCAGCCAAAATATCTTCAGAGTCTGACGTGTGATATGAAGCGACGCTGCCACACCTCATGCTCTGTTTCACCAACCAGCACACAAAATACAGCTCTGCTGAAAAAACAGCAGTCTCAGGATGATCATAGCTGGAGCTTTGCATCAAAATGTGCATCAGTTTGGGATGGGACCCATATTAAATGAACCAGTAGCTCTCCTATGCTTGCATAATTCCCCTCTCACAGAGGCATTCCAGAAGCACACATGGCAAAGAGCAAAGCAGAGCTCAGATCTCCTTCTTCATGGCTCTTGTGGAGCTAGAAGAGAAGGGTGAAGGAGCTGTGCACCCTATATATTTACACCTCCTAGCTGCAATTTGCTGAACAGAAGTATCACAAACACATCAAGTTTGTGATGCAATTCCTACCTCCTAAAGTTTTACTCACTGATAGCTGCAATTTTCTAGGCAGCTCCTGTAGAAGATTCAAAGAAATGAGAGCACTGTCAAAGTAGCTGCCTCCATTTGTGCAAAGGCAATTACACATCTCTGAGCAGTCACTTGGATGTCTTTCTAAATTACCTTATCTGCAAGGATGTGTGAAAGTCTGCCACGATAACTCACAGCATGCATTACACTGGAGAGGCCTAGCCCATGTGCAGGCAGCATCTGAAGGCATTTATTTCTATGGCATGGAGCTGAATTAGATTGCCATATGCAGTGCATACGTCTCCTGGGCTGTAGACGGTGGGAAATGGGATAAACAAAACATTTTAGAGAGGACATGGAAATAAGACATTTCCCTGAAATCAGAGTCACTGCACAGCATGGGGCACAGTCATGGCAAGTCCTGGCTGTGACACCAAATGGCTTTGTAAAGTTCTGTGCTACATGACTTTTAGGAGGAGACTCCAAGGATCACTCTCACCCAAAATAAATTGTGGGAAGGACTCTTGCTTACAGCTGCTGTCTAGAAAGTGGTAACAGCCAGCCTGTGAAATCAGAAAGCAGTAATTGTCATTATTTCCCTAGAAGAGAGAAGGGGTTTTGGAAGGTATTACATACCAGTAAGCACTCATCCTGAAAACTGAGACAGACTTCTGTTTCTAATTGGTTAATTATATGTAATTTCAGTAGGTACGGATGTTCCATTTTCTGGAACCAATCTTTTTTCTGTCAAGTGCTAATGGAGGTTAGAAGAAAAATATATTAAGCAAACTGCTATGTAAAAAAGTAAGCAGACCCTTCAAAGACTGGGAGTGCTGCAGGGTACCTCTAATTACAGGTCACTGACAACCAGTGACTGAGAGCACTTACGTTCATGTTTTTCAGGCTTTTCCAGTGCTTTCTTAACAGGGTGTATAAATGGTAAAAAACATTAGATTTTGAAAAAAAAAAACCAACCAAAAAACTCAAAAAAACCCCCAAACAAACAAACAAAAAAAAAGGATGTAAGCATCAAGTAGAGTTAACCTATCTGTTAAGCCTGTTAAGAAAAGCTCTGAGCATTGTATGCATCCTGTTGCTTTCAGACAATCGATATAGAAAGTTTGGTCGTAAGTAGGACAGTAAAAAAGAAAAGTTGCACAACTAGCAAGTAGAAATGGCAGGTTGCTTTCAGACAATCGATATAGAAAGGTTGGTCATAAGTAGGACAGTAAAAAGGTTGCACAACTAACAAGTAGAAATGGCAATGATGGGAGATTCCTTGGTCCGTGTGAGCCTGAGGTTGCATTCCCTCCCAGCACCACGTCTTTTCTAGCTCGGTTTTTTCACCGATTATTCTCTGGCAAAGCTTTTCTGCAGAGCTGTGTGCCAGCGATACCATCTGCTGGCTAAGCCTGGCACTGTCCGGGAGCGAGCAAAGCAGGGCTGGCAGTGCCCAGGGCAGGGCTGGGCTGGCAGTGCCCAAGGCAGGGCTGGTATGCCCAAAGCCAGGGCAGGGCTGGCAGTGCCCAGGGCAGGGCTGGAAATGTCCAAAGCGGG
>NW_005054403.1:2317103-2335755 GCF_000277835.1 Geospiza fortis | reverse complement strand
CCCAAGGGGGGGCTGGAGGTGTCCAGGGCAGGGCAGGGCTGGCAGTGCCCAAAGCAGGGCTGGGCTGGCAGTGCCCAAGGCTGCAGCCGCTTCTCTGCCCCGGCCCTCCCTCCCCCAGGAGGGCTCCTGAGCCTGGGCCAGCAGCTGGGGAAATAGCTGCTGACAGCAGATCCCAACCTGCCTTCCGAGCCAGAAATGTGTCCAGTTGCTCCTATCCCATCTCAGTGTTCTGTCTTTCAGTCCTGGTTTGTAGGGTTTGGGGCTTTTTCTTTGTCATGCTTAAAAGAAATGCCTTGCCTGTTCACTTCTCAGCTGTCCAGGCACACACAATGACAGACAAAAGGTCCAGACTGTGCACAGGGATTGGCACAGCCCTTTTTCATATCTCAGGAGAAGAAGAGCTCTCTGTGCTATGTCCTTTGTTGGAGCTTTGCACGTAGCAGTCCCCCTTGAATACAGGATAGGCATTCAAGACAACTACAATAAATGTTATGGAATGAGATAACTGAAAGCAGAGAGCATATGTAAAATGCCTTCAGACACTGAGCTCAGGGTGCTTGCTGAATACTAGGTATTTCTAGAAATACCTAGTATACTAGAAATACTAGAAATACCTAGAATACTAGGTATTTCTTTTGGACTAAGATGTCTGACTACATGAGCCAAGAACAGACCAGTACCTCAAAACCAGTAAAGAACATTCAGGGAAAGAAGCCAGAAGCATTAGGTAGCTCTGGGCTCTGGCTTCTTTTTTATATTTATTTTTAAGAGGATGTGTGTTTTACAGACAGGATCACAGAGTTTTGGTCACCCAGGTCTCTGTCCATGGAGTGGCTAAAGAGGCTGGGAGTCTGGTCTGGGAGAAAGAAGCTAAGTGGGAGGGATGAGAGAGGCAACTATAAGGGAGCAATGAGGAGAGATTAAGAAACAATTCTTCTTTTTCTTAGGTAAAACTAACTGGAAACTCTTGTAGAACAAAGAGGGAGGGAATTTGGCATACATAAGAGATGTGGTGGATTAATAGATCTCTTGCCATGCTCATGGATGTCCTGGATGTTGAGAATTTGCATGGTCACCCAGATGTCCAGGCCCTGAGGGCACCAGCAGTACTCACTGCCCCATGGCAGCCCCCTGGGCTCCCCCTGCCCCTGTCCATGACCCCATTTCAGTCACCCATGGCTCCAGTCCCTGCCCAGAGATGCCCTAATCCAAGTCTGGTGTTAGGCTCTCATGTTCTGAGGCACAGTGAGAAAATATTAGTGAACTGAAGTCATAGAGTCTTGCTGGATAAACTGGGAGAGGAAGGCTGAGATTCACTGAAAACAAGGAGGATGTATCTCCAAAGCACCAGGGACAGCAAATATAGAGAAATAATTTATTTCATTCTAGGAGGGAATCTGAACTTGCTTCCATCACTTCTAACAAATATGTCCCAATAGCCCTACTGGTAGATAATATTCTTCATGTGTTTTCTTCTGCTCCTGCAAGAAAAAATGTGTCCCAATAGCCCTACTGGTAGATAATCTTCATGTGTTTTCTTCTGATCCTGCAAGAAAAACGAGCATTTTCCTTGACTTGGATTGAACTCTTTGGGGTTGTGTTTGTTTTCTAGTCTGAGAAATAATAAATGCAATTATAGCTTGGAAAAGGAAAAAAGCTACCTCTAAACTTCTGCTCTGTGAGGGAAGGGTTTTGTTTAGGGTTGTTTGGCTGACTGAAAAATTGACTGGGACCTGTGGACAAAACCACCCTCTATAATGGTCAGTGAACAAAGAGACTGAGCTGGTACTTCCAGAACCTGAGCAGTGCTCCATCTTTTCTATGGGACAAGTGAATAGAAATAATCCCAGTGAAGCTGGGACATGTTCACACCTTGTGCTCACCATTATGATTATCTGAGGAGCAGAAATGCACTGGTCACCTATTCTGAACTGATAGGTATCAATGGAGTTATTTCAGAAAGGGATGTCCATAGTCCTCATTGAAGACTTGGAAAAGCAGAGGTTCTGCCTACCAACTTGTAGGAAAAATATATATATAAAGAGTTGGAAGGAACAAAGAGTTTGTCAGTCTCAGGCACCATGCTCGACGAGAGGGTGAAAAAGCAGAATAAAGTGCAGGGTTGATGCTCCTTCAGAGAGGCCTGGGGAGAGCAAAGCAGCTGCTGGGAGCTTTGCCCCATTCAGAAATTCCCAGAAATACCAACTGTTCCTGTTCTGGTATTATTTAATCAGAGAGAAAAAAAAAATGCAGCTTCCTTTCCTCAAAATAAGGTAAAAAAAAGTGCAGTCTCGATGACAATGGGACAAACCTATACTTGTCCTATTCATAACATCTTTCCAATATCTGTATGAACCTCTGTGATTCAGAGTCAGTGCTTTCATGAGACAAAGAGCTGCTACTGCTGCATTTTGCAAACCACAGAAAGAAAAGCTCCAGGGATTTCAAAAGCCATAGACTCGACAGAGACTCCACAGTTTAATTTGTGCAGTGAGAGAGCTGACAGATTACAAACTCAATTTTACTTCACAGTCACTAAAGCCATGAATCTAGCGCTGTGTCACTTGAATCAGTGATGGTTAATGAGTTTCAAGACCTTTAAAAGTGCAAAGGGAAGTAGTTCAGAAAGGAAAGGCTTCACCTGGCACAGAAGAGACAAGACCTTGTTGCAGGGTGACATGAGCCAGGTATTCTCCAGCACTGAGGCAGGGATGGAGTAAGGGTTACTGTGTTGAATGATGTAAGAATTTGAAACATTTCTCTTCCCAGCAATAGTTCACTGCTGTCATTTTAAAGAAAAGTGGACTCCCCTAGGTATCCTAGAGAGCAGTTTTGCAGCAAATGCTGCCTGGTGCATGAAAGTGAGTATCCCTTGGAGCAGTGAGCTGAGCAATGTGTCAAGGAAGGACAAATAATTGCTCAATATACATGGAAATAACTCCTGGGAATTTTTACCCAAAGCCAGCAGGATTCAGGCTGGAACTGCAGAGCAAGGCAGCCTCCATTTTGACAAATACAGTGCATGTGTTAAGCAAGAAAAAGTGGATTCAGGAGCATCAGTATCAGACCCATGATTCTCAAGAACGAGTCCGATGGGAATTGAGCATATCCCATTTTAGGCATAAAAGCACTCTCTTTTTCACCACTAACCTACTGTTTTTCAGCCAGTCTGTCCCATTTGGTTAAGCTAGTAAAGTAAAATTTATTTCCTTCTTAGTCATCTTCAAAAGAATTCCTGTCAGTGGACAGGTGAGAGGACATTCTCTGAATATGCTCCAAAGCTGTATGTTACATTTACTAGATTTGCACGTCTGTTCTTTATTTTCTAAGAGAAAATATAAAACAGCAAGAAATGCACAGGACAGCTGTGGATCTTTGCACAACTGCAGAAAGAAGAGCTGTGCCCTGGGATGTGGTTGATCCCACCTAGCAACTACAGAGATTTATTGCACCAGACAGATTTCAATAAAACAAAAGACTGTTGTCTTGCTTAAATCCATGGTTTTCTTTTGTTGAGGTGTTTTTAGTTCCACAGTTTCCATAACAGCTCTCTATCCATCAGGAAAAAACATCTTGTAAAGCAATTTGCTGGCACTGCCCTTGCTCTTTGAGCTGGTCTTTGAGCGCAGGGACACCCAGAGATGCACCCAATGGAGAGGGAATGACTGTCCCTCCACACCTCCCCAGGCCAAGAGCATAGCCAAAGGCACTGACAGACACCTGCTGGGCTTCTGACCACACTGGGACCTCCACCCTCACTCCCAGTAAAGGGCTCCTGCTGTGTACAAACACACAACAGCACCAGAACACTGCACGTGCCTTTTGCTTAGCTGGCAGGAGAAATAGATTTATGCAAATCAGTTAAAAATAAAACCCAAAAACCCAAAAAAAACCAAAACCAAGCTGAAGTGACCATCTAAAATTACATCTTTTCCTCCTTTCTGTAATTTCTATCTCCTTTTCACTAAGCCTCAATTGAGCAAAGAAGGAATTTCAGGAGTCCACTTCTACATTAAAACCGAAACAAAAGGCAAGATTTGTACAGTATTTGCATTTTAGTCTCATATTTACTATAGTTTTATTTGAAGGAAATATTCTGTTCACTACCTGCCTGCAGGTGGGATTGCAAGAAATTAGAATTCAAAACTTCATAGTATCAGTCAATCCACAAAATTAGGCTTATTATTTAGAAACTGAATGAAAACAAATTAACAAGCAAAAGAGTATGAAATATTTATTTCTGAGAGAATATCCTACAAAATTGCGTGACTTAACTACCATTAAACTGTTTACATAAAAATAAGAAAGAATGTGATTAAATATATTCCTGACAATCATTTAAATCCTGCATTACATTTTTAATAGTTTCAAATATAGAAAAAAAATCCAAACCTCACCTACAGAGAGCTTATTCAGTTTGCATCTTGTACTTTTACAGTTTATAACTGGTAAGTGTTGATGCATAAAGCTGTAATTCACCAGTGTTGACCACAATTTTTATGAAAATAAATAAGTAAACACACTGAGATGATACAAGCTGAGCATACAGAATTCATCCTAATTCCACCTGGCAGAGAAATTCAAGTAAACAGAGTCATACCATGAAATTTTCATAAGAAAAGCAAACTAGAAGCAACACCTTCACCTGGTTCTCAGAGCAATTTTCTCCTGGTATTATAATTACTCCTATAAACCCATTGGCTGAAGTTACAAAATGAAGGCAAAAGTAAAATTAGTACGTACACAAATGTTTTTCATCATCTAGAATACAATGAGATGGATATCCAGCTTTCCACTGGGTCACCAAAGCACATTTTAATGTCCAAAAGTTAAGCACTAGGTTCACTGCCTTGACTGTTCAATGCAGATTCAGCTTAACTAAGACAGTGATTTTAGAAGAATACACCTTCCCCATCCCAGATACCTGCTTTTAGTTAACCTCTGTAAAGACAGATGTCTACTTTTCTTCCTGGGCATGAGGAAAACAATATAGAAGGCCATCTTAAACCAGCCAGTTGATTGTTACATGGCTCAAATACGTCTGATGAATTGAGTCAGATAAGTGACACATTCCTAAGTGTCTCTATCACCAGAGGAGTTAGAGACCTAACTGTGTTTGTCATTTTGTCCCATTAGGGTACAATTTAGTATCCCACAAACCCAAGAGAACTGTGATGTGTCAGCACAAAAGAGTCAAACCATCACACTGGATACCTATAGCAAGCAGTCATGCTGGGCAGACAAGGATTTGAATTGTGATTTACATCAAATACCAGCATCCAGGCAGCATTTGACCTCTCCTCTCTAACCTTCCCCTTGCACAAGGCAGGCTGGCACTGCTCACACTGGCACACTGGTGAACACCAAGATCAGCTTTCATGTATTTGAAGGCTGCCAGTCTCTTCTGAGCTGAGCGCTCTGTATCTCTCATTGCTGCTGTTAGTGATGTCAGCAGTTTCTGCACTCCCAGCACACTCTTACAGAGTCTCCACAGCAAAGTGAGAAAGGATCTCCAGAAGCACCGAAGTGTGTGGCTGTCCCTTGAGCTCAGGGGTGACATGGAAGCCCCTCAGGGTGCTGGGCATGCTGCTGCTCCCAGGTGATGCAGATGCACTTTGGTTTAGAGCTCAAAAGGAAACAGGGCAATGGGAAGAGGAGCTGGAGTCTCAGCTCCTCTTGCTCCCTGATACATCCATCAGGCAGCTGGTATCCCCAGGGGAGCACCCAAGGGAGCAGTGGTCACAACTGCACTTCGGTTTGGGGCAGCAGGACCCATCTCTGAAAGGGAAAGAAAAATGCCCAGTGTTAATGTTTAGCTGGAAAGAATTGTTCTTGTGACCTCAGTGGAATAAGAACTACATATGTCATGCACTGAGTCAACTGCCCAGCAACTGAGCAGGGGGCAGTAATTGCCCACTGCTTTTAAAGTTGGAATGGACTTTGATTTCATTGTTTGTTTTATGACAACACAGTAGAAGCATTATTATTACCACTCCCATGGAAAATGCTATGAATGAGGTAGCAACTACCTTAGAAAAAAAATATTATCTCACTCTTAATATATTCTTGGGTGGAGAAGGGGTGTAGAAGCTGTTTTTCTGATGCATGCTGAAAAATGCATATGAAATACCACCCAATTTTCAGAGCAGAAAAGGGGAGCACTCAATGCTTGCTACTGATAGTCTGTTAGCCTGTGTCCTTGAAAATTAACATGCTACAAGGAGAAAATGGGTAGCTCTTCTATGTCTCAAAGTATCAGGAGTAATTGCCTTTAATGGATAATTAAAAACTTTTGCCCTGCTATTATGGCACCATATGGGACTGCCACCAGCAGTGACCTATTTGCTGTCAGGGCAGAAATGCTTGTTTCAGATGCTGGCCTAAATGCAAATGATTGCTGGTTGGTGCTTATCTGTCTGCTGTGTGATATCCTTAGAAAATAAATAACTTCTGCCAGAGGGCCTTCCTTGCTTGGCAGCTGGGTTCACTTGGGTTCCCTCCCCTTCCTCATGGTGCTGTGGGCACAGCCCTCACAGGTGAAGGCACGTGGGAAAACTCTCTGCAGCTCTCCTGGTGTGCCTCATGTTCACACGAAATGCTGTTACTGCTGGGCTGGGCTATGTGTTTTCTTTGTAAGGGGTTGTCAACCACAAGACCTCTGAAGCTGTGCCAGAGAATCGGGAGATCTATTTTGAAACGTTACGCTAATTTTCTGTGCTTTCAAGGGTGCTCTCACATCACATTTCCAAGTTTCACCATGCAACCACGCAGGATTGTTCCTTTCCAAATGGATTTGGTGGGGGTGATGGCATTGAGGACTGAGTGAGTTGGTCAGTCCTGTGCTTCTCTGACCTGGGCATTACTGGAGACCAAAAATTGCCATAAATTATCATTGCAAGCACTGGCAACACTAGTGATGAAAAAAGTCAACAAACCTTGCTGTGTTATTAAAGGCACCGTTTTGAACATGAAAAGGCTCAAATGTGGAGAAGGAAATGTTTCAGCTCATCTGGGAGGAGAAGTCCAGTTATTTTTTGATGCTGCTGGTGTCCAAAGCACCTCCTGATGCACAGGCGGCACAGCTGCATCAAGGACAGTGGCCCTGGAAGAGATCCAGGGAACAGGTTACACACATGGCTTTATAATGCCAAGACTATAAACCTGAAACAGCAGCTGTGCAACCCACCTCCTGCCACCCACCTCTCACCAGGTTTTCACACTCAGCAGTGAAAAGTCAAACCTGCATCCCCCAAGGACACCTGCCCACCTGCAACCCAGTCCATGTCTCGTCACTCTGTCATTCCTCAAGCATCAGCCTTTCCCTTTCCCTTTTAAGCTGTACAAATGTTTGTGCTGTCTGAGAAGAGATGACTGATGCTACTTTAAAAGCCCTTCCCTCCTCTCATTCCCCAGTGAGATCAAAGTTTTCACTCCACTGCTTTCTTGAGGCATATTTCATAACAGTGACAATGACCACATAGCAAAAGAAGCACTTTATAGTTCTTTATTTAAACCTTCCAGGTGAACCAGTCCCATATGATAGATGGGAGCCCTGTTGAAGAATCTTTGTCACTTTATAAAAAAATCTAAGTGAAAATCCTTTTCAGGAAGAGGAAATGCCTATGTGAAGCTCTACCTGCAGCACCCACCAGTGTTCAACCCTGCAGAGCATCGTTTGCACAGGGGTGATGAGTGTGTAGGGTGGCAGGGCCTGAGGGAGGGCAGGTAAAAGATGGGCACCAATGAGGGGGTTGGATGCAGGGAATGGGGAGAACATGAGAAGGGACACTGCAGAGAGCAAGAGGGAGGTGAGTGAGCTGGGAAGGGACAGTTTAGGTGCCCTCCCTCGTGCAGAGCAGAGGCAAGGAAGGGAAGCCACAACAAAAATGCAGTGAGGTGGCAGCTTATGAGCTTTTGAGACTTCCCTTGTGTAGGACACCAAATTTCCAGCAGCTCTGCAAGGCTGAAAGCTGCTGTGCTATCACAAGGGTTGCACCCTTCTGCTAGGAGGCAGCATATGAGTTGTTACTCTGTTCTTGGGTACAAAACAAGGCAAGCTAGTTACACTATTGCAGTATCATGCTGCACTTGTGCTTGACTCTGATCCCACAGATAAAGGCTCTGCCTGCAAACATCTCACTAAAAAAACATAAGCTTCCATGAAAAGAAAAAACAACCAAGCCCAAAACATGAAGACTTATCAAAACACAAGCAGTCACACTACAGTGGAAAATATTTTGCAAACACAAACACACAGTACATTTTTGGAGCATTCACTAATTCTCCCACCCCCACACAGGACTGTCCCTGAGATGTAAGCAGGTATGATGGTCCAGCAGCACAGTGAACTGCTAGGAAGAGAACCACCACAGGTACTACACCTGCCCTGGGCTGGTCCAGGGAGGGTAACTGGGTCAGCACACTCACAACTCATCTCTGGTGGCCAAACACTCCCTGCGGCCTGCCTGGCCACGGGCTGCAGGGCTCCAGCAGCTGGCTTTGCAGGGAGAGGAGTCCTGCATGGAGGAGAGCAGCTCCTGCACCACTCTCCTAGGTCACAATTGCTCAGCCAGCCAAAGCAGCCAGACATCAGCTGTCCACTGGCATGACCCCACTCAGAGAAAGGGTCTGATGTTGGAGAACATCAGAAAAACCACTATTCCACAGGAAAATTCCCTTCAGGCATTTATTGTTTCTGATTTTGATTGCTGAATTTCACTTAGAAAGGTCCTCACTGCCCATGCTGTCAGCTCAGCCTGAGCAGTGTTTCCAGGCCAGCAGCACAGGGTGTGCCTGAAATGTTTTTCTATCTCAAATAAACAGGACACATGCAGTGCCACAGGAGTCAGGAATTGAATGCAGCAGGGACTGGAACTCAAAGAGATCACTGCTCTGTGTGCCATAGATTAGGCTGGGAAACCAAATATCCTTTGCTCATGCATAACATGCACAGCACAGTTGCTTCCACGCTACTTTCACATTACTTTTTCAAGCAGGGCCTGATTCATCACTTTGTAATTCCAATTTTACCCTTCTATGGCAACAATCCCATCAATGTGTAACTGTTTTAAACAAATCACCAATTTGTTTAAAACAATGAAAATCCAGATTATTTAGTAATGTATATAGCTTACTGAACGACTGAGAAAAACTAAGGAAGAACATAAGTATAAAAATGAGTAGACACTATGGATTTCATTCTAATTTCCCTCAATAATAAGTAACATTTTTCTCCATAATTCATTAAAGATTTCATAATCAATAAAATAAAATAAAATTACTTGAAACTATTTAATTTACAAGTATGTAACAGACTCTTGCTAAATTTTAAGCTTATGGTTTGATACTGCTGTTATTATTCAGCACATAAGGCTGGTCTTTAGAGAAAGTCTAGTGTATAAATGAATATAAATATATAATTCCTGTGCAATTTTCCTTAATATAAAAAAAAAATGTAGCCTTTCATTTGAAAGATACTTTTGCATCTATGTAAAAGCTTGGCCCAAGAATAAAAGTAAAGGACAAAGAATTAAAAACCAGGTTCAATATACCTTTTTTTAGTATTACATGTATGAATTTTTTTTTTATTGCAAATCTGCATTCATGCATTTGTGCTGCGACAAGCCTGACCATCTACTGTACAACCAGAGATCCCAGACCTCATCCTCACTACCTAGCCTCAATTCCCATCAGAGGTGATTTGTCAGCACACTCCATGGAACACTCCTGGGTCTACCACAGCCTGACACAAGGGAACTGACAGATTCTCACTGAATTCAAAGCTTTAGGCAATTAAAAAAAGCTACCATTAATTTCTAAGGTGTCTTTTGCTTGTTTATTCACCCTAAACTCTATTTTGCATTAAATGGCATGCTCAAGATGATTGCTGCCTGATGCAGAAGATTAAAAATCTGGAGGTTCAGGATGGGTTATTTTTCTTATCATTATCACTGTTAGTTCACTGTTAGCTCAGTTATTCCCAGTTTTCTCGTGCTAGCAGCCTGGAATAGCCTAGGCCTGTGCAATAGTCTGTGTGGGTTTTCCCTAAAACAAGTTCTAAGGGGCACCTTCTCTCTGCAGGAACAGTCGGCCCACAGGGCAGCCAGGTGGGACCAGCTCCACTGGCCTCTTGTTTTCAGCATTCTTCAGCCAAAGGTCTGCTCCAAAGTCCATCAGCAGCTTCACCAGCTCCACGCTGCAATTCCTGGCAGCCGTGTGCAGAGGGGAGTCCAGGCCCTTGCCGCTGTTCACGTTTGCTCCTGAACAACAGGAGGGGCAAACACCAATGAGAACACCCATGCCTGCAAAGCAGCCCATTTTCATTCCCTGAACCAGCTGCTATTTCTCTGAGTAACACACAAGTGCTGTAGCCTGCACCTAGAGCTGGGCTCCCTTACGCTGGGGCTTGGTGCTACAACTTGCACGAGCACAACTCTCACTGGCTGAGGAGTGGGGCTGTGAACAGGAAAATGATCCCAGAGGAATGGTGCATGAGGAAGTCCTCCACCCACAGCCCAGCCCAAGGGTATCTTGGAGCAAGACAAAGGTGTAGTTCCACCTATGGCCCACCTCTGCTTCCCATCCCTTAAAATAAAGGATTTCAACATGCTCTGTACTGGAGGCTTAAGCTGGTGGGATTTCCAAATGCCAAAGTATCTGTTAGGGAAAAAATGAGAGGATGGAAAAATTCTAGAGGTCCTTGGTCAAAGAGGGCATAAGCACTCCTGATGAGAGTTCCCTCATTCATTACCCTGGATTAATGGCTCCTAAAACACCCTGAGAAAGGCGAGCTGAAGAAATAATTCAAAACTATCATGTTTTTACAGTACACATCCCATACACAGGAGGCAGCAGAAAAAATTAGCAGGAAAAAGAAAATAGTTGCCAACATTTAACTTGGATCAAATTAAAAATATTTAGATTAATTTGTGTTTTACTTCTTCCCAAAAAAAGGTCATTGTACTAAACAGTGACCTACTAAAATGTGATATATATGATTTTTGCTTGTTTTGCTAAAGTAGCTTTGTTGGTCCATCATCTTTGTACAAGCTATGTGGCTACTTTAGGTTATATGACCCCTTTGGCTAGCAGACCTGTACTAATGTGGATAACAAGAAATGTTTTTGCGCAATTACCCAAACATTTAGACTTACAGCTTTGTGTGATGCAAAGGATATAGTGCTGAACCTTCTTCTGTGTTGGAAATTTCTCTAACTTTTTATGGACTCGTTGGAAATCAAAACATGTTTGCAGAAATACTATGTAAAAGTGGCTGAGTCAATTGTTTTGGGTAAAGAGGAGGTAAAAAAAATTTAAAAATTAAATTTCTTCCTGTTCACTTCAAATAACTGCAGCATCACATGCACAGACACTGGAAAGGATAGCTTGTTCCAGGCACAATCAGCCATGTGAAATCCAGGATCACCCATCACTTTGCTGAGAGCTATCGAGCTGAATTCCTGATCACCCTGATACCACATTTAACCAGAGCTGCTATGAGGAGTGAAACATCTCCTGGTCCCAAAGCAGGAGCTCCTCTAAATCTTTGATGCAAAGATAATCCAAAGACAGGTGTTGCAGGAAATGAAAGTACACCATTTTTTATTTTTGTTTTTACCTGACTCAAGCAGCTTCTTGGCACAGTTGAGTTGCTGGTTCTCACATGCTACATAAAGTGGAGTACCCAGGTGCTTGATGTTGTGATCTATATTTACCCCATGGGACGCAAGGAGTTCGACACACTGCACATGACCTTAAAAGGGATAAAGGAAGAGTCAACTCACAGAGATCAGGCTTTTTTTTTCAGCAAATTCTCTGTTGCAGCAGTGTAGTTTGGCAAGGATTCAATGTTTTGTCAAGAGGTGGTAGTGTAATACTTTCATCCACTCCAATGGATCCAGCCAGCAAAACAGGAGCTGAAAAGCCACGTTCAGCACAGCAGGCTAAAGTCTCACAGGCTAAAGCCCTCACATTTTATCTGACTCATTTCAGATGTCTACTGAAGATGAGATTAATCACTCCATGTTTCTCTCCACTCCTTTTGAAGCTACCCAGATGTCTCCCTGAAATGTCCACGTTGCAGGCAGCTGATTTAGACACTGCATTCCCTTCCAGGTGAACTCAGAGGATCTGACAGCTGAGCTGACCTGCCCTTGAGGAGCAACAGGGGTGGGAAGAACTGCACCCCTCATGATGAGACCAATTAGCAAGGGATTTTACATGACCCAAACCAAGCAAATTATCTTGGTTATCTTGGTTATCTTTATCTCTCTCCTCCACTTCAACACGCTGCTAGCAGCATGGAAAGGAGGGCTGATGCCTGTGGGGTTACCTCTCTTAGCAGCTTCGTGGATGGGGGATGCCAGGTCACAGGGTGGTTGTAGGCTGGCTCCATGCTCCAGCAGTAAATTCAAGCAAGCCACACTGCCACTGATACAGGTGTTGAACAGTGGTGTGTGCCAGTCAACAGTCACTCCATTCACCTGGGGGAAAATAACACAAAAGTCCAGCAATTTTGTCTCCTTGGTATTTCAGAATTGATGACAGTGAACTAGTTTCTCACCAGAAAATAGGGGTTTCAATATTCTTTATTTAACTCCATGCCAAAACTTCCCAGTGCTTCTGAAGACTACAACTTTTCATTAAAATGATCATTAAAAAAGTATTTTTTTTAATTGCCCCCAAGTCTCTCTTACTGAAAAAAAAAATCATCAGGGCCACTCCAGGGTCTCTCAGGAGTTACCAAGCTAAATGAACGACCATTTCTCAGTTACCCTAGCTGAAACATACCTACCCATAGCCCTCTCCTGAAACAGTCCATTTTTTGGCTGAAAGTGTGCAACGTTTCCTTATTTTTATTTTTATTTTTTTAATTTTAAACTGAAAGGTAATATTTGGTAAGGTAATGTATGTATGAACAATTTTCTTATTCACTATAATTTTGATATTAGCTTGAAAAGTAGTGGCCATGAGACACCATTTCACGTGCATCTTGTTTCCATTTTCTTCCCATTTTTTGTCAGTTGAACCTAACATCCCTATGCCTCTACTTAAGACTCTGTGTATTGATATCAGTAAGATTAATGTGTGCATAAAATAAAACACACCCTTAATTGCTGCAGGATTATAAACACTTTGCAAGATGAACTTCCCCTTGTTCTTGTGAAAGATGAGAACATTTCATCCTCATCTGAAGAACAACAATAACTGTTGCTTATATCTGTGCTTTTTGGATTGCTTTATTAGGAAGTGCCTTTCAGAAGTACCTCAAGCAGAGCTAAGTACAGAGTGTAAATCACAGAGATCCTCTGCCATGACATCACATAGCACTGAAGTGTGGTAATACAACATACTAACACTGGAGACAGTGGTGTGTCCATCACCTACTCACCTGAGCACCATGTTTTAACAGGACACTGGCACAGGCAGCATGACCCCCTAGGCAGGCTTCATGGAGAGGAGACACCTGGTCTGCTGTAAGAACATTGACATCATTCCCCTGGTAAGATAATGGAAAATATCATTACAACCAACTACTAAAACCCCCATACAAAAATCCACAATAAAAAAAAACCCTTCCAAAAGCCTTTTGTAACCAGACCTTCCTCAGCTGCCTGGAGCTATTCCTCTCAGAAAGTGAGAGATGAAGGGCATGAAGAGGCTGTGATGTTTTGGCTGGAGTGGATACTGGCACAGCATACCTGAGGCCATGCCTTGCACACCCTGAAAACCAGCACAGAAGCTTAGTGGACTGTCCAGTGGGACAACATGTTGTGGTTGTTTGACTGGCTTGAACCCTGAAATGCTCTTGAAGCATTTTCTGCTCTTTGCCTCGAGGCAGCCACTGAAGGAAAGAAACGCATCAGAAACATTGGTTGGATTCCACAGGATCTTTTGTTTCTAAAAATCTTGGTGCTCCAGAATACTAAGCTGGAAGAGTCTCCCCTTCCCTTCCCATTACCTCCTTCACAGGTTAAACCAGGGATTTTGAAGAAGCAAAGTGGTGAGGTTCAGAAATCACTTCTACCTATCCCTGACCTTCTAGAGGGACCAAGGCCCTGGGATATGCCGAGGCACTTCAGGAACAAATGTCTGGTGACTGAATTGTGGCTTCAACCAGACCCATGACTGGGTGCAGAGCTGGCCCCTCAGCTGGGGCACCAAAAACTGCTCACAGGCACACACAGGAGGTGCAGAGGAGCTGCCCTCAGCCACCCAGAGATCCCAGTGATCCCATTACCTCAGTTAACATATCACCCAGGGTAGCTCAGTACAGCATCAAATTAGCACACAAAGCTTGTGCTGGGCAAGGAACTGATTGCCGGAAAGAAAAGGCTGTTGCATGCAGATTTCCCTGTGGCCTGGTTAACATCATTTTCTCACCCTGAAGTTCCACAGTAAAGCACAGACTGCTGAACATTCATCCACTGAACAAACCCTGCAGAGACCACATGAACCCAGGGGGGAGGTACCTGTTCAATGAGCTTCTTCAGGGAAAGCAGACGCCCATGGATAGAGGCCTCATGTAAAGGAGACCAGTCTGAAACAAAGTCTGTACAAAAACAAAGACAGGAAAAAGGCTAAAAGCTCTATTTCACTAGCATACTTTACTGCAACTGTGTGACCTCCCTTCTACTTTATTGGAGCTGCCAAGATGTCTTTGGAGCAGACGCCGCGAGGGAGACAGACAAGAAGATGGTTTCCCTCTGGGTGCATTTTAACTCATCCCATGTTTGCATTGTGCAGTTGCATTCCCCTCCAGAAGTCAGGAGAGGGATTTGCAGAACATCACCTGGATCTGGTTGAGCTTGTCCCTCTCTCTGAATTATTTCCAGGGCCTTTTTTTCCCCACAAATTTATTGCATTTAGCCAATTACCTCAAAAGGAATATGTTTTGAAGAGGGTTTGGCTGATCAGTAATCTACCCCTGCTCAGAGCTGGACTAGAGTCAACAACACTTGGAAAGAGAAGGGACCAAAGTACAAGGAGGCAAATTTGTGCTACCTGTTGATTCTGTCCTTCAGTTTTCAGCATCTGCTATGAGTGGTGCATTTTAAGAAATAGCTGTGTTGTCTGCATTGTTGAAACCACCAAATGAGGTGCAGCATGTATATACTGTGCAAATATTAATAGAGGGAGATCTTCAGTATTACAGATTTTATGGCTCAGAGCCAAGTGACAGCAATAATCCCTCTGGGAGGTATTTACATCCCAGCACTCAGAACCCAGTGTCTGCTCCATGTCAATGTCCCAGGTTCCCCTGGGAGGGGAAGGAAGCCTTTACAGAGGGCCCTTCACACAACTTCCTGTGGAAAGACATTTTGCAGTTCTCTGGAGATGCCCCACTCTCCTTCCACTAGCTACAGAGAATACTCCAGTGACCAATTTGCTGGCTGAGTTGCTGAGGTTCTCAGGAACCATATTAGAGCACATTCATGGAATGGAATCCTTAACAGCAGGAAGTCTGCCTTCAGCAAAAAAACCCTAATAAGCCACTAAAATTCTTTAAGGATGTTTACACATAAGCTGATGATTGTAAAGGTTTTATATGAAAACAAGGTATATTTAGGCCAGACATAAAAATGTGGTGGTGTGAAATAATGGAACAGGTTCCCTAGAGAGGTAGGAGATGTCCCATCTGTGGAAAGAGTCAAGGTCAGGCTGGATGGGGCCCTGAGCAACCTGGTCTAGAAGGAGGTGCTCCTGCCCATTGCAGGGGTGTTGGACTGGATAACCTTTAAAGGTCCTTTCCAATCTAAACCTGGCTATGAGTCTATGAATTAGTTTTTAAAGAAATTAGTATTATTTGTTATTAGCATCATATAAGCTCTGCCTGCCTCCTTCTATGTTCCATGGGCTGCTTCCCACAACATTTAAACAGTTTCATGAGGTTTCCAAACATCCTTTGGCTTTAGTGAATGGACAGCCAGTTCTGGAAGCTGTGATTCTGGTTCATAAAGATAGCAAAACTAACTAGGCTACAATTATTAAAGCATAGAATGATTAACTGACTAAAACCAGCTTTGCTCTAAGTGATGTGTGTCAAATTGATGCTTATCTGACTGTGCTGTTCTTGCTGGTCCTGCCTGTGTTAGAGGCAGTTGTGTTTCCAGAGTATGTAAAAAGTTTTTCCCAATTAGAAACTAATGGCATTGCCTAAACTACATGAATTGTAAGGGAAGTATGTTTATAGATATTCTAAAAATCTAGATTGAAGTACAAGTTTTTTGAGCTGCAACTTTAACTATTTTTGGCCACACAAATACTGGCAGGCCTGTATTTTAGCCTGTACCAACCTGTGCATTGTACCAACTAATGATATCATTATGTCATGATGATATAAGAGACACATATCCATGTGTGGATCTTATCTATTCAGTCCTAGCTTGGAAAAAGACAGGTTTCTGCTGAAACTCTAAAAAGAGCCAGACCAGCCATCTGTGGACTGGCCATTGGCTTGCAAGTTTCCAAGTTTTAACAATGAATTAAAAGATTGACCATATAAGCATTAAAAATACATGTCAGTGAAAAATAAAAGAGATATGTGCTAACACGTAATCTATTTGGGAAGAGAAACCTAGAGTTTTATCCTAGGGGGAAGTGGAGCCCTGTGGAGCCCTAGGGAGTCCATCACACCAGCCTTGGATACCTTGGGAGGAGCAGGATTGAAGGCCTGACTGATGACTAACTGTATGGCTTAATTCCAGATCTGCTGCCACGAACTGCACAGCCCCAGGCTGATGTCTCTCCCGCCCTACCTCTATATCCAGCAAACACCTCTAACCTGAAGCAATGCCAGGGAGGCAAAGCCCCTGGAAGGAATGGCAAATTTCCCCAGTTTCTTGACCCAAGGCATCACCTTCTGGCAAATAACCATATTTCTATTTTCTGCCTGCTCCAGGCTGGAACTCAAGTTTCTTGCCTGGAAGAGGAGAAAGGCTGCAATGGATTTCCTTGTCTCACTGCCCTCTTTTACACTTCAGACGAGGCACACTGTCAGAATAAAAGATCTGTATTGTATTTGATTAAGACCTAAGAAAATGTCAATTCCAGCTGACCATGGGCTTTCAAAATCCTGATCAAGTGACTTTCATGAATGTGCCCAGAGCACATTAAACCTCTGGTCATATTTGATGGCATTGCCATCACTCAGGCACGTGACACTGGCAGGGTGGTGTACACAGAGGGAGTCTCAGAGCAATAACCACGCACACATGCAAATTGTGACTGCTCCCTGCGCCCAACAGAGCTCTCACAGGACCTTTCTAGAGCACTGGTTTTTGTGGTGATGGCTGAAGCAACTTTTCCCAACCTCTGACCATGTGAGGGCATTTCACGCTCCGTGCCTGTCCCCAGGCTGGTTTCCTCCCATGCCTCTCACGCACAGCGCAACTTGAAAGGGGCCCTTAAGCCCTTCCAGTGAAGGTATGCTCTTGCATTCCTATTTGCAGATACAAAATCCTAAAGCATCATATAGAACAGTATTACAAATGGTATTTTTCACACTCAAAGGCTGTCCCTTAAAGTTTGTGATATACACAGCCTGAGCCAAATACATTCCCGCTGGAAATTGCCAGCAGAGCTGACTGACTCTGCTGAGGAATAGGCAGACATGAAAGGAATGGACTAAACTTTAATTTTCAAAGGACCAAACGATCTGTGTGCAGCACTGTGCCATGTGGGACTCCCTCCTTCCACCCTCCATTTTGCTGGAGCCCATCTCCAGTGTGAACTGGCTCTATTTCACACTGTTAATAATAATATTGCTGTGCCTTCCTGCTCACCCCAGCCTCAGGCTGTACATACGTGGCACACACGAGGGCAGGCAGACTACACTGCAGATAGACTGGTCAGCTTTGCATTTTGGTTTTATGGTCTTAATTTTCAACTTGCTGTTAATGGAAACATCCTGAACAACCCAGAAAAAGAGCAAGGATAGCACAAAGTCACATTTTCTGAATTTACCTCGTTCCATCTGCACTCGCCATTAGATGAAGGAGTAACTTCACAGAAACAGAGCTACATTGAACACATCCAGCTCAGGATATGAAGTTAAATTACTCTTTTTTTTTTTTCAATGGCTCTGGGCCAGACACAGAGCAATGACTGGAGTGAGGCCATTTGTCTGAGTAACTGCTCACTATTATGTGCCCACAACAGCATTGGTCACAGCAATGCCACTGCAGAAGAACCCACTAGGCTCAGCCTAAACAACACTTAGGCCTGTTCATCTGGAAGACAGGGGGAAAGGATAAAAGATAAAGGAAAAAAAAAAAGAAGAAAGAGAAGACAAAAAGGAAAAGCAAAAATTAAAATAATCAAAAGAAAGGAGAAAAGAAAGAAGGAAAGTAAGGAGGAAGGGAATAAAAAAAAAAGAAGAAAAAAAAGAAAAAGAAAGAAAAAGAAAAAGAAAAAGAAGAAAAAAAAGAAAAAGAAAGAAAAAGAAAAAGAAAAAGAAAAAAGAAAAAAGAAAAAGAAAAGGAAAAATAAAAAAGAAAAAAAGAAAAAGGAATTGAGCCAGTGCTGAGCTTCCTGCTGGCAGTAATTTAAGTCAAACACGCCACATTTCAACTTATTTCTCAGTGTGCTGCAGTCCAAGGGCTGCATTTGTTTCTGCCTGCACAAAATGCAGTACAAAACCATCCACTCTTTC
>NW_005054403.1:2316778-2317089 GCF_000277835.1 Geospiza fortis | reverse complement strand
AAAAAAACCAACATTTCAGTTTCAAACAGAAATAGCTTTTTTTAAATCCCCTCAGAAGTACAAAGGCATGGGGGTGTTTTGTGGGGCGGACTGCGGACCTGTCCTGAAGCAGCACACAGGGGCAGCAGCACTGCAGCCTGCCCGTGTCCCTTGCTGCCTCTGGAAGGGCAGAGCCCTGTCCCCAGTTGGTGTCACTTACCCCTCATCCGCGGGGTACCCGGCGCCGCTGCACATGCCTGTTCTCCAGCTCCGTGCAGTTTGCTGGCATTTTGATTTGTTCTCTCATCGTCCATCTCAGCCCGTCTGCCCAG
>NW_005054403.1:2307833-2316076 GCF_000277835.1 Geospiza fortis | reverse complement strand
CGGCCGGGGCGCGGAGCTGCCACTGCTGCCCGGCCCCAGCGCCGCCCGTCCCGCAGCTCTGCGCGGCGGGGGGAGCGAACCGCAGCGGGGCTCGGGTCCCCTCACCCTGTCCGGCTGAGTTCACTGAGCCACACCCGCAGTTTGGTAACAAAACAACGTCCTTTTATTTTAAAGCAACTTGTCGGCCTAAACAAACCATCACAAACCAAACAGCATCAAAAAAAAAAAAAAAACAAAAAACCAAACCTTCATTATTTTTTCAGGAGGACCTCTGCCTCATTTCTCTGGGTCTGTTTTGCAAAAGTTCTGTTCTCACAGGTCATCCCTATTTGAACTGTTTTCCTTCCCAATTTAGTATAATTTACAAGCACAAAATCCTTTTTCTGTCCCTGAATATTACAAGTGGAAGTAGGCAGAACTTCCATGCAGCATGTTTTAACATTGACCTGGATCTCAAGATAAGCAACACAGAACCTCAAATACATATTAGAAACAGCTTATACAACACAGAGATGCAACAGAGCTTTTAAGCATTACAATACTATTTTCCATTTAAATAGCAAATACACCCCCAAGTTCTACATAAACAGGCTTAGCTACAGAAATTACTTTATCCTTATTCAAGTGCAGCCGTCCTTGGTGCATAGAAGTGCACAGCAAAGTGGAATCTACAACACTTAATATTACTTTTTTTTTCTGTTTACAGCATGTCTTATAAAATGAATAATTTTTTTCCTCCGTCAAAAATCTCAATTTTTTGTAATTCAATGGACTCTTCTACTATCTTCGTTCTTTTTTTTCTTCCACTTGCTAATCAGTTTTTTTAATTGTGCAGATAAATTTTATAATGGTTTTATTATTATTATCAGCACAAATATTGCTACAAAAATGAAAATGCACTGCTGGTAAATGTTGTCTTGGTATGAAAATTCAGCCTTGGTTTCTGCGGATGCAAACCACAGAATTACATAAAATGTTTGGAAAATGGGACACAAAACATTTGTTCAATTTAACTTCAGAATCAGGCTGAGAAATTCTAGCTTTTCCTTAGCATTAAGGAAGAAATATAGGCATTTCCAAACCATGCTTTGTCTCACCTATTTCAGATGTCTGCTCTGGGGGAACACATATTGGAATTTTAGAGTCAGTCTTCACCAACTGTAAAAGGGATCCCTAAATCATGAGCAGAGAATTAGCTGTGCATGTGTAAACAGCTGAAACCCACTTTAAAGTATGGCTGAATTGGCAGCCAAGGGTCCCAGCTCTGGCACCCCGAGTGCTGTCCTGAGCCTTGTCCTGCACAGCCTCTGGGTGCTGCAGCTCGGGGTGAAACATCTTCATCCAGACCAAGGCCAGCATTGCGCAGTGCCTGAACCACAGCGCCTCAGCTTTGGAGCGCCTGTATCTCAGACAGCAGGGTTTTTGACCGACAGATTCAGACAGAGTTATCTGCATTGATCCAAGCTGTTGTTCCCTGCCTGGCTCCCAACTCTCAGCAGAGATTACCCAGCACAAGGGATGGCAGCACTGGCCACAAACTGATGCCACAGCTGTCTCAGTACATGGCCCATTGTGTCAGCTCAAAAACCTGCAAATGCAGTTTTCTTCTCCAGCCTGTAAACTCGAGCTCTGAGACCCTAGCACATGCCACATCCTCCTCTAAGGCAGTAATTTCCAGTCAGCAAGCAAAGCAAACATCTGGGACAGCCGTGTTTTAAATCACAGCAGTTAAATCTGCCAGAGCTTGCCCACAGGAGCACTAAAGCACTGGTGTCATTTCCAGAAGTACCTGGGTTTTCTTTGGAAAGCTGCTGTGAAATCCTTGAGCTGACACAAAATGGAGAAGTTCTCCCTTGGAGAAATTAATAATACTGTCCAGTTCTTGTATCCCTAATTTGCTTTACTCAAATCAAGCTTCTGCTCCAGAGGCTTTCCTTCTTTCACAGTTTTTCTGACATGAAATGTTTTCATTTTCCTTCCTCTCACCCTCACAGAAACTTCCCTTTGCAAACATTCCATCAGCCTGGCTGGGGACCAGAGAGACTCCTGCAAGTAACTGTTCCCTTCTGCAGGATGGCCAATTTACTTAGCAAGAGAGACTCTAAATCAAAACAAACAAAAAACCCCTGAAAAAAGCATCAAACATATCTTGGTTGCATTGTGGCTACATCAGTAGCACCTGGATCTGTTCTTCAATTTGTTGCAGATGTGGAGAAGCACCAAGATTTCCCAAGGAGCAGGACAAACTTTACATGAGAGCTTGCAAACAAGGTTATTGTGTTTCCATCCTGTCAAGAAGGGGATTAGGGGCATTTTCCCCACAGAGAGAAAAGCAACAACAATCTGGTTTTCAACACCTGGTGCCCGCTGACTCTCAGTGAACATCTGTGTAAGCATCTTCATATGTTACAAAATGTATCTTGATATTGCTTTCTGAACAGGATTTAAAACAGATGTATGTACTCCTGCTCAGGCAAAAAGAATCCAAACCCTGAAAGTTGGTGGGTTAAAATTTGGTTTGTTTGGTTTGGTATTTTTTGCTTTGGTGTTTTAGTTTTTTTTTTGGTTGGTTGGTTGGTTGGTTGATTGGTTGGTTTTTGTGGTGGTGTTGTTGTTTTCTGGGTTTTTTAGTTTTTCCCAAATCATTGTAATTTCTATCATTCCTGGGGTGCTTTTTGTCCTCTCTTGTGGGCTGCAGTCATGGTTTGCCCACACTGCCACGTGAGTTGTGTGGTGAAACATCTCATGTGACAAGTACACTCCAGCAAGCAGGCAGTAGTTGTAACAACAGCAAAAGTGTCAGCCCAGTCCTTGGGAGCTGTGGTGGTTTTTCAGCAGACCGCCAGCATCTGGCAAACTGTAAGGTAGTCTTGTCCAATACCAACTTTTAAGTGAAACCCAAATCCAGGCATAGAGCAGGTTTCAATTTCTTTCTCCCCTTTTTTTTAACTGTTCATGAATAGTTTTGAAAAACAGTGGGAATTCTTTGGTTTGCTGACAAATCTTTTTGGTTCCCATACTTTCCAGTGTAAAATACTCAATTCTGAAGAAAGCAAAATTACTTCCTCAAATATATTAATTTTGTCAAAAACTTCACATTAAAAAATAGTTTTCCACTAATCCCAGTGGTTAGACCAGTGTGGAGAAAGCCCAAATGCAGCACAAACAAGCTCAGAGCCACAGAGGCCAGCTGGGTTGGCCCTGCTAAGCAGCACTCACATGGCAGGTCCCACACAGAGCATGTTCCCTGCATGGTGGGTATTCCCAAAAAAAGCAACTTTCCATGCCTGTCCCTGGTTTCTGTCTCTTCCCATTGCTTACCAATACCAGGAGGCAAGAGCAGTAACAGCTCAGGAGTATTGGAAAGATGGAATGGTAAAAAATGGGTCATGGGAGGGAGGTATCTAATGGAGAGTCTCCTCTGCCCCAGTGCTTCTCTTCCCCAGTTTCACTGGGGTCAGATATTCACTGCTTATCCAGCACACTACATTTCAATAAGCTCTCCCACCCACACCCACAGGCTGCTTTCCAGACCTTGGAGCTCACCTCTAGAAATTTCCCTCGTGTGGCACAGCTTTCCACACTTCTGCATGTGATGGGAGCAGCCAGCACATTCCAGCTGTCCTCACCACAGGACCTCCCAGCAGCTCCCCTTGGGGAAAGCTGCCAGCACCAACACTTCTGCAAAATGCAATTGTGGACTTACACAAAAGTTACCCCAGGATCTCCTAAACCCTTGTCCAAAACTGGGACTTCTGTTGGCTTCTAAAAATGGGCTTCAGACAGCAACACTGCCAGCTCAACTGCTTGAGCAATATTGGCAGGCAAAGGAAATGTCCCCAGACCCTGCATCTGGGTCTGTTCCCCCCAGCATCCCAGGCATGGCAGGTGCTCCCATTTTCCTTTGGTAAGGATTGTTAGCATATTACTGAGGTGGGTGAAATTACTCAGCTGTCCTGAACAGTGCACTTGTCTCCCTGCCCTGCTCCTGGAAGATGGCATTTGGTGCAGTGGAGAAGAGGATGTGTGGAATAGTCAAGCCCATAGGATCTGAACTGTTCCCAACATTATCTTCAGGTCTAAGAAATCCACTTACCTGGTGTTGGACAGATTAGCTGCTTGGACCAGGAGCTATCCACATTTTCTCTGTTGAAAATGCAAAGTTGGGACTGCAGTAAGCAGCCAGCTACAGCAGTAGTGTGCCTTGATAGAAGTTTCCTTTGCTGTCCTTGAGCACAGCTTGGCTTTTGTTTTACATGAGGCTGGAAATCCTCTGAAACAGCCAACAGATGCTGATTCACAATGCTGATGTTGTAAAAATAAGAATTTCCCTTCCTAAAGGATTATGAGCTGAGCACAGTGACAAGCATACACATTTTGTCTTAGTACTGTAGCCAGCTTGGCCACTCATCTGAATATCTGATGTTGCTGCAGAAGGAAAACCTCCTCTGGAAAATGATGTACAGAGTGCAGGGCTTACCTGAGGCATAAAGATGGAAATGTGTGGCAGGGCTGCCTGGCCCTCCCCTTCCTCCAGCTGTGGGACGTGCCTGGTGCACAGCAGGCTGCAGACAACCTCCCCCAGGGCTCCCTGGCCTGGTGTGGGTCACTCCACATCAGCTCCCAGCATCATCCTCCATGTCCCAAGCCAGGAGTGACAGAGCCACCGTAGGACCCCACAGCCCCTGGTGGGTGCTGGGCGGGGAGGGGCTGCAGGCAGCTCTTGCCCTGCCCGGGCTGCAGGGAGGCAGTGAGGGCCAGACCCCTGTGCTCCTGCAGCCCCAGAGCCCACTCATCCCCCCAGACTGCTCAGAGGGGCCAGTTCTCCACACCCCTGCCCTCTTCAGAGCAGACCTGGGAGCTGGCTGCACGTGCAGACCACGAAACAATTCATTCTGCACTGAAGAATGGTTATTATTTTCTTATCACCTGTTCTTGTGACAGCATTTGGGGCAGGCATTTGAAGATCTGGAACAAGCCCGTCACTCAACTTACTGTTTCATCTGATGACAAAGTTTGCTGGAGATTTGTTCCAGCAAAGAGAATTATCTGTTAAAATGTACCAAGGATGAGCCTTTTTAGTCACATGCTTGAGACATACTAAAAAAAAAAACAGAAAGAAAGGGAAAAAAAAACCCTAATGAGTAATCTAATGGTCAGTGACAAAACCATATTTTTTCCCCAAGCTGCTGCAGGCATGAAAAGCCCAGGTATTTCTCAGCCATTTACAATGGATAAATAGCAGACAGGGAAATTTTCTGCACAGTAAATCATTTCAGCTCAAAGGCTTTCATAAATATCAAATGGGGTTCCCTCCTGCCAGACACCCAGCCGAGCAGCTGTGGTGCCCTGCAACAGTGGCTGCCCACAGTGAGTGGGAGGGAGATTTTGGGGGTAAAACTGGAAAGCACTTTGAGAATAAAAAGCAGTGTCAGCTCAGGGGGAAATGTCTTGCCCTCTCTACACCAACAGCCTGTAGGAACCTGTCTGTGGAAACAAGCTGGAATTACTTTTACTTGCTGGCATTGATTGAGAGGAAAGTTTTCATTGAAGTCTTGGAAATTCCCAACCCAAAAAATGTCTTCCTCAGTCAGTGTAATTATTCAGGATGCCATGTTTAATATACATGTCTTGCTATAAATCTGTGGTGACCCTGAAAGCACAAGTTGCAAAGAAAAATGACCACATTCATTAACTAGGAGCTGCTCTGGGATATTTGAGGATAAGTAACAGGTACTCAGTAATGAAAGGCACAAAGCTGCTGGAGCAAAGTATTTTTACACCCATCAGGCTCCAGGCAGCAGGAACTCACCCTCTGAAGCAATTAAGAGCAAACATCTTCCTGTAAGATAATGAGACACAAATAATATGCAAAGGATGAGCCTCTGAGCCAATGTCCTTAAAAATAATTCAGTTTACTTACATTGTGATAGAGACAGAATGAAAAGGGATGACTAGTTTCTATGTAGTTAGATGAGTACACTTTTTTGTTTTTAATGCAGAAAATGTGAAGAAATAGGCCTTGTTTCAACTGTTAGTAAACCCTATCGCCCTCATGGGGATTGGTAAACCAGCCTTCAAAGAAATTCAGGGCTAGTGTCACTGCTCATAACAATTTGTTCATTGTGACCAGAGTAAAATAGGTATTCACTCAGCATCTAGTGCAAGAAAAGTGCAGAGAACAACAACCCTTCCACACCCACCCCAAAAAAAAACCACCAAAAAAACAAAAAAAAACCAAAAAAAACCCAAAACACAAAGAAGATAATTTGGAATCATATTTGTGAAGCTGGAGAATTGTGTAGGCAACATAAAATTAGTAAGTCTGTGGAGCCTTTAATTCTTCTCTCCGTAAGACAAAAACTTGCACATTTCACTCACATTCCTAGGAGAAAAAAAAGTTAGGACAAGTTTTCTCTGGAAATCTCTACATCTCCTTCCCTTCCCATTCTGTCTAATTTCTATTTTGTTAGGGCATGTTAGCCTCTATAGCCAGCAGGTAGACCTGGCAAAAAATGAACCATTCACCACAAAATCATACTGCTAGCAAGTCCCTGGTAACAAACAGCTAAAAATATAGCAGGATGCTGCAAAATTCACAGAATCATAGAATGGTTTGGGTTCCAAGAGGCCTTCAAGATCCTCTAGTTCCAAACTCTTCCGTTCGACCAGGTTTCTCAAAGCTCCATCCAGCCTGGCCTTCAACGTTTCCAGGTGCCCTAAGGAGCTCCACCATTCCATGGTTACTGCAGCCAAGGCTTGCCCTGAGCTTCACATTCCCTCTGGCATTTCCTTGTTGGGGAGAACAAAGTTCAGCACAGCAGCTCTCCTCACTGGCACCTCTGCCACTTGGAGAAGGAAGTTATTATAGTGATTATTAATGCATTCCAGGAGCTCCCTGGTTTGCCTGTGCCCCACTGTCTTGTCCATCCAGCAAACACTGGGATAGCAGAAATTCCCCATGAGGAGCAGGGCTTGTGAGTGTGGGGCTGTCTGTAAGGATCTCATCCGTTCAGTCTTCCTGGCCAGCTGGCCTGAACAGACCCCACTGTAATGTCCCTACCCTCCCTTTAATCCTGACCCCAAGGACCTCAGTCAGCTCCCCATCCACACCCAGGCAGGGATCCATGCACTCCAGCTGGTCACTGGCAGAGAGGGAGGCACCTCCTCCCCATCTCCTCTGCCTGCCCTTCACAAAGATCCTGTGTCCTTCCATTCTAACATTCCAGTCACAGGAGCCATCCCACCACATCTCCATGATGACAATGAGGTCACAGCCCTGCAGGTATGACATGCTCTGCTGATTCATCTGTCTCCCCCTTCCAGATGTTGTTCTCAACTGAATATGTAGATTATGCTTTATTCTGCGACTCCTGATACTCTTTATTGAACATTTTTCAATTTTAAACCTGACATGGTTTTTCATTTTCTTGCAATGTACATTGTGAGTTTCTACAAATAGTATAAAATTTAAGAATAAATAAATTTTCAAGAAATAAAAATCGATTTAGGTAGAATTTCTGTGTGGAATAATCTGTATTTGACAATAATATATTATACATCTCATGCAGAACATTAAAAAAAAAACCCAAAAAACACAGTGAGGGGCAATTGGCATGTGGTAAATGGTAATTTCTGAAAAAAAAAAAATTACACAAAGGCATCAGGAACCATCACCCCAGGATACAGGTCAGACAGATTTTTCAGTGAAGAGGCAGTGAATGTATTTCATTTTTGTTCTTTTCAGACTTGTCCTAATGCCATGCTGGACACACCACCAGAATTTTCAATCCTGTAAAGACGGGAGGGATGCAATCCTGTAAAGACTGGAGGGTGTTAAATGCCAGCAGCAGGGTTGTGCTGCAGGAGAAGCTCGGGCTTGGCACAGAAAGGTGCTGGGCAGCCCCTGTGTCTCTGTCCTGCAGAGCTGGCAGCAGGTGCAGGGCAGGGAGTGGCACTGAGGGGACTGCAGGGCTTTGCACAGGGCAAACACAACATTTATTTCTGACGTGCGTGGAGGGAAGAAATCCTTGAGGAGGACGTTGGCCAGGCTCAAGTTCCCTGGGGGAAAGCAGAGTCAGAAGGAGATGATCCCTCCCATCCCACTGCCCAAAGTAGCACAGCCCATCACCAAAGGAGAGAGCACACAGGTGGACAGACAGACAGACAGACAGCCTCTCTCACAGCCTGCGTCTGCCTGGGAAGGTGGGGTGTTGGCTCCTCGAGGCAGATGAGAGGAATTT
>NW_005054403.1:2299646-2307800 GCF_000277835.1 Geospiza fortis | reverse complement strand
ACACTTTTTAATTTCATTCTCTGAATGACAAATTCAACTGACAGACAGAAATTCAGGGACTGGCAGATCTGCTGTGGAAAGTTGAGTCCTAGAGAGGATGGAAGACAGTTAAATGCCAATAGCAGAGCCGCCCTGTAGGAACAGAGGTCACCTTGAACCCAACAGGCTGGTCAGGAGATCAAATTTTTGGAGCCAAAGCAGAATGAAACTTCTTTTCCTAGCTACCTTAAGAAATATTGTTTATTAAGCCCTCCCAAAATGTGTCAGCCCATGTGTACTCACTGTTGTATGTCCCCCAGGACATGGCCCATTGGCCAGAATGCTTGCAGAGAAAACTCTGGGAAAAATTAATCTCAAGCTACAGGGAAAGTTATGGAGCTGGGTTTTGGGCAAGAGACTGAGAGAGCTCTGTACAGCAGTGGGATTCCAGCACATACAAATGTCTGTATCCCCAGGCAAACCATACCTTACCCAAACAACTGATTTCAGTCAATGATCATAGAATGACGGAGAAGGCACCACTTCTTTTAAAGAAAAGAGACCATGTGAGATTAGTTTCCCTTCTGCTACCTTCAGAAAAGCAGCTGACAGATGTTTTCCAAAGTCATTTTGAAAATTCACCAAGACTCAGTAGCCTCATAGAAAATTGTCCCAGTCTTTCCTTATCCCCACATAAGATGGCAGTTTTGAAAAAAAAATTAAATACTTCCTCCAGCTATTTCCTCAGTATTTCCGTGGATTGTTATGACACAAAGCACAGCCAATGAGAATTAAATGGGTAACTTCTTAATTTGAGGTAAGATGAGGTAAGAGCAAGAAAGTCCTAATGAAGTGCTAATGAAATTTCTTACTCTCAGGACTTCTGAACTTCTAAATTATTAAAACTGTCAGACTCTCTGATATACAGAGTTTCAGAGAGAAGTAAGTCTCCAGGAAGAAGGAAAGGTAAGGTGATTTTTTATGGGAAGGTAATATCAGGAATAAATATAAAGAACCTTCTCCTGCTTCTTGAGACAAAACTTTCTGAGAGGCTGAGTAGACTTGGCATTTTTGTAATGGAGATACATATTTTTTTCAATTTAAAATCCCATGCAAGTGAAATACTGCTTTCATTGATGATCACAGAAGGAAATCAATTCAGTATTACACATTTTGAAATAGATCCCATAAATTGCCTTAGCCCCAGATTGCAGTGCAAGTCTAACAGCTCACACAGCTGAGGCTCTGTCTCTCTGTTTAGAGAGCAGAGAGTATTCTCACTGCCACTTTATTAGCAGAGCAGGTGAGTTTGCAGTGAAGATAGAACTGAGAGGGATCTGCTGACATCAGATTAATATAGACATTTCTTTCTTGATAGTATTTGATTTTCAAAGGCTCTTGAGAATTTAGTGTTCAAATCTCTGAGATTCATGATGTATTATACCATACAAGGTCATTGAAGTCACTGACAACTTTATGGGCAATAGCTCTTGCCATCAGATAACATTCAATATGTGCAAACACAGGCTGAAAACTGCATCCATTTTTGGCTGTAATGCTGAAGGTCCAGTCTCATGAGCTGCTGAGAGCTCAATTTATCTTACTTGTGCTGAATTAATCATAAAGAAGTATGGGAAACATTAGACCTTTGTCTCAGAGAGACTGTCATGGTGACATTAAGGGATTATTAGCATTGAACCAGAGACTGCTGCTGCTGGAGCAGGGACAGGAACCTGAATGCTGCTGGAAGCCAGTCCTGTATCCAGACCCCAGGAGTCAAATTCACTCTGACTTAAGAAGTATGGGCAGTGAAAATTGGTGCCAGTACACCTCACTCATAAAGAAACCAGTACATTTCACCTCTTGGACCTGTGAAGTTGAGCAAAATGGAGACAGAGTCATTTTAATTCTGCTTCACATTTTGCTACAACTAGTGAAACGCCATTGCCTGTCTCATGGCAGAAGTTTACCAAAAGTTGGCTCTGAAGAAATGTTTTGTTCCCCAAAAGAACCTGCCCAAGAAAAATAAATAAACCTTTACAAAGTCAAACAGGCAGTGCAAGTGTCACTGTACACTGCATTTTCAACTCAAAGAGGTGAATGCTTTCAGCTGTGCTGTTTTCAAGCTACTAATCCTCACATTATTTAAACTAATACCACAATGGACAATTATAACACTCTAAAAATCCTTTCTTCTAGGGAGGTAATTAAAGCCTCAGACAAGCCTGCAAATCACTACTGGTGAGGAAAATTCAACAAGAACAACCTTTAGGTGATGCACAATCATCTTTAGTGGCCCTGCTTCTCTTCAGCTCCACAGTCCCAGGACTTACCTTGAGAAATGTCAAAGCATGCAAAGCCAAAAAGAAAAAAAAGCAGCAGTCTTTCCTTTGCCTTTTTTTAAACCTTGCAAAGGATGGACATTGAAATATCACTTACTATGCCTATAAAAACATTTGAAGTTCTGTGATGGAATTAAGCCATGAAAAAATGTTCATGTAATGAATACAGCCAGATCTCAGGTGACATAATTTTGGAAGGATTTTTTCTGGAAGAGATGAAAGAGTTTTTTAAGACTTTCACACAGTTTTGTGGGTTCACTCCAAACCCCTGCACTTGCTTTCATAACATCACTTGTACCTCCAAGGACAAGGTGTGTTAGCATGGGAATAGCTGTGCTCAGGGCTCAGGGATGGACAGTGGCTGGACAGGCAGAGACTGCTGGAAGTTGATAGAGCTCCAGTAGACAATAGGAAGGAGATGAAGGGATGCAAAATCAAAGCTGATAAAAGATGTGCAGTATATTGTATACGCCTGATGTCCATTACTGAAAGGTTTCATTTTCACATAATAATAGAAGAAAAATATTCACTGCCTTGATTTTGACATTGAGATTGGATAGACAAAGGGAAGAAGCTGCACAGATATTGCACAAATAAATATAGCCCCAACTGCAGGGGAAATCTCTGTGTGTAAGTGGGTGAGTGGACGTGTGCATTTGCACCTACAAACCCGTGCCAAGTGAGCTGGTTATGTATTAGAACTTCTCAGGCTGGTGTGAGTCCATGTGGCAATAGATTGTGAGGGAACTGCATCCATGATACCGCTCACTGCCTGTGAAAAGGTGTTTCCAATTTTCACTGTCACATAGCAGCCAAAGTTTGGTAGCCACAGAAGACAGCAAATGATGCCTTTGATTTTTTTTTTCTTTGATATAACAAACTTGGAGTAAAAAAGCATTTGTTCCTCTTTCTTTCCCAGTCTAAGGCAGTCAGACTTATCGATGCAGGAGGAAATTCTCCAGTGGCTCAGGCAGGTGCAGCTTGGGGACTGAGCAGAGGCACGACCGGCCCAGGTGCCTTCTGATGCACAACCTGCACAGCTGGGCCAGGCTGGCAGGACCTGGGGAGATAAAAGTCAAGAATAAGCACCCTCGAACCCACCACCAGTATGAGTCAAAGCAGCAAACACCAGCAAGATTTGCAACTCACCCCAAGCACTACACAATGACTTGCTGAGGTCAGGGAGAGTTAGGTACATTATTGTTTGTATTACAGTTGTGTTGTCAGAGTTGGTTCAGCAATTTGAAAACTATGAGCATCAAACACTTTTTTCTGAATGCACAGTTAGGCTGTTTGGCATCTTTTCTTGAGCAAACACCTGAAAAAGTATCTGCATTGGCGAGAGAGAGAGCTCTGGAATGCAGAGTCCCTGCTCAGGATATAAGAGAACTCCCAGCAGTTTTGTGAGGATAAAGGATAAGTACAGTTAATTGTTCATATATACAGAACATGCTTTTTCCAACTACTAGTGTCTCAGCAGGTATCTGCACCAGTAGTATCTGCAACTATGCCTTTTTACATGACCACAGTCTCAGAATATTTATGTTTGTCAGTCAGTCCACCAATGCCCCTCAAAACATTTCTTTCTGTGACATCTAATTTTAGCTAAATCTGACTGAAGGGAAAAATTTTGTAGAAATGTCTCAAAAATAGAATATCTTCATTTTTTTTCAAAAAGACATTTAAGATAAAAAAAAAAAGAAAGAAAAAACGAAGCAACAACAAAAAACCAAGATGAGAAGATGTGAAGTCTTTTTGCCCTTCCCTTGCTGCATGTGAGAACTCCTGTTACACATCAGAGGTCCAGTGGTTGGAAAGCTGTCAGAGGACTCATCCTGGGCAGTGGCTGGCACAGTGCTGCCCAGAGGGGAGCTGCCCCAGGGTTTTCCCTGTAGGATGACCAGGAGCTGTCCCCACCACAGAGCAGGTGAGGGGCATGCCAGGCACAAACCCTCTGGATATGAGGCCCCATTGCTTCTGCAACTGCAGCTTGCACATGCAAATGCACCCTGCTAGTGAAAGTGTCCCTGCCTCCCCTTCATTTTCCTCCTGCCACAGCTGCTCCAGGTGCAGCCTTTACACCTGCCCAGAGGTGCCCAGTTTTTGAACCCTCTCTTGCCCTTCCACTCCAGTTTCTGTCCAAACAGTATCAATCACTGCAGAGTTTGACAAGTAACAGGTAGAGGTGTGGGCTTAAAGGCCTGTGCTTATATCTCGCAGTAAACTTTATAATCTGTGCTTTTGCCACAGGAAAATTTAGGAGCTTAAACAGGCTGATAATGTCCCCTCTGAGAAGAAATTAATAGAAAAATGTGGGATATATAAGAAAGAACTTTTGTACAACTGTCACTGGAAGTGAAGAAAGAAACTACCATCTTCTAAAGCACTTAGGAAAACAGACACATTTTGTATTTCACATCACTTAATAGCTAGTGAGAGGAGAAATTAAAGGCAGCCATGTAAGTAACCTCAGTGGAGAAGTTAGGGGTAGAGAAAACTCTTCAGCCCAGGGTACTTATTTCAGAAGGACCTCAGAAAACACAGAAGTAGGGGAAAAGAGTAGTTGCATGTTAAGCACAGCAAAATATCTGAAAGTGGGACCAAACGTGAAGAAACTGAGGAAACTTCCTGCCTGAAAAACTAAGAGTCAGCTGGAACTGAAATGCCTTTAGAGCCTTTCTGACTGTAAGGGAGAAGAGGGTGACAAGCTGAGCATGGAAATCAAAAGGAAAGTTCAAGAAGAGAAAATTATCAATATTATGATATTTCTTTATCTGCACCAACTCTGATTCACGCAGGGCAATGGCAGCAGGACACTTGGCAGCACTGCCTTTGCTGCCACAGTCTGCCACTGAGCTCTGAGCAACTCAGGTATGGGAACAGGAGTCACACAAGGTGAGAAGCATTCAAACAAAATTCCTCCCAGAAGGTTTTAGACATGACAAATTAAAGCTCTGCATGAAATGTCATGCAGAAAGGGAACAGGACAGAAGGGTATTAAGCCAATGTTTTGTTTCTTCCATAAAGCCCACCTGTGTTCAGAGGGTCGTGACAAAGCCTGTGTGCAACAGTGACATTTATTAATTTACCATGCAAGAGCTGTTTGGAGTTGGGCTTTTTGTGCACATCATGCTTTGGTCCCTGGTGGGTTGTGAGCAGGCTCAGGAAGGTGGGAGGCCCTGCATGGGGGGAGCACCATTCACCCTCCGAGGCAGAAGAGCCTCAGGGGACACAGACCAGCTAAGAGGGTACCAGTGAGCTGGGAAACAGAGATTAGAGGAGGGGGGAGCTAATTCAGCAAGCCCAGAGCACAGGGATATTGCTCTTGGATGCATCAAGTTCTGCCAAATGTTGTGTAGGTGAAAACATCACAAGATCCTGATTTAATTCTGCTCAGAGGTTTCTCCCAGTAAACTGGAAGGAGAATTAATTGCGGGAAGCCTGGAGGTAAACAGCAAAGTGCTGGCCTGATGTTGTTAAGTTGGGGACAGAAGAAAAGACTCTTGTTTTTAGAAGCTGAATTAGAAGGTAATTTAATGAAGGTAGTGGGCTTTTTATAATGTGACTCGCTAAGGTGAGACTTGATTGGTCTCAAAGGAAAAACTTCTCACACTATTGGTGAACTATGAATACTGCACTTTGAGAACTATATTTATAAACAACGGTTACAAAAAGAAAAATAATAAAGTTTTAATTTTTTTCTCTAAGTTTCCCAGAGAAAAATTGTCTCTGTTCTTTCTTCAGCTAAACTGAAAATATCCACACTGGTCTGTGCTGGGATTGCAGCCCCATAAATCACATGGAAGAGCTGTGAAGCTGAGGAGTCACCTGGCAAAGAGCTCTGCTTTCTTCTGGCAGCTGAGGACACACTCACCCATTGAGCCATGGTGCAAGGCTGAACACTGGATGATGGTACCAAAATACTATTTATTAATAAACTTTCATGGTAGTTTTTAACATCAGGAGTGCCAGTAGGTAAATGCATATGATTTTCCTTCAGTAGATAGGAAAAGAAAGCACAGAATAACTGACTGATTTACCTGCTAAAACCATAGCACCAGGTAGCAGATATAGCAACAAAACAGATTTCTGTGTTATGAGTTGGAGGTTTGAAGGCAGCAGAGAAGGTAAGAGAATGCATGTAGAGCATTACTTATAAAAGCAATTAAGAAAATATACTTAGGTAAAGGATACAAATACTGCTTTACTTAAAAAAGGAGAAGAAATTAAACCATTACCTTCTCGAAGCAGAAGTGCCTGCTCCACTTTGCTGTGGGGTGTGGCAAGATCCAGGGCACATTTGAGGTCAGCATTTCTGCATTTTGGGTCAGCACCATAGTCTGTCAGCAGGACAACAATCTCCACGCTGGATTTCCTCGCTGCCGCGTGCAGGGGGGTGTCCAGTCGCTTCCCCACGTTCACGTTGGCTCCTTGGGTGAACAAAGCTCCTGGTTAGATCTGGTGGGCAGCAAGGACTGTCTGAACCTGCACCACACAGGCTGGTTTCCACCAGGAGCCTCACCAGATGAGGGGGATGGATGGCACACAGGATCTCTCACCAGCAGCTGTGCCAAGCTCTGCAGGTCCAACAGCTGCTCCAGCAGAGTGCTCTGGGCCACCAAACCCTGTCTGCAATGCTCAGGATTGAGCAGCCTGACCTTCAACCCAAAACATGTTCAAAGCCTACCATGTGTTCTTTACAGTTGCTAATGGCAACTAACATAACTGATTATGTTAATTGAATTGCCCCCAAAACCTTTAGGTATCTCATTGTAATAAGTCTGGGAGCATAGCAAGCAAAATGCTTGTCCCAGGCTGGCTGGGCACAGCAGGGCCACACTTTGAGCAGGTGTAAGTCAGCTAATGCACACTGACAGCAAAAATTTATGTTAGATCATAGCCTGTGCCTGGACCTGCAGTGATTATTCTTCCAAGCAGCTTTACTGCTGCTCTCATCATCCTCTGAGGAGGAGGTGAAGTTAATGGTTCTGATAAACTGCTAAGTTAAGCAAGAGTTGATTTTGGTCAGTAATTTCAGCCAGCATTTTCTGTGCTTTCTGTTGCCATGCTAGAAAACTAAAATTCTGTTTTCACATTCAGATATACTCAGGGAGTCTAATTAGAAAGACTTTTCACTTAGGAAATCGTAATTTCTTTATCAATACAGGGGAAATTTTTAATGGCCTCAAATGAGTCTGACAGAGCCAGGCTCCCAAACAACTCTTGTGGAAATGACCCATGATGTTTTAAGTAGAGAGACAGCTCAGGGAGACCAGCAGCATTGGCTCACACCACCACAGCTCTCCCCCAGCCCCTTTTCCAGGTGTACCTAGTTCCAAAAGCTTCTTGACACATTCTGTTCTCTGGTACATGCAGGCCATGTAGAGAGGGCTCCCATGCTGTGGGTCTTCTTGGTCAATGTCCACCTCATGGGCCAGGAGGGTCTCCATGCACTCCCTGTGGCCTGTGGAGGGAAGAGCTGTCACTGAATTGCTGCAGAGCAGAACACACCCAGATACAACTGTGAGGCACAAGAGCTGAGAAAAAGCCAAGCCTGTTTATCTGTAATGATATGGAAAGAATCTTCTTTTAAATGCTTAGTGAACGACAAAAGCCGCATTTACCACGTAGTTATTGTTGGCTTCTCTCACACCCTTCACACCCAGAACATCACCTCTCTCACCTCTCTTGGCTGCTTCGTGGATGGGTGAGGGCAGGTGGTTGCCCAGCTGTGCCTTGGCCCCGAATTCCAGCAGCATGCTGACACAGGCTGCGCTGCCGCTGCAGCAGGCGTTGAACAGCGGAGGCAGCCCGTCGATGGGGGCTGCGTTTC
>NW_005054403.1:2280689-2299636 GCF_000277835.1 Geospiza fortis | reverse complement strand
GGAATGCCCTTGCAACACGCCTCCTGTGCACACCAGACCTGCACCAGAGTGAGACTCTCACCTTGTTTAATTGCAGGTATTAATTTATTTACAACTTTCTGAGTTATATGTTGTGGCATAACATATAGAACATTCTCCTTTTATGTCTGCCCTCCTTCCCAGATAGTTAGTGCCATAAGGCAGAAACCCTGCCTGCTCTGAATGCTCCTGCTGGAGCTGCTAAAAAATGCAATTTTTATTTTTTCTCTTTTTTTTAATGTGAAGCAGCTGAGTATCTTCAAGATTGTTTAGTTTGCACCAGCTTCAAGGTGGAACACCCTCAAATGAAAATGGCTTTGCTTTTTAAATGAAAACATTTACTTTCTGTTTAACACTTTCATCGGAAAACACATTTCCAGCACAAGAAATTTTCGTAGAAACATAATCCCAAACAGAAAAGGAGCTTGAAGGAGTTGATATGCATGTGTGTCTATGCAAACCAGAAATTTTCTTCCCCAACTTCTGATGTAAAGACCTGGCGAGAACCACTATTGCCATTCTCCATTGGGACAGCAGAGCTGTAGACCACAGAATCACAACTGAGTTGGAAGTGATCAGTTGCATCATGGAGTCCAACTCCTGGCCTTGCAGAAAACAGCCCAGGAATCACACCATACCCCTGTTTATGCTGTGTTTAACGACGTAGAAAGCCCTCAGGGCCAATTTACAAAGCAAATTTGTATGTCTTTAACTCTGTGGCCCACTGGAGAGGAGTAATGGATTATGCAAGCACATGCCAATTTGTAAAATTTCCACCAGCCTCGCTCCTCTCAGCGCCATCAGGCAGGTGTGACTGAAGCTGCTGGAGGCACTGGAAGCCTCTTGACTGTTTTGGTGCTGCTTAGTTTCTTGCCATATGAATTTTACTTGAAAACCCAGCTGACATAAAAATATCCTTATATATTTCACCCATTCCTTAGTCTCTATTGTGAACATGTACTCTGCCTTATGTCCAGCTGTGGGAATTGTTATTTTATCAGCAGATAAAATGTTTCATTGCTTCAAGCACATCCATTTTTACTTACGTGAGACTCCCAAACCTTCCCATAGAAAACCAGATGTAATTCCAGTGATCACTGCTGAGGGGGGAGGGGGAGGGCAAAGGTGTGAGTTACTTTCTTCAAGGTTATTTCACTTAGCATCTTTCATTCGTTTTCCATCAACCGTGACCATGTTTCACACACAAAGGGAAAACAAAAGAGAATAAAGGGATGACACAAGGGGGAGACAAATCTATCACCCAGGGAAACAGAACACTGTTATGTTTTTCCACATGTCTGAGATGTCCACCTGCATCTTGGCCCTGCCACCTGGACAGCACATCCAACATCCCCACTGATGCAGGGAGCATCCGTTCCCAGGTGCCCCTGTCCCACAGTCATCCCCAGGACTCACCTGGGCACCATTTTCCAGCAGCACCTTGGCACAGGCCACGTGCCCACCCAGGCAGGCCTCGTGGAGAGCTGACACACGGTCTGTGGTCAGCAGGTTCACGTTGAAACCCTGCAAGAGGAGCAGGGAGTGAGGGGACAGCCCTGCCCTGCCCTGCCCAGCTCCTGCAGGGCTGCTGGGGCGCCCGTGGCAGGGCTGAGGGTCAGGGAAAGGGCTCAGGTGACATTGGTCCTGTTCAGTCATTTCTCGTCCCCACAAACCACAGCTGGTGATGGGGTTAAAGAGAGAGTAATCACAAGCTATGCCTTCTTTTTCTAGCTCTTTATATGCACTGTCAATTGCAGGAAAGGCATCACATTTCTTTAACTTGTAAGGGTAGCATTTCCTTCCCTATTTAGGCCTGCACCAGGAGCTACAGCTGGAGGGATTCAGCTCCCTGAATGATGAGGATGCTTCTTTTGAAAAATGTGTATTTTATGATTGGCTTTTCGCAAACATTAAATATGTTAGATATTATATGTGTTGTGTTAGAAAGTTATGCTGTATTAATTCTCCTAAGTAGTGCATTAAATATAGTTTTAGGTTATAACAAGATGTTAAAATACAAACTATGCTATGTAGGATACTTTTTTCTAAAGAAAAGACTCACCCCGAGATAGCAGCCACAGGACATGTAAATCTTTCAGAGAAAAAGAATTTATTGCCCCCTTATCAAAAGAAACAAACTTCTTCCCACCTCGCACAGCCAGGTGATGCCATTAGGATTAAGAGGAAGAAGTTGACAATGACCAGACAGAATCCTGTATTTGAATGGAATTTATGCATCATGTATGAGATGTATGAATATACAACAGGTTATTGTTTTTAAGGGTTAATCCTCTGTTAACCTGTGTCCTTTTTGGGTTTGTGCTGCCCAGAGAAAGGCACCTGGACATCTGTAACTCTTTGTTTCTATTGTCTCATATTGTCCTAATCCAAATTGTCCAAATTATTATTACTCTAATTATATTGCTATTTTTATAACCATTTTATTATCAATAAACTTTTTAAATTTTTAAAAACAAGTGATTGGCGTTTTTCACGCTTCTGGCACAGGTATTTGCAGCTCAGCTGGAGCTGGCAGCAGTTCAATGGGTGGAAACAGGATTCCCTATGCTATGCTTCATCCCGTGCTAAAGCAGCTGTTTCCAGTAGGGCAGACAAATTGTATCCTAAAAGTTCTTTCATTCACTACATGGGGAACCCAAGGGTGTTTCACTCAGAGATAATAAGTACCTGGTAAACCTACAAGAGAGATGAGTCAAATCCCACCCACAAATCAGTTCCTCTTATCTGACCATCCAGGAAATGTTTTACAGGAAGAAAGAACAGTGATTTACAAATCACTGTAGATTTCCTGTTGATCACTGTTGAATGCCTTATTTCAGGTGTTTCCCTAATTAACAGTTGCCATATCTATTCCTGCACAAAGACAAACCAAAAATATTCACAAAGGGAAAAGCAGTTGTTACACATGCTTTCCTCTGAATGCAACTAAATCTCCTGGTAATTAGAATTTTACAGCCATGTGTGAGAACAGGCCTGGAAGCAGCTCCATTTTTTGCTTGATGTCATATTTTGAAGCACTGCTGGTGTCTGCCTGACGTGCTATAGTCAGGGCAGCTCACGAGATGGCAGCAATGCACTTTTTGGTACACAGTACCCAATGCAATGGGCAGGAAGGAGAACCTGGGAGCAACCTCACACAGCAAAAAAGGCAGCAGTCCTGACACCGTGAGCATTAACAGCACTGTAAACACTTCAGGCTAAGCATTACATGATAGAAAAACAATCTTTTTCAGTCATGTGAAAATATTATTAATGTAAAAGTTGTCGGTAAAATTTCTCATGCATTACAATGGTGCTAGGGGAAAAGACAAAACCTTGAAAAAATAGAGATTATTCCATTTTCTAATTGTGTGGTGGTTTCATACTTTGTGATCAGCATATTCCTTCAAGATTAATTTCTTCTAGAGACTCCTAATAAGGAGACCTATTCTCAATCATTATTCATATATACATTTTTATATATTTTTAACACATAAAACTCAGTCATATCAAGTGACAGAATAAGCACTGGTATCTTGGAAAACCAGCAATTCCTTCCATTACAAAATGAAGAATAAGTTGTAGATCTTACAATGGCTGTTTGCCAAACATCACTCATGATAAACCTTGTTTTCAATGTACATGAAAATTCAAAATCTTTTTTCAGCCATTGAAAAAGGCATTGATGAGTTCTTGAGCCATTTGAAAACGACAGCACTACATCACCTCCCTGTGACCAGGCATTCCCTGTGCAGGCACAGCCTCAGTGGCTTTCTTGAAAGCTGTGGTGCTGCAGTAGAGACTTCTGAGTGTCCCACAGACACTCAAGTACAGTCCCATACTTCATTTCAGGCTAGTAGCGTAACTATATGGAAAGCAATGAGCAATGATTATGCTGCTGCATGAACAGCTTCATCCCTGCATTTATCAATCTGTGGTGACTCAGCTCCAGTTCAGGCTCTACAGACATTGCTGCCTTGATCTCTTTTCATCAGCAAGGACCTTCATCTTTTACTCCCAAAATTAAATGTCTTCAGGAAAAGGAGAAACAGTGGATTAACTAAATGATATAACCACACCAGTGGGTGCTTCCTCAGTGCACAACCATGAGCAGTGCATAACCAGGGCATCTGGTGAACAGCCACAACACTGGGTGCTCCACGAAGCAAGTGGTGTAAGGTCAGCATAAATGGAGATAGAGGGGTCAGAAAACCATCAAATCCCTAAATGAATAAAGCCTCTTTATTTTGATCTCTAACCTCCATCACTTCCTTTTCCATAAAAATCACTTTATGTCAGCAGGTGAAGGAAATAGGGATCAGAAAATGGGAGGGCAAATACTGTCTGTAAACAGCATTCTTTTTTAGCTGCAGCCGTGCCTCAAGAGATGTCTGGAGAGGAGGCTTTCACACTGGCAGCTCCACTCCTGGAGGATGTTGTCCATTAGAGATCTGACCTCTGCTAGTAATTATTTACTTTGACTATAAAATCTGATAGCCAAGTCAAAATCTTTACAGCCAGGGAATTAATTTCCCTGCAGTTGCCTTGGGGGCAAGAAGGAGAGGGGGACAGTAACCTATTTGTGCTAGATGAGGACACTGAGTTTAAGCAAAGGTAGTAAGGAAGATGATTGGCAGAGCACAAAGAACCATAAAGTCTTTTCATATCCAGCTTATTTTCCTTCCCATGTATTCCCTCCTCCTCCTCTCTTCCTTTTGCCTGAATTTTCGGTTCTTTTTGGAGCAGAGGGTTTAGGCTGACTATAAAAGGCAAGATGCCTTTTATAAGGCATGTCTTTTACTTTTTGGTTTTTTCTAATAGCCTACATTTATATATTTATTGTCCTTATTCTCAAGCCTGGTTGCATGGTTCATCATTGAGAAAGAGCACAAGGATCATTATTTATTATACAGCAAGCTGCAAGCTGCGATAGTCTTTGTCCCAGGCTTGTCCCCAGCTTATTAACTGAGCAAACCAAAACATGCCCAGAGGTGTTTGTGCTGATATATTATTCATACAGCCATATTTCTTATGCCCTGTTGCAGTCTATTACCAGCTCACCAGCCCATAAATGCAATTCATGTGAAACCACCTTGCTTCCCAGCCTTTCCTTTCCCTGTGGGCTTTTACCTGTGCAATCAAGGTTTTCAGAGAGAGAAGGCGTCCCTGGAAGGCAGCATCATGGAGAGGGGACCGGTCTGCCCAGCTGCCTGAAACAGCAAATGCATGGAGCTAATTCAGGGATGCAGCAAAAGCACATCTTGGGAGGACAGGGGAAGCACAGCCACGTGTAAATGCAGATCAGGACTGAAATCAATGTGGGCTTAGGGGTGGAACTGTTTGATGAATTAATTTCAGCAGAGCAGCTGAGGGATCAGCAATCCTGAGAAAGCTGGCTGCTCACTAAGGGATCTAAGCAAAAGCTTCTTGGCAGGACTTTTAAATGAACAGCTAAAAACATGTTTCATCAAAGATCACGAGTTTAGTGCTGCTGGGTCTCACATGGAGACTTCAGAACCCTGCAATTCTCCTACTCAAAACTGTATCAGCCTCCACCTTTCCTCGGGAGCTCTTGTCACAAATTGCATCCCAGCTTCTCTGACACTTTGTTAAGAGCCTCATAGTAGGGTTGACTTGTCCATCAAATGAATTCTGGCATGTCCTTGGCAGTTTTATTTCCTGAACTGACAATTTCATAAATAACATCCTCCCTCTCAGACTACCATGTAACAGGTTTAATCATTCTCTTCACTGAAATATTTCAGAAAATACATGGAAAAACAAATTCTGCCTGAGGGCTTTACTTTTCTTGTTTAATAATTTTGAGATGCTGAACTGTTCAGACTCCTTCACGTAGGCTTGCTTGCCCTTTTTCTTATCCTAATCTATTTATGAGCCAAGAAAAATAATTCTTTAGCCTAGCTACTACCTACAGGCATAGACATTCAGCTCAGGTTAAATCCCTGCCACTCAAATAGAGAGCAAATTTACTTGTCCTATGTTAAAATTCATAACCATCCTGTGACACAGTGTGTAGTCAGTGTTTCTCCAAAGGCCAGCTGCATTTCCAGTGCCACAGGACAGAGGCAATACCAGTGTTTGCATTCATGCTCTGTTGTACAGCAAACCCATGGGCACTGGATCTGAAACCCTTGTCCTGTTTAATTTTTTCAGCTATGCCGCACACCAGAGAGAATGGAAAGGGTGATTTATCTCCATTTCACATGCTACCCAAGGCAGGGAGAAATCAATGAGAGGCATGGACACATCCATGGGGACTTGAGGCCAAGGATACAGCAGAGGTTTTGCCCTTAGCTGAAGGAGTCTCCTTTTGTTACCCAAGGACCAGGATGCACTTCAGCTCTTGGAGTTACTTTTTAATAAATGGAAACAAAAGTAATTACTTTTGTTTCCATTTATTTACAGAGCACTTCCTGGGCTCCTAAGGCAGGAAATTGGCATGGAAAGACCAGCTGGCACAATATATAGCAAGGCTATGAATGACACATCAGTCAAAATGACAGAAACAGGCACCAAGTAGAGACCAAAAAACGCCATCCTGAAAACCCCCCAAATACCCCACACCTCTCATCACGCTGGCGACTAAAACAGGCAAGCTCAGTTCAGAAAGCCAGAAGACATTGCAAGTGACAAAGCCCAGAGCCCTCACACAGCAGGAAGATTCAGGAGTTACTCAAACAGAGCTCCAGGGCCTTATTTAACCTTTAATGCAGAGTATAGCTCGTGCAGTGCGTGCTCTCACATGCATTTCCAGGGCATTTCCAATGCATGTGTGTGCACACACAGCCTCAGGACAACACTCACTCTGCACACTCCCACCACAACCTACCTCCCTGAAACGTGTGGCAAATATAGTTCCCATATGGAGCATTTCTCCCCTGCTCAGCTGGGAGTGACATGACTGAAAGTGCTCTTTTCAAATGCCTACAGATAAATTATCCAGCCCTGCTGCTGCTGTGCTACTTCACTGCAAAGAGAAAAGGTTGTGAAGCTCTGGCTGTAATATGATATAGTGCCCCAGCAACAACATCACATGATCTCACATTTTGTAAGATTATCCTTAATGACTTTCTGCAAATGGCAACTTGCAGATAAAAATATGTTACAGCCTGCTGAATTCCAAGGCACCTCAATAAGAACCTGAAGGAAAAGCTTGAAGGAAAAACTGCTGCTCACCACGTGTCAGATTATGATTGCATAAAGGTGCTTGGAAAAAAATGACAGTAACAAATGACTGGAATTATATTCTAGAGAATAAAAAATAAATTAATAACCAAGACATGCCTGTATATATACAGGCTTCATAAAGGCTTTGTCAAAAATGCTTGGCTGCAGTATTTCTCTTGGCCAGATGTTAATCTCCCTGCTTTGTGTGGCCACCCCACACCATCTGTGCTCTGATGCCATTCCTGTGCCTGTTCATGATGGCACAGTCACAAAGCAAGTGCCCAACAAATGAGTCACACAGAAATGTGTGATGTCACAATGCTGATCAGAATCTGCAGCTAGGAAAATAAGCCCTCATTAGCAGTAAATTGAAAATACCATGTCATTTTAATTAGTGGAATTAACAGGAATGCAAGCACATGCCTATTCATTATTATGATCTGAAGGACTAAAATCACTTGAAAAAAACAAAACCATGAGTAACCTATGAAATACAACGTATTCTTGTGCTGTGTATTTTTCAGAACAATTTTAGCTGCATTCATTTTTATCATCTGATTTAACAAAACAAGGCTTCTTTGCTTGGATTCATAAAGTCATTAGTTATATCCTCCTAGTATCTCCTTTCTGAAAATCAACATGCTAATACTTTTCCCTAAATATTCTCTGGCAGCAAAACTGGATGTTTAGTAAAACAATCTGTAACCACCTTGTACTGAAAAGAGTATTTTTATTTACCATAGTGCATTGACCAAATGCTGTCCTCATTCTAGCTGGGTAATTGTTGGAGTCTCATATTTTGCACACCTAAGCCATGCCAACACATACTGACACTGCAAAGACCCCAGAAATGGGAAGCACTTCAGGTTAAACATTTACCCCTGCATTTAGCAAAAAATCCCTCATTTCATGGCGACTCACTGATTTAAATCCTCAAGTTACAAAAATGTGGTAAATAAACATTTAAATGTTAGAGTCCATATTTTTACTTTACCTGGGACTATTCCATAGATCTCTTCTGCTATCCTGGCAGCTTCTTTTCTGTTGCCTTTAACAATATAGAAATGGGTCAGCAAAGCCAAGGAAATCTTAATTAAAAGCTTGAAGCAAAACAAAGCAAAAATGGCAAAATAAATGTTAGTGAAAGAATGGAGTATAGAAGTGCCCTCCATTTTGGTTTGCTCTTTGAATAGTTTCTCAGGTTGGCTAAGTTGCACTGGGCTATTCTTGGTATCATATGTCATCTATTTTAAACCCTTCAGGACCTGCTGTTCCTCAGTTACCAAAAATACATCCTGGTTTTATTTGGTATGAGGTGTTTGATGCTAAATAATATCAAGGATAAGATATTTTGAACATCCCTGCATAGAGTAAACAAATGAGAAAGTCCTTTCCAAATCTACATAAATGAGAATAAATTTTCAGACAGATGCTCTCCATACCACCTGAAAGCCTATACATCCACATTAGATTTATTCTTAAAGGTAGCAGTTCCGTTTACAAAGACTGCATAGATAAAGTTGCAGAAATTGTTCAGAGATGCTGCAAAAAGAATACTTTTCTGTCTTTTCCATCTAGAGAACAGGCCTTGCTGGCACTCAGATACAGAACAAAGGCAAACATATAAAAGAAAAGCATTAACATGAAAGAATTTGAAATAAATTCACGTGGCCAAAGCCAGGGCTAGGAAGTCAAAGTTATTTTAGGAGGAGAAAAATGCATTGAAATTGCACAAAAAGAAACACATAATATATCATTTTTTTTCCATTACTCAGGGATAAAGAATGGTGTCCATTGATATCTCTTGCAAACAGCATTGTCTGTTTCAGAAATATTTTTACATTATCCTCCATTAATTCAAAGGTGTAATATTTGAAATTGAACAGGATGCACCCTTTCTTTAACTGCCTTTTTTTTTTTGAAGGCACATGGCTTTCCATAGAGAACAAAGGGGTTTTTCTGCATGTATTTATTTGAATTTATTAACATTCCATCTCTTTTCATTTTAAACTTTTGCTTATTCCTGTTTTCCTATATGTACCACAGGAGGAAGATTTAATTCTCACTTGATTGCCCTCTTTGCCCAGGTTCTCTTAGCCTTCAATTCCAACATCTGTCAAGGAAAAGAGCAGGATAATTCCTCTCTTAGAGATCTCAAAGAGATGGTGGATATGCACACGGAAATTATACAGCAAATTATTTCTCTGGGCATTTTAGATGTAATTTCTTTTGGTTTATAGCAATACAGCTGGTTTAGTACCTTGCTGTCTTTGGTACTCAGCCCTCCCAGGTGCACTAAAATGCTGTATAAAATATGTGCAGAGATATAACACTCCAAGCAATTTTCTCAAGTGAAACAATTTTTCTAAAATTCTGAATAAAACCAAGTTATTACATTCTTACATTATTTAACCCCTTACAAAAGTATTACATCCACCTTTCCTTACACAGTAATTTTAAATACCTGAAGAAATTATAATACTTATGAATCCAAAAGAGGAAAACTTCTTCTTTTTAATCACTTTAATACAGTTTGCCACATAACAAGATAGCTGAAGATATGGATTACAGGACAAGAAAAGTTCAGCTAAAGAATCACAGAAAAACCAAAATATTGGTTTATTGGCAGTTAATTCTGCTCAGCTAAAAAACAGAGGAGAAATTAGCAAACAAAGGTGGACCAAAAACCAGAATGGTCAGCCCAGAAAAATCTGAGATAATGAAAACATTCCTCCTGGAGCCAGAGGAATAGTAAAAGCTGTAAAGAACAAAATGTTGGATGCAGAGAAAAAGAACACATAAAAAAATATTAAGACCGTTACAAAGTAAAGTCAGCCTGAATAATGGAGAAATCTTTCCCATGTAGGATTTACAAATCTGGCTCTCAACAGGAGACAAGCAAGAAGGAAGAGCACCTTTTAAGAGAAAAAAACAGAAAACCAGGCTTTTGGTTGGAAAATCATTGATTTCTTTCACAATCAGCCTACAAGATGGTATGCAGAATTGTACCTGTCCATAAAACTCAGAAAAATACAAGAAACTGAAAATCAGGTGATTGCCACTGAAATTCTTTTATCCCTAATGGAATAATACCAAAGAGCTCTCCAAGTGCTCTAGAAAACCACAGGAAAGCTTGACTGCTTGGAAGCAGTCACTGGAACATGACTCTCCCAGAAGGACTAACTCTATTTGTGTAGCAGCAAAATCACCCTCCTGGCTTCAGAACAAGACAAATAAAGATTTTCAGTTAAATTATTCAGTGAGTCATTTGAGAAAAACTTGTGTAATCTCCTAATCTGCTCTTAGTGTACAAGAGCACTAGGAAAATTAATGCAGTGGATGTAAAAGAAAATTATCATTGGGAAGACAGCTGAACAGCATGGTGGAAAGTATGAATAGTAGTGAGGGTGGTAGCCAGGAAGACAACAGCAAGATTGGGTGTGATCACTCAGAAATCTCTGGTATTTTTGTAACTAGAGAGATGAGCAACATGGTGTAGGCGTGAGAACAGGCAGAACACAAGAGCAATGACAGTGCAGACACAGGATTGTCGTCGCTCTCCCTTGCTCTTTTGAGCATCATTGCTGTGAGCTGAGCAAGGTGTATTATGCAACTCCATCAATAGACTTGAGTGAACAAGTCAAGAAAAAACAGACCTCACTGATTTCTGCAAGATGCCCAAACTACTGCATGAATCACTCTTCCTTAACTCTAGGATAATTACTAAATTGTTAAATCAAAATATCAAAAAAATATAGTAATCCTTCAAAAAATTGTCATGAGATGGTAAATAGAAGTAGTTTAGCTAGATCCTCCAAAAAACTCAAAAAGTAATGTTTATACATGCTAGTTTACACACATGCAAGGAATAAGCAGGAAAAAAAGGGCAATCCAGTTTAGAAAATAACTCATTTTCAGTAAGTTTCACCTTAACTTTATCCAGCTTCTAGGGAGAAGTATCAGATGTGACCCGAAGAATTTGGCAAGGAAATAAAGAGATGAGGAATGCTCATCTCAAAGAACTTCAAAGAGGTATTGGTCTATTCTTATGCTGCACACATTGACTTACAGCAGTGTATTTCTAACATATTTAGTCGGGATTAGAGTATCCAATGTATTCAATCAAAGTTAGGCAACTGGGAAAAAAAAAAGGAGTCAAACACTCAAACAGAAGAGATGAGAACAAAGGAGTCCATACAGAGCCTGGCTACTTCTATCAGTTTGACCTAATATATGACACTACTTCCCACACAAGCCTTGCCTTATTTGCATCAGTGGGTCAGCACACTTACAACACTCCTTTTAAAAAGAGATGTGAGAGTGACTCACTGGCTGCTCTCAAGCCAATGTGGGGGTGATCTCACCTATCTGCCACCCATCTCACCGGGTAGGGCCTGGTTATTGAAACACCTGCTGCTGCCTGGGCAGGAGGACAGCAAATTCCAGCAGCAGCCAGTGCCTGTGTTCCCAGGGAACCAGCCCCTCCTGCTTAAACAAGCGGCTTGAAGAACCTGCATGCACAAGACAAGCAGTCACACACAGTTAAAGTTCAATGAATCCTGCACAAGTAGCATCTCTAGAGTTGTGACAGTGTTGAAGCATGTCAAGATCTGAAAGCAACCTTATCTACCTGCCAGGTTTACAAGAAAAATGTATAACTTTGGTAAAATAATAAATTCAGACACTTTGCCACATCCTCTCATTAGTTTTATTCCCTTAAAAAGTATCCACCTTTTATCTCTGTCAATGTTCAAGTCATTAGGGAAAACTGTGGAAGTCAAGATACTACTGAATGTCATGATGCACAGCAAATATCATGAGAGTAGTTTAATGATAGCAATTAAACACTAAAAATATTGAAATACTTTTAATTTTAAAAAAATCAAAATATTAAACCATTTCGAAATTGATTATTCTTTTATCTATTTACATAAAGTCTGTATTTTACTGAAGCAGAAAGCACCAGAAAGACTTTTACAATTAATTTTTAAAAGCCTAAGCATATATGAAAAAAGGGACTAGCAAAGAGAAATAAATATCAAAAAGGGAAAAAATATAAACAGATGCAGAAAAACTTGACCACAAACCAAGTAAATTACAGTAGTTACCTTCTTACAGATACATCCACACCCACTAAAACACAGTCTGAAAGACTAATCTTATATCTATACTTTACTTGATGCTTGTAGGGTGTATTGTATGGTTTAACCTACAATTTTCAATACCTTGATTCACAATGTCTGCACACCATGTATTGGAAACAACATTCCTCCTTGTGCCTGGGGATGGAATTTCATTGCAGTTTGGGAGGGGGACATTCTATACAGGTCTTCCTGCTCCTCCTACACAGCAGAGGCTCTACTCTGTGCAAGACCTTGCTTAATTAGCATCTCTCTCCCCTTCCTAACATTTCCCTGGTATTTCACAACAATTGAATGTTACCTGCAAGCACAACTGAAACATTTTATTTTTTTTAAACAAGTTATTTTATTAATTTCTAACCACACTCATTATCTCAGTAATTTTTTTCTAGTATCCTGCTTATTTTATTTAACCTTTTTCCTGTTACCCACTGATATTTTGTAAAACTGTAAATGTTTCTGTGGCATCATCCTTTACTCCACTCCATCCTTTACCCCAAGGCCAGTGAGCAAACCATTCCCACAAAGTTCTGCACAATACAAGTGGTGTTATTTGAGAAACCAGTTATGGGTTAAGTTTGTATGGCAGCTTGTACAAAAAGAAGATAATTAAAAAACATTCTCATAGGAACTCCAACAACCAGTGGTGAAGAGCAGCATTATGGTTTGTAGTTCTGTATTTTCTAATTATATCCTCCCACATATTAATGAAATGTATCCATTCTTTATGGAAAGGTAAATAAACCTCTAGATAAACTTTACATTTGTCTTGTAAACAAGACTATAACAAGGTTTTATTATGTTACTCATAAGTACACAATGTTCCACAAAAGAAAACTTATTTTGAATAGATACACGTAATCCTTTTGTGTTTGCAGATGTTACAGGAAACCAAATAGAACTAAAAGAGAACAAAGTATTACTAAAATTACACACACACATATATATATAACATTTCCCTGGAGTGGCAATCAGTATTTTCAAAAGGTTGTTAGAAATTTCAATGCTTGAACAATATTAAAAAAAAAAAAGAATAACTTAGAAAAGTAGAATATTAGCTTCATTCTATCCTTAAACCTTGTGGCACCATTTTAGATTACTTCTGCTTTTAATGCAGAGTTTCAAAAACTCAAATTGTAATATTACTCGCTGTATGTTACATATCAAAGGCTAAAAATCCTAGTAAAAGAAAATAGACTTTATATATGGCAATTATTTACATTATCTTTGTGTTTCATGAAAATACGTTCAAGGAAATTATAAAATGCTTGTGTAATTACATCTCTACCCAAACAACATGAATTTGGCAGAAGTAGTGTGTTAAATACTACTCTTCAAGGGTTTGGAAACAGTGTTTTCATATTGCACAGTTTTAATATTAATACAGTGTCCCACAGCACACAATACTCCAGAGTCATAAAATCGGAAGCTTATCATCATTAGTGATGCTTGAAAAAAGAAACTAACCCAGTGCATCAGACAAGGGGCAATTTTAGAGGTGGCTGACACAAATGAAACAAACACCTCTTCTCACACCCATTGGCACAATGCTGTGCTGCCTCCTGCACCACGTACACATCAGACTCCTCACAGCTGCCCCTTCTCTCTGTCTCTCCATGAAAAGCACAGCATGTTATTTCCACTTAAGGGATACCTTCCCAAGATTTCACATGCAGCACCTGCCAGCCAGTGTCTCTGATGTGGGTGAGGTGAAATCACTCACCCTGAATGCTGTCCCTCCCAGAGATGGACTGAAATGCCACTTTGGTCATAAGTAAGGGGAAGGAGAAAGAGGTGGGGGGGAAGAGGGATGGATGGGTGGGAGGTGGGAGAGAGCAGGTAAGCACAAGCGTGCTTGTTAAGCCCTTCACAGTTTTCGCTCTCTCACACACGTGTTACTCCACACTTTGGCACAGACAGCTGGAAGTTTTCAGGCCTGAGATGTTTCTAAAGGCTGTATTATCTCTAAATAATACTATTTCTTCCCCTATGTACCAAAAAACAAAAGCAAAACCCAAAAATCACTATAAGCTTTACATCACTTTCACACGTGTAAGAAAACAGGAAAAAATTAGCACCTCTGAAAATAGCAGAAAATCATTATGGAATGTTGATTTAGCAACAGAATGTGCAACTCTGACTAGGGAGGAACTTCAAAATAATAATGCTAGGCAGGCAAAACTGTCACTGTGTCACAACTGCTAGAACTAAGTGTCTGAAATTTACATGGTAATGGACTTTATGACTAATTTCAAGTGCCATTTTCATCTTAAGAGAAAAAAGGTGTATTTTGTTGAGCTTTTAATTATGTTGAAAGAGGTCTTAAAATAAAAATCACAGTAAATATCAGGGATTAGCAGGAACTACATTAAGCTAACAATTGTTGTGTTTTGCTTTCCCAAACACTTAAGTCCCTTTCTGCAATGTTCAAGTTATCAAGGAAAATCTTGTATTTTTGTTTCCAAGGCTTCTGACATATATAAAACCACATATTCTCCTCCCAGCTTTCAGTGCAAAAGAGATGCCCATAGATTTGCATGAATCCAAAACTGAACTAAGAACATCATCCTAAATTGAGGTAGCACATTGAACTAAGTTTCTTTCCAAGAACTTCAGAAAGAAACTGAAGAGATTTAAGAGTAATGTCTCTGTCAGCAAGCATTAGAACCTTTAATGACTGACATGTTCTTCCCTCTCCACTTGAGCAATTTAGGAGTTTGGAAGTTCTTCTTTAACTCTTCTCTTTTTTCCAAAAAAATACTGTTTAGTCCATGCACCCTTAGGTCCTGTAGCATCTATTGCAACATCAATAATGGAATCTGGAGTCATCCACCTCAGAAATGTCAAGAGAAGGAAGTTCAGAACAGCAAAAAAAGCAAAAATACACCCAGTCACTGGACCACAGTGAGTCATTAGTCTGTCAAGTCGCTCCTTCATTGGTAAAACCACTTCATCTGCAACTCTGTCATACACCTGAACAGAGAGGAGACAGAAAGTAACATCTTAAAAATGCATTGATTCTACCTCAAAAATCAGGTAGTACTTTACCATCACCGCACAAAATAAATGATCTAGTCTTAGCTACCAGATGGGACAAATATTGACCCCCAAAAAGCTTTCCAGATCCTAAGTGCTGATTTATGAGTCTTGTTCTAGATATTTCATTCATTCATTAAGGAGAAATATGAAACATTCTCTTCTTTTACACACTTCAGAAGTATTTCGTTAACTAGGAAGGCTGCATAATTTGTCTCTCATGTAATATTATACTGAAAGGGCTGGAGGTTTTAATGGATTGAATGGATTCTAATCTCATATTCACATCAGTCCCAGGAAGAGCTCGAACATGCAATTACTAGATTTTAAACACAATGATGGATGAACTCATAGGTGAGTTTGGCACTATTCCAAATCTCTGTATTTGAACAATGAACCAAATCTTAATAGGCTCCTGATTTTTGTTTAAAGAAACAGTAGTTCAATTACTGCACGAAGTAAATATTTGCTACCAGTGACTTATTATACATGTCAACCACATCCAACTACAAACCACTCCAAAAAGGCTTGAAGGACACAGTTACTTCCTTAAGAATGCTACAGACTCCATTCTACAGGTAACTTAATTTGAAAACAAAAACAACTATCTTCTGTACAATTTAAGATCTATGCATACTTCTACCAATTCTATGACCATTTTCCTTCATGAAGTATTGGTGGGTTTTTTTAAGAAAAGGCTATATAAAGCAAACTCAAATCTAGGCTAACGTCTGTAAAAACTCTGCAATTCAAATGTTGCCTGCAGTTACAAAATCATAAAATGAATTATATGGATGGCATTTAAAAATTATAAACTGGTTGTACATGGCACTTCAAGGAGGCTTGTAAGATATATATAATTGAGTGCAGTACGATCTAAGTAAGAGGCATGGGGTTCAGCCACTCTCTCCTTCCTAAAACACAGGAGGTGAAGGCAGAAGTGACACAGCTCCACAGGTGTTTGTAACATTACTGCAGCCAACATTCTTCACTGAAGGCAGAGTTTTTCTACTGAAGTGCAGCTCTAGATCTAAAATATAACTTCAAAATTATGAAAATAAATTTTCATTACAACCGCAGCTTATGTAAACTCAGCTCTGTTCAGCCTTCCAGCATTGAACTACTCATAATTTTAAACTACTTGTTGGCACATGGCAAAGCTTTGCCATGAACTGTTCTTACCTTGTCATACACCTCAGCAGCACATTTTCCAGTTATGCCAGAAAAGTTACTTCATGTCAAGACTTGAACAAATAGAGTAGAAATCTAACTGATGATCTAGGCTTTTCTTCAAGATATGTACCAGCAATTATGGCATGTTAGAAAATACAAATAGCAAACACATCCAGGAATGTATTTGGGGAAAAAAAAAAGCATTTTCTGGACCTTTTAAAACCATTTATGTTTGAGAGGAAACATGCTGAAAAATTACACTGGAATATTACACGTGAATGTGCATAGCAATATTTCAAAGCAAGAATTGTTTCAGAAATTTAATTTCAGAGAATTTAAAAGAAGTGATTATACATACTTTCTCAGTTCTCTCTGCTACATTCCTCCACGTATAAAAAGTCTTTACTTCATTATGAACAGTTTCTGGAGATGGCAGAGTTCCTGATCTGAGCTGGGCAATAGCTTTTTCTAGTCCATCACACAAAGATTTCACAGAGGGCTCACACAAAATGATGAGATTTTCTGGAAGTACCTCTGGAATCCCACCAACTCTTGTGCTTACCACCTTTGAAACAAACAAAAGAAATGGCACACATGCAACATAAAAAATGAAACTGTCTGATGGCAATGCTATTACATTGTTTAGATGCAGCTATTTAAAAGAATAGGAAAATATCATGGTTTGGGAACTTGACCTGAACTAGAACTAAAGGTGTGAACCCCAGAGAAGACAAAGCATAGCAGATTACCTTCAACATTGTCCAGAATGATTCTTTGGTGCCCTGATAAAACAGAAAACTAACTAGACAGGTCTAATGAGTGATTATGAGACCTTTCCTGAAGGTGTATGCCACAATACACAACTAAACCCGTGTAACCTGATTTTGGACATTTCTTCCACAGTATCTCAAAAAATCTGTTACCTCTACTTGCAGAGGATAATTTTACCACATACTTGAAATTTCAGTTTCCTAGGTTACTGAACACTTGCAAAAATTTATTTATATTAATCTGAATTATTATTTTTAAAGGGAAATAAGAAATTACGAAGACTCACATTGTGCAATAATTTCTAAACATTGGGCAATAAGAAACTGCAGAACTTCCTCACCTCTAGAGAAGAGATGGCAAGAGAATAACTACAACTAGGTAGTAACTGCTGTCAAAGGATACTGAAATAAAGAAAAAATTGAAGTCACTCCCATTTGCTATACTTATTGTAAATCAGGTACTCTTATCAGCCTGTCTTCTTAATAAGGTTCCTTTATCTTTTATTGTGAAACTTTAATTCTTTATGGCTACTGACTCAACTTCTTTCTGAGTTGTAAATTAGTCAGGGCTTTTACTGTTCTCTCTCTCTCCAACTTATCTTGAATCCCTACACAGGAAGGCAATTTTTCTACAGCTCCCTTCGAAGTAAACCCTTGTGAACATCAACTACCCCAAAACTCCGTAAAGGAGTACAAACAAAACAGTATTTTGGCTACTTCAGAGAACTGAGAGCAGATCTACATGTTATTGCAAATTCTACACAAAATTCTTCTTGGATTTAACCCTTCTGTCTCAGCTTCCAAGAGATCTGTAAATGGGGATAACATTTGCTTACCCCTGTCAAGACAGAGCCTCAGATGAAATCAATGTGATAAGCACATATTATTTCATTGTGAAATCTGTTTAAAATGGATACATGCTAGATAATGAGATTTATTTTTTTTACCTGTAAACCACAGCTTGCTGCCTCCACAATAGCCATGCAAAAGGCCTCAGTAAGGGAAGTGTTGAGAAAAATGTGCCCCTGGACCAGGACATTTCTGACATCCTGGTGTTCCAAGCCTCCTAGAAGACGCACCCTGGATACGAGAAGAAAAAAAAAAACACAAAAAAACCCGAGAGATAAACACCAGATTTGGAACATAATAATGCCACATATTCTGAAAAAGGTACCAATGGTTCACACTTATATAGTGAGAGAACAAAGATAGGCACCTTGGTTTAGTTTTCTCTAAATTTTTCCAGCAATGGAGAAATAGAAGATCCTGCTTTTTTGTTGTTACACTGAAAGAAACTTCTGAAAATAAAGCTGGTGGGAGAAGTTGCTGTTTTAATAATATTTACCTCCAGAACATTGCTACTGAAACTTCTAGTTCTGCAAGAAAAAATGGCTTCATTCAGTTAATAATTAAGATTTGTCAAATGCATTATCTGAATTTTCAATGTGAGGTCTGACCAATCAGAGTCTGACAAGGGAAAAAATTTTTAAGATACAATGATCAGGACCTATCATCTTGAAGAGATATTGGAAAACAACCAAGAGTAAAATGAGAATGATACTGACAACTTTAGTTGGGGAAATCACTGACTAAAGCACAAAACAGGCAACAAAAAACCCTA
>NW_005054403.1:2279120-2280659 GCF_000277835.1 Geospiza fortis | reverse complement strand
TGATCAAAAAAACCCAATGGAAATACATCTGTATCATGGCAACATTCTGGTAACATGGTAGCACCAGGGAACATGTTTGTAGCACCACAAGAACACATATGAGACAAGCACTATGCTGAAGAGTTTCACACTGAAATAATAAATTACTAGCAGTCATCTAGTCATCATGACCTGCAATGGCACAAATGAGCTGTTAACACTTGATGCCATGAGATCCAAGCATCATGGTTGCAGAGAGGGGCATGATAAATTTATATCTAAGTCAACTTGAAGGCTCATTCAGGGCCTATTCATAGAAATATGAATTAACTTGCTGGACCATAGTCCAGCTCCCAAAGTCTTCAGTGTCTGGTTTATCTCCCTTGCCTTTAGGCCTCCAGCCTCAAGCTTTGGGGTTTATCTGGGGGAGGGAGGCAGGCAGGTCCCCACCCCTGAAGTACCTTGAAGGGTCAGAACCAACCTGTCATGTAGCTGGTATCTCTCCCGGACTTCTTCCAGTACGATTCGTTTTGGTCCTTCTCCTCCAACTAAGAAATGTAACTCTGGATATTTCTGACAGAGCTCAGGAATTATACCACTAAGCAAATCAATACCTAAGAGTAGAAAATTTAGGGGAAGCCATTATTGTATTTGATTTCAGAACTTCTCATGATGTAGCCCACATCTACTACTATATACAGGAGCAGAAGTGAAAAAAATCTCCTGAAGACAGTTAAACTACTGTCTACAACAATATGAAAAAAAACACAACTTGGGACCTCATAGGAGAAAAAAATTGAAAAAATCACTTAAGCTACTGTCATTTGATTAAATAATAAACAATTAAAAGATTTCTAACAGAATATATAGATTAGGCCCTTAATCTTATGTCCAATACCAGCCAAACGTTCCATTTCACAAACTGACCAAAGTTTTTGGTCTCTTCAGTATTACAAAGGAAACACACCTCTGAACCCACCATGTACAAAAACAATGTACATTTCTTCTTCTTTAGTTCACAAACACAAAAGCTTGGAACAGTCACCTCACCACTCCCAATGCAAATTCCATCCATACCAGAGATAAAGTGGTACCTGACCGAGACCTCTCCAAAGAAAGAAAACCAAAACAAGCTTACATTTGACTCCCCATTACCTTTTCTGTAAACAAGTCTGCTGACAACCACAATTGTTATTGTACTGTCATCCCTCCTGGAGGGGTCTGGAGTGAAGTCAGTGGGATCCACAGCGTTGGGGATGACAGAGACTATCCGAGGGTCCAAGGCTGCCCGCAACACCGTGTTCTCCTTACTGGTGTAGGAGACGCAGATGATGTGGTTGGTGTCACACAGGGACACCGTCAGCAGCTTGTTGGTCAGCACCGAGCTGACATCGGCGAAGCCAAAGAGGGAGTGGTCGGTGAACACGGTGCGCAGCCCCATGGTCTTGGCGTGGAACAGGGCGTCGTGGGCCATGGCCGAGAAGGAGCTGTGGGCGTGCACGATGGTCACCCGCTCCCGCACGAAGATGTACCTGAGCAAGGGCAGGCTGTGGAAGAGCG
>NW_005054403.1:2278878-2279090 GCF_000277835.1 Geospiza fortis | reverse complement strand
AGGTAGTAGACTTTCAGCCCGCTGGTGAGGTAGCGGACGCCCTTGCGGTGCCCGTAGGCGTGGGTGACCACCAGCACCTTGTGGCCGCGCTCGATGAGGCACTGTGACAGCTGGTACACGTGGCTCTCCACGCCCCCCATGTTGGGGTAGAAAAAGTCCGACACCATGCACACGATGTGCGCCGCCGGGCCTCCGCCGTCCATCCCGGGCCC
>NW_005054403.1:2247680-2278370 GCF_000277835.1 Geospiza fortis | reverse complement strand
CTTATCCCGCTCCCGGCTCCCGCGTCCCTGTGTCCCGCTGCGTTCCCGGCACCAGGCACCGCGGACACGGCACAAGGGCAGCAGCGATGTCCTTGCTGCAGTGGGAAGCTCGTCCCGGACGGTTGTTATCAAAAAAGCGTATCACGGAGCTACTGAAAAAGGGACATAAATGCCGTATAGGGATGGGATTGCCTCAAAATTCCAAAGGCTTTGCTCTGCCCCCAGAGGAGAAGCTCTTCTGGTGTGTTTGGCTCAGTTACAGCTGGAGCTCCCGAAATGTTCTAGACTCTTCTGCCACAAGTGCTGAAAGCTTGTTGTCTCTAAATGAAAATAAATTTTAAAACCATGGTTTAGGCAGCCCGGGAGCTTGAACGCTGGGAAAGGAGCTGGGTTGGCATCACTTGGCTGTGTATTCCTGCTCTTCTCGAGGAGCCTTACCATCAGCCTTTTTTGCAGCTCCAACACTCTCCTGACTGCTGCTGGCTGCCAAGAAGGGTGTTCATGCCTTTCCTGTATGTTCCCAAAATTACATTTGGCAGCTCCTTCTTCTTGCCAAGATTTCTGATATGAATTTTGTCAGGTTTGTCTGTCATGACTCCCATGCAAATGTGCTTCTTGTTAGTGACAGTACCAGCTGACCTAGGCTGGAGTGCTGGCTGGATTCCTGTTAGTTGAAGCTTGGACAGATGTGGTTTGGAGGCACTGATGTCAGGAAGGACTGAGGAAATCAGGCACTTCATTCTGGGGACTGAAAGACATGAAAACCTCAGCTGTGTTGAGTAAGAAAAGCATTGCTCATTGATTGAATTTTCTCATGCGTTTAGAAAGATGGGATCAGCACTGACAAATCTGATTTCTTCATCAGGTGGTTCTCTGGAGTGTCAAGGACCTGAATTCCAGGGTGAGAAGCTGAGTGTGAGGCCAGAAGAGGAGAAGCTTCTCACCAGCAAGAGCAGGGTGTGAAAGAAGAAGAGTTTGAGAAGCAGGAATTTGTAGGGATCCTATCTCAGAAGAAACTGTAGCCTGAGTGTAAAGCTGTGGCCTTCAATTACATCCAGGAAAAAGCCACCAAAGCAGTGCTAGGAGAAGGAGGAATGCACCTGGGGGCTCTCCACTGCAGCACCCCATGTGAGCTCTGGTAAATGGCAGGGGTGACCTCCCTCCCTGGCTGTCACACTGCCCTGAAGAATCAAGCTGTCAAGTCACTCCAATTTTAGCTGTTGGGAAAACAATGCTTATAGTTTTAACTATTTTGAAAAAAATCTTTTTAGAGTAGTTCTTCATGTGTGTCCTCTAGAGAAATTGTAATTCTTGGTATGCAAACTTAAAAAATCTGAAGAGAAATCATAGCTGGTACATGACTTAGCAGCCACTCTTTTTTCTTTCCTTTCCTGGCAGTAGGTCATAGGCTCTGGATGTCCTTCTGAAGGAAATCAGGGGTTGTGGCCAACCTTCATGCCTTTGGCCTGGCACGTTGGCTTTGGTGGTCTGACATCTGTGTTCTTCATTAGATGTGTCTGGTTGAGCTTGATGTCATTCCTGTCAGAGGTCCAGGAAATCCCCCTGTATCAGAGCCTTCTCCTGTTGTCATGTTCAAGGGAACTTGAAATATTTGTCTGCCAAGGAGCCTAGGACAAAGCCTAATGGAAAGGAAAACAATCTTTGCCACTGCCAAGCTGAAAAAGGTGCTGCTAAATTTTGTCTCCACAGCTGGTTCACAAGGATGGGATAACATTCACTTTTCACTGGCTGTGGTGTTGTGTTGTGTATTCTTAATATTGTCATAGATCCTGGTCATATCCAGAGTCTGTCCTAACCTGGTCTGAGGTGAAGCCTATACTGAAGGCACCAACAGCTGAAGAAAGAATCACATTTTCTTACTTTTGAAATCCTGCACTCGGTGTATTCACTCCCTCACTTAGAGCACATACAAGGTCGCAGTGAGACTGGAGGATAAATAGAGTAGAGAGCAAAGATGTAAAACCTGTGACAGCAGAGTAATTGCCACTTCCAAGCCTGGTCCTTGAATGCTCTCTAAAACATCTCATAAATTGAGTTAATGGAGACAGAAGATGGAGGACACTCCAAGAGACTCCCGTGTCTTTGTTCAGGTAGCAGATGCCATCATGCCTCAAGGAGACCTCTTCAGTGTTCATGAAAATATCGGAAAACTTTCTGCCAAGTACTCTGTGCTTTCCACTCCCACTCAGCCTCCTCTCAGGCTGAATTTGCCACTCTGTCCCCCAGCCTGTTGGGTGACGCTGCTTATTCCATGTCTGTATGGAGCAAAGATTATCCCTGTTTGGTGAAGTGGCTTTGCTGTGTGTTGTAAGTTGGTGTATTAAATTAATGCATTTATTTACACTCCATAAGTCTAAAGCATGCACATTTATCATTAAAAACAATAGTAATTGACCAAAACAGGCTACCAGTTATTCACAGAGTACTTCACAAAAGAGCTGTGAAGCAGTGCTGCTCTAGAACCTGATGCAGTGACAAGGGAGCCACAGTGCTCCTGGAAAAGAAATCTTGTGATGTGGAATAGTGGTGTGAAACTACACAACTGGCTTGAAGTGAAGGACATTTCCTTTTCATGATCCAGGAAGGCAGAAACTGTTGGAAGCCACAGAAGAAGCACATCAGTGAAAAATAGTACTGCTGAATGGAGAATTGTGGCCTACAGATGTATCATAAACAGAGACTGGTTAATGAAACCAAGCAGGACAGCCAGAGACAGCCCAGCACATTGTGTGAAAAATGACAGTGTTTGCAGGTTTTGATCCTGCTGGAATTAAATAGGCTCCAAAACAAAGAGGAAAGCAGTATTTGGAATTGTTCCTCTGAAGAAAGAGGACTAATTGTCCTTCCATTTAGTTTGCTTTTACAGGGTAAGGCTGAAGAGCCTGTCACTTCTAAGACTCCTGCATAGGGGAAGGGAATATCCAACTCTGTACCTCAGCAGTTGTTTTTTGCTGCTAGGAAATGGCAACAGGATCTAATAGATTTCTATAATGCCATGGAAATGTTGGTTTTGACTGGTTTCTACTGCATACAGCCAATCTTATTACCTGGCTGGAATACCTCCCATAAAGCAGCCAGGAAAATTCATGGTTTTTTATTCAAGCACCTGGGTTTTCCTATTCGTGGAATCCCACAGAAGCTGGCTGAAATTGCATGTTAATGTACTTCTGAAACACAGGTTTCAAGTTGAAGGCTTAACAAACCACAGTGCTGTCTGTGAAGGAAATTACCATTAAACACAAACTGGAGAAAGGGCTTCTATTCTTGAAGCCAGATTTCTCTCTTAGATGCCAGAAAATGAGTTGGTTTTCCCTTTTACAGACACTTCTCCTTTCCAAGCAGTTTGGAATTCATCTGTGGGACATGAATTGCTAACAGAAGGGAGAAGTTGATTGGCAAGGCTGAAGGCTGTGCCTGTTTGCTCTCACATGTGTGATCTGTGCCTCTCATGCATGCCCCGAGGTCTCAGTCACTTGGTCATCCTCTGTGTGTTACAGTGCTCTTCCTCCCCAGAGCCCAGAGCATTCCCTTCCCTGTCAAATCAGGTCAGTGAAGGTGAAGAAGAGCATGAGGGCTTGGGAGCAGTCAAAGGATGTACACCAGGAGCAGCTTCCAGTCCTCTGGGCTTACAAACAAGTTACATCTCTTAGCAGGAGACAGGACAGGACAGCTGCTCACAGTGCATTGGCTGTGACTGAGAAGAATCCTCTTTTACACCACCTGCCAGTGAGTCATTCACCAGTGGCATGCAGGATCCATTCCAGTACCTGGGCACTTGGTCTCTGGTCCTTCCTAGTCCCCAGCAGGAGCAGTGATGCACCAAACAAAGCCTGGATGGTGCCTGTCTTCTGCCTTCCCAGAAGTTCCAGCTTAAGTACTCATTAAACAGGGCAGAAAAATACTCCTGAGCACACAATGCATAGTGGTGTCTGTGCTTATCCTGACATCTGAAGTCTGTCAGAAGTTGGTTCTGTACTGGCAGACCCAGGGGATGTCTGTGCTGCAGCCAGCATACTGCTACTATCAACTCTAACCAGCCATCTGACTAATTTGAGAGAAATGAAGTTCTGTCTGTGTTTGATTTAGATCAAATGATTTACAGTAACACACAGGTCTGGTGTCATTTATGAAGCCACAGCACGTTGACCTGTTGACCAAACTTGGTTCTCCTTTTTTATTTTCTTTTTTTTTAGTGGGGGTCAGATTTACTAGATTTTACTGTCTATTTAGTTGCAGATTTGTTTTTGCTTTTGCAGCCTTGGGGCCACATCAGAGTATTTTAATGCTGATGTATCCATTGTGCTAGAAGAGAAGGCCTGTCCTAGACGTCTTTTGTTTGTATCTTTAAAATTGTACTTGACAAACTCTTAAAAACTCCTGGCAATTTATGTAGAGTTCTACATTGTATGATTCTATGAGTTGGCACAGACTGGAGTGGCAGAACTGTCGGGTGGGTTTCAGCTTTAAAACGGGTTTAACTGAAAGTTGAGTGTGTGTGAGGACTTGGTGGTGGAGGAGAAAAAAAAGGTGCAGTGACAACAGTAGATGGAGCTATTGGAAACTTAAAATGTGTTCATCCTTGTGGTGCTGCAAAATATCTCTGTGCAAAGCTGAAAAACCTCTACCTGGTATGTTTTATTTCTTTCTACTAATGCCCCTACCCACAAATGCTCCAGAAAGTTTTTAGCACTGTCCTCTGTAGTCATTTTAGCAAATAGAGTAATACTTGCCTGCATTCTACAGTTTGAATTTAAAGGAAACTGAGTTTCTTATAAAAAATAAGCATGAACTATCTATAGTCCTATATATTGATACTATAATTAACTCTATATTGATACCTTGAATCCAGATTTAAACTGTAAGGCAAGAATAATTAATTTTAATTATACTTTAAAATTCATTCAATGAGACAAGGGTTTCTTTAAATTGATACTCTTACTGTAGCCTTGAATATCTAGAGATAAAAATAAGGTAAGGTCTATGGAGGAGGTAGTAATTTTTATTTGATTGTTAGAATTGAGAAGACTCGGCGAGGCATGCAAACCATTCTCGAGGTGTGAAACAGAAGCCACAGACTGCAAGCTCTGTGGGGCTGGAAAGTGCTGCTCTGAGGTTAATTTAATTGATGTGGAGCAGGGCAAGGTGAAAGGTGACTGTACTCCAGGGCACAGGTAGAGAAGTGAAGGCATTCTTAGCTCTGAAAGCTTTTAGGAGTGAGCTGTGGGTAGGTTTAAAATGGGATGCACAGGGAAATGGAGGAACAGAGAGATTTAATGACTTTCAAGGGATTTTCATTACATGCCTTCATAACTCAGCTGCAGGAAAATATTGATGTTTATTGCAAAGACAATATTGATAAGAAGCATTGCATAGTTCTTGTGGATGTGTTAAGCTCTTCCTTGTGTTTCATCACCTGTGTTGGTGATTTTATTCAGAGGACTGAATCAAAATAACCACTGTGAAACTGTATTTGAATGTTTAAACAATTCTGAAAAGTTAGTCCATTAATAGGAATCAGGATACACTTTCCCAAGAAAAAAGATCAAAGGATGCACATGAGTGTGCATAGTGCATGGGTCAGGGGAAAGTTTTGTATAAATGCCAATGAGTCACTTAACAGAAACTTATGGGTTAGTCTGGGTATCTTGCATTATCTTTTCAGCTGGACCTATGATCCTAAGCCACACTCTGGAGACAGTCTTCACCAATTAAAAACACTACTTAACATAAGAAAGTGGAACAAAAGGCTAAGTTAAATGCTTCCTACTTTGTTACCTTCTTTTTTGGCACTTAATTTGTAATCACATTCCATAGCAAGATACTTTTTGTATAATTAATGTTGTGTTTTTAAATCTATAGCATATACCCATGTAGAATAGAATTAAATCATTGATTATTCAACCATAAGCATTTTAAAAATACCTTTAGATATTTAGGAGAGGAAACAGTTCACGCTAAATTATGGATCCCCCACTGACTGCTCTCAGCCTGGAATGACCTTTCACATTGAGTAGCATTGTAAAGTATGATAAAAGTGGAAACAAAGAAGAGTGTTAATGGCCTTGAAGTCAAAATGCAGACCAAACCCTGGCACATCATTTTGTGTACTCATTTTGTTTTATTGGCCTAAGGAGCACTTTCCTTTTATCTAAATTTAAAACAGATTTTTTACCCCTGAGTTAAAAGTTTTTTGTGAGGTTTTTAAGTAACTGCTGATGTAGGAGTTTGATAAATAAAATGAATGGCAGTACATCACTTGTAACCCCTGCTTGTTTGTTTTTTTTTAATGTAGACTTTAATAAATGAGAACAGAGATTTACTTGGCCTGGTATCCACCTTGTAGTTCTTTGCAGAAAGAACAATTCACTCCACAAGTCCAGAATTAGAAGATGACAACCTCTTTGGTATTTGGAAGTTGAAATGCATTTACCAGTTATTTAGAAAATACAAAGGAAACAGGCAGCTGAAGGAGCTTCCTCAGATTCAGTTCTGGGTTCTCAAGATTTTTCTTTCCTTTTTTTTAACTCTACTGAAAAACAAAATAACTTTAATCACATAAATCCTGGCTTGCAGTGGTACAAGAAAACAAAAAATAAACCTAAGCAGATTCACATTTGTTTTCGCTGGAATACAGGAAGGGACCTTACGAGTCTGATGGAGTGGCTGCCCAAAGGATTGCTACAGATTTATATGTTTGCAGTGTATATGAGTATGACAGGATTTATATGTGCTCTGCCAGCCCTCCAATGAGTAATTCTTGCCATAAGCAATGTCACAGCATATGACCTGTGATAGCTTTTGAAGTAAATGAGAGCAGTGCTTTCAGGAGGTGCTTCAATGTCTTCCATGTCACCAGCATTTGGTAAGGCCACAGGTACCTCTGTCCTTCTGGAAGTCAAGTACAGTTTTTTGCAAGTAGATAAATATTTTCTGACACTTTCAGCAGTGTGCTGTTTTTCTGATTCATATTCTTCCTTGTCCCCTTCCTGAAGAAAGCACATATAAGTAGAAGCTAGCTACTTATAAAAACTGATAGTTTGAGAAACTTCATGTGTGTTTATTTACAATAAAAAATTTATATTTAAGTACTGTCATTCCTATTACATACATAACACAAATATCACATTAAAGACATCTCTCACTATATAAAAATTAAGACACACCTCAACAGGAATTTTTAGTGCTGTTATTCTGCCTGTGAAATCTGTAAATCATGTCCACATGCCTAAAAAGCAAGTCATGCTGAACACAGTAATAAAAGGCCTTTCAAACTTCAAAGAGAACATTCCACTGCTCAATAACCTTCTCTCTCTGAGGGTCATTTAGTCATAGGTTAAGAGTTAATGACATCAGTCAAAAAACAGATCTGCTATGAATTTTACATGCCTCATTTAATTCTTCTGAATTGTTATATTAAATATCCTAATTAAGAGTTAATTTGATATATCAATATGAAAAATAACATAAAGCATTTCTATTTTAAAGTTTGTTGAATATTCTTAAATGAAAAATCCAGAATTTCACCAACAAAATAGCATTGAACTTTTATAGATTCTCCCCAAAATCTAATTATCTGCATGTGTTTGCATCTTCACCCAGACCCTCCTTTTAGTCCTAGTCTTCCACATAGAGGATTTGTGGCTATGCCATAGAGTTAGTGACATCCAGATATTCTTGGGGCTATGGCAATGAAGACCATCACACAGCACTGTCATTCACAGCACTGTGCTTCAATTCTTGAGCTTTTCCACTTGGTGTTTCAGTGAATGTTACAGATATGCACTGCATGCTCTGGCTTTGGTAATTTTCTAATGGTTAGGGCAGCAGGGTAGCAAAGAGCAGCACCCTACAAGAGATTGGCACAGGGCCTTAGGGGCAGATGGTCTGCTGGGGTAGGAATTTATTGTAAAAGAAATTTATTGTAAAAGAATTGATTGTATTTATTGTAAAAGAAATAGGCTGCAAGATGCCTGTAGGTTGCACCAGAGCTGACAATCCTGCTTAAAGCATGCAGAAGTACATTTATAAGGCTTCTAGAAACTAGGGCTGAGAACCTCTAAGGACAATCCAAGTTATAAACTAGATAAAAACCTGTGTGTTGGCAGCTTAGATCATGCTTGCTAGTGAATGCCACCACAAGCAGTTTCCTTTTCCATCTTCATAGTAAGCCTAAGAGCCATTCTTAATCCACAAGCTTTCAGGCACATTGCTCCTGCAAAACAGAAATCCCTCACAGGTAGAAGAACCTGTTGGGGGTTAAATTCAGTGAAAATAACACTGAATTTTACATTGACCTCCCGGTATGTTTTTGATGATCACAAATTCTCTGTTGCTTGAGCATGTTTATATCTGTCCTGCTTTGGGCTGGGATAGAGTTAACTTTCTTCTGAGTAGCTGGTACAGTGCTGTGTCTTGTTTTTTGTATGAGAATAATGTTGATAACACACTGATGTTTTGACTATTGCTAAGTAGTGCTTTTCAATTTCCCATGCTCTGACAGAGAGCAGATGCACAAGAAGCTGTGAAGAAGCACAGCCAGGATGGGTGACCCCAGTGGGCCAAGGTGATATCCCCTTCCATAGAACATCATGCCCACGATATAAACTGGGAAAATTAGGAAAGGGGAGTCCCATCACCACTGGGATGCACTGGGCATTGGTCAGTGGGTGGTGAGCAATTCTGTTGTACATCATTTGTGTTTCTTGGGTTTTATTCCTCTCTCTCCCCTTTCCACTACAACTGCTACTAGTAGCAGCATTATTATTTTTATTGCTGTTTTAGTTGTTATATTTAATTTTGTTTCAATTGTCAAATTGTTCCTATTTCAACCCATGAGGTTTACTTTTTCTTTCCAAATCTCCCCTCTAGGGTGGTGGTAGGGCAAGTGAGTTGTGGGGTATTTAGTTACCAGCTGGAGTTAAACCACAACACTATCAAAAATATTTGCCTAAGTGTTGCACAAAGTGATCCACAAGATTTAAGAGCAAAATTTTGAGGTTAAAAGTTAAATTCACCCAGAGCCTTAGACTGAAAGCAGCATATGGATATAGCAAGATCTCATCTCACTCTATCCCACTGAGATCTTCAGTCCTGCACTGGACCTCCAGGCACTGGTCTCTTTTTCAGAGGAATGGGGAAATATGAAAAGCTTAGAGCAGGTTTCACAGTGGTGGTCAGTGATGGTACCTTTCCAGCCTGGGTATTCTAATGCCATTGTAATCTCCTGGAGGTTAGGTGGTTCATGTTCAAATCCCTCTCTAGCTCTGTAAGAAGAGCTTTGGGACATGGTTTTCAGCCCCTCAGTGGCTGCTTTATCTAAAAGTCTCCTGGGGTTGAAGCAGACTTGTCTCTCTGGCAAAAGCATGCTGTTTTGAAAAATGAAGTTAATTTATTCACTGGTCAGGACAGAAAACTAGGGAAGCCTCTACAGATCAACACTGACAAGACACAGATGTAATTAATACATCATTCCAGTTGCTAAACTCCAGGATAAGCTAGGAAATGTAAAAACTTGATTTCTTTCCACAGAAGTTAGCTTTACAAATACCTTTGTGTGGTTTTGCATGAAGGTGTATTTTTACTCCATATACCTCTGGTGCTACCAGTTAAGTAGCACCAGTTAAGTGTCAGGGTTGCCTCTGCAGCTCCCTGGCTTTCTGAGGAGTGTGCTACAGGTGTAACTTACTGGCAACACAGCCATTTGGTCAGGGTGCCCCCAGATGAGATAGAGGAGAAGTGATGGGGGGAAGTTCACTCACTCCTTCTACTCCCCTGTGGAGCTCAGGGATCTCACCATCACACAGGTGTTTGAATTTAGACCTTCTTGGAGGAGCAGGAGAGACGTAAGGGTGTGCTTGTGGTGCCAGGCTGCTTCACCTGGTGCTGCACTGAGATTGCCTTCCCCTTCTTGTCCATGCAGAGTTCATGCTGGTGGCACATGTCCTTCTCTCTGGAGGGGCACCCACAAGCAGGAGCCCAGTGCAGCCTGGGGTAACCCTGCTGCAGGGGCTCCCCCAGGATGCTCACAGGTCACAGGATCCCAGGCCAGCTCACAGGGCAGGCAGCACAAACAGCCTGCAGGTATGTTTGCACAGACCTAGGTCCCAGCTGGCTTAGGAAACACTCTCAACACTCAGGATCAAATCCTAAATGCCTTACTGAGACTAAAGGCATGTTAAATTGTTTGGTGCTTTGTCCAACCATTCAATCAATCTTACAGGATTTGCTTCTAATTTCACTATAAAGCAATCTGGTTTTCTTATATGAATAAAAAAAATCTTAGTTGCAAATCAGAAATCCATTTCCTGTTCCCTGTGTTGTGTCCAACCTTCCATCTCTGTAGCTTTTGTTTCATATACTCTATTCCCTTTGTTCACAGTGCAGTGTAGAATTGGAGAATTCAGCAACTGGGAAAAAATCATACCAATGTCAAGACTATCACTTCCAGTTCAGGATTATTGCTCATAATATTTTCTCTGGACTAGCTCACAAGCAGACTTCAGTGGCTCAGAAAATAGTACTGCCCTTTTCTGATCTGGTTAAAGCACTGTTACTCAGGCCTCACACTGGGGAGAGGAATTTCAGTGCAAAGGAGATATTTTCGTTGTGTGGTAGGCTAAAAGGAAAACCTTCTTCTAGTGAACAGTGCTTTTCCAAAAAATCACTGAAGGATCAGTACTAGAGTGCTGTTATCCCCTTAGGAAGATTAACACACTACACCAGGAACAAATAAATAAATCACACATGCTGTCAAGCAGACATGGGAAAAATGCTTCTTTTTTACTGAAAATATTGGGTCAAGTGACCTTGTTTTGACCTGTGTTTGGGCAGGATCCAATCCCGGTGGAACAAATGTAAGAAAACTGTACTTGAAATGGCTATGGGGTTTTTCTTATTTTCCTTTTGTTTGGCAGAGTTTTAAAATAACAGAGAAAAATCAAATCCACTCGAATAACTGATGTATTTATTTTCTTATATACACTTAAATATGGCACATCTGACAGTAGTTGTACAATAAACACAAAATGATAATCAAAGCTGAACAGTAGATCAAATAACTCAGTGCTGAACCTATTAGAAGCCAAATCCTGTACACTGAATTTCTGAAGAAAGTTTTACCCAGGAGCTGCATTAGCTAAGGATTCAGAGGCTAAGATTATCAAGTCTCAATTTCTGAAAGACTGGCTGGAGACTGTGACTCTATTTCCAATACACAGTTTCATCTTCCATAATGTAACATTGAACTGATACTTTCCAATCTTTCTTCCATGCAGACAGAAATTCATCAGCTGTTGTTACCTCTTAGAGAACAATAACCAGTGTCCCAGAGGATTCACTTGCATTTAGTGATTACTCTAATAAATAAATGCAGACTGGATTAATTCTTCTGCTATTAATGTGGAAGATGTTCATGTTTACTATTGTTTGAAAGTCAGTGACAGCTACTTTGCGAAGCAGTGGATTTTCAAAGAATAGGGGAAGCTCAGTCAAGGAGTTTCTCTGCTTTGGGACCCATGAGAACCTCTCTTCTCCTTTGGACAGCGACAGTGCCTGGAACAGACTGGTTTGGCAGTTGGGCATGTTCTGGGTTGGGATGGACATCTGTCTTCACAACTGTTTGATTAAGGAGAAAGAACACAAAAGAGAAAAGCATTTTAATATGAAAATGCTTCACTGTCACATTCCTCAACTTTTTCATCATTGAACACTGCAATGCTCCCTACACACTGTTTGGAAAGATGTTGACATCCTACAAGAGAGGGAGACAAGAATTTGCTGCTCACAATTTCTGTCTACAGCAACATCTTGCGGTGGTCCATTTGTCCAGATTCACAACTTAAGTCATGCTTTCCTTTCTTGAGACCAGTGAAGTCCTGAGGGTTAGCACTGGAAAGTGCTGCCCTTGGACTTTGCAAAGCAGCTGATCTCATTTCATGGTTCAGCTTTGCTCCTCCAGAAATACTGCATGGAAGTCTGGCATTAAGGTCCTGTGTCCAGGTTACAGGAATTTCTAAAAGCCAAATTCATGTAAACAAATGATTACATTGCTCCCCTCCCACCTGAAACATATGAATAACCTTTTTTTTTCATGCTCATTTTTAGCTCTGTTAATTGTTTTAGCTATTTTTATACTTGCCAACTACTTTGTGTTTGTCCTTGTTTTCAAAGCTGAACCTGAAGATGCAAATGTTAATTCTTCCACAGCATCTTCCCTGTGAATGAATATGAAGTCACTGGGTGTTAAACCCTGTGGGTGACCACTCAGTGAGCTACAGCTCGGCCAAGGTACCCAGGGAAACTGGATGCTGACTATCCTTATATAAACTTTGAGACTAAGCTACTGCATGCTCCTGGGCCTCTACATGGGACCAAAGCTTTCTGAAAAATTTAAAATGTAACTAATCCATGAGGGCATTTTCTATCTGAGATTTGACACAGAAACCTCAAAACTAATAATACAAACAGATTAGGGAAATTCATGGAGCATAGTAGCCCCAGAACCATTTTCCTGCTTCTCAGTGGAGTCAGAGCTGGTTGACTAGATTCCTCAAAACTAATAATACAGATTAGGGAAATTCATGGAGTGTAGTAGCCCCAATACCATTTTCCTGCTTCTCAGTGGAGTCAGAGCTGGTTGAGTAGATTTATATGTGTACAAAATTGCATTAGGTTTAGAAAATTACTTGCTCTGAGGACAAACTGGATAAGGAATGTGCTGTGTGCTCTGTGTGCAAATTTAGGGAGCCTTTGTCCCTAACCATCCATGAGATTGCCTTCAGCTGGCACAGAGAACAGCTGGCACAGGATGGGATCTGCCTACCTACAAGACTCTGTATCTCATTGCAAAAACTAATACCAGTTGTAGTAGAGTTTTAATCATCATTCCCTAAAAATTAGCAAAAAAAAAAAAGGTAGTACGTATTGACACTTGAATAATGGCCTTGTCCAGATTTCTTAAAAATACAAACAAACCTTAGACTCCTTTTATACTATAAGTATTGTAAATATAATAAAATATTATTATTAATAAATTAGTAGTAGTAGTAGTAGTAGTAGTAGTAGTAGTAGTAGTAGTAGTAGTAGTAGCAGTAGTACTAATATCATCTTCCTAACTTCAGCAAGGTATTTTATCCCAAGTGGACCTCCCAGCCAATTAAGCACTTGCATCTCTAATTTAGTTCTTGCAGTGTAGACACTGAATGGCAAGGATCACTTACCTGCAGGTTTCAGCATGAAATATCTTGTGTTTTAGAGCACAGCTCTCCTGGCTCTCCCTACACAAATAGCAGCTGCAGTTCTCTTTACTTTGAAAGAAATCTGTGGGACACTTATGTCTACAGATGCATTCACAATTTTCTTCATCAAATTCCATATGTTGTCCACACATAGCCAGCTCAGCAAGAGAAGGGAGTCCTGCAATAGCACATACATCATTTAGCAGTAAGCTTTACAGGACTAAATCCTGCTTTTGAAGAGACTCTGTATGTTCTGTATTCATTAGGACTCACACATGTACTTTCTGATGGATTCTAGACTTCACAATTTCTGTTGCAACTTCCTGTGCAGAAAAGGACTCGAGAAGATTGCGCTGATTATTCCACTTTATTCTAATACTGCTATTTCTTGTGGGTTGAACTTAGCACAAAAAAATTTTGGGTGAGGTATATTGCAAGAGCCTAGTGTTATGCTTTGGAATGCACAAATATTTACTGGACAGCCAGTTTTAAAATATAATCTCAAAAAGGATTTAGTCTACCCGTGACAAAAAGGCAAATCCATGCAAACTACCACACCCATCACATGTGTACTTCACTACACAGTCACTGCAGAAGTTTTTAAGCAGTAATGCTGTGTCTACTAGGGGGCAAGCTGGCCTAGCACTTCAACAAGGAGCACATTCGTATTTGTCAAAGATGAAAGAAAATACTTCGTTTCAGAAAAAAAGCCAGAACAGCCAAGACAACTCACTGTCTAATATCTTCCCTGAAAATGCACATCTGGAGTACAATATGAAGCTAATCCTAGCAAAAAGGGAACACATTTTGTGAAAGCTTTATTAAAATGCAAGCAGCACATCCCTGGTTAAAGGTCATGGCATATAAGGTGTCGTTGGAAGGTAATTTCCCGTAGCTTTACAATTAGCTCTTGGATATAACCTATGGAATGTGAAATGTAACCTGCACCTCTGCCATCTGATCCCTGATCTCAGTGGCCAGCAAAGGCTTGCACCTTACTTGAAAGAAACTTTCATTATTATTTACTCAATGATGAAAAACCAATATCTCAACAGAATAAAACCTAAGGCCTATTGAAAGCAAGGAGGGAGTCTGCCCAAAATTCTTGGAAGACAAACCCTTTCCTTTGGGTGATAAAACCTGGCATGTGTGAAGTGGTGTTGAGTGTTTCAATCTCACTTTGTTCCAACATCAAAGACAGATTTTAAGTTATTTTGTCCCAGCCACTTGCCAAACACAATGTACTTCAGAGAATGATATTTTTTCTGAGGAAGTATTGAGTGTATGTCAACAAAGGCTATAATTGCCTTTGTTGCAAGCCACAGATTTTAATGCTCCAAGCTGACTATACAAAAGACTCAGTCTAAAATAGAGTACTAATCTTTTTTGGACTGAAAAGTCTAACTTGTGTTTGACTGCCTAACCTGATGGGCAGAGGATCTTATCCAGAGTGAGAAAAGATCCAACAGAAACCACTATGCAAATTATTTCTTGCTTATTAACATTAGGAGACTGCAATCAATAGACCAGTTTATGAGGTTCTTTAGTTTTATTTTAGTTTGCTAGTCTAGGAGTTGCTCACCAGATTAATTTATTTTTGTCTTGAGTGGTTTATTCTTTCTCTTGCTGAATGTAGCTTAAAGCACAAAGTCAAGGTTTCCTTCACTGTCTGTTTCCTCTAGTGCTATGATTGTGTTATTTTGACCAATAAAATTTCCTGAGAAAAACAATTTTTAAAAACTTTACACAGGACCTGGAGAAAATTTTATTTCTCTTAATATTTATTGCTAGTAAGTACGTTTAGACTTACACAATTATCACCCAGAATATTTCCTGAAATTTTCATTGACAAATTAAAATTTTACAGGAGAAGCAGAGGAAGAAAGGCAGTTACTATTCTTCTACAAATTGTATCCTCTTTCATTTCCTTCCACAGAGCTGAAGAAGTATACATACATACTCCCTAGTTTGTAGGGTATATCAGTTTGAAAGATTCCTATATAATTTGAGATTATTATTAAAAGTACTCAAATATTTTGAAAGGTTATATAACTTTTTGCACTGACTACAGCTAATGTGCAGGACTGATTTTGTCATCTTATTGCTTATTACTTCTAATTCTTTTCTTAAGAACTAAAAACAAAATAATAATAAAAAAAATAGTATCTGCCCCATACAATGTATTCTAGGGCATTTTTTCTACAGTTGAGAAGATTTCCTAATGCCCATCATACAATTTAAGGCACATGTGAAATAAAAATTTGCACAGGGTGCCTACTTCACAAAATCTTATAAATACTTTCCTATGTCCTACTCAGGTTGCTGATACAGAGAGAGTAAAACATCCAAGCAAAAAAAAACACATGAGATGTGGGGAAGCACATATGTGTGTTTATTTTCAGGTGAGTTTCCATACCATAATCCAAGTCTATCTACAGATGTGGAATAAAAACTTTAACTCTCTCAATGTAAAAAAACTGAGAAGACCAGAATGAGAGACAAAGAGCTTGGAGAGAGTATGCAAAAGTGTCATTCCATCTTTACCTTCTCGTCTGTTGGAGTGCTGTGTGTCTATAACACATTCACATTTGTCACTATCCCAGATCCATCCATTATGGCAAAATTTGTTGGTAAAGGGGCATCTAGAAGAAAAAGAAATTGAGATAGGAATTTAAAAAAGATAATTAGGGGCATCAGAGTAACCATTTGGCAAAATGAGCTGCTGGTGTGCTGGATTTGCCCCCTATCCCGCGTGAAGGCCTGGCATTACAGTGTGCATTACTGCTGCAAACAGAAGGAACGGGGTCTGGGTGGTCCTGATGACAGGGGGGAGCTCTCTGGCTCCCAGCAACAAAGGAAGGAAGTTTAGCACCTATTTCTAGGAAAAAGCTACAGTTTTGCAGCTCCACTTTTCCATAAAACAGCTTTACCCCAGGCAGGGTGGTCTTTGTCCTGCACTATTCATGTTGTGTAACTTTACTGAATTTTGCCATGCTGCCAAGAGGTTCAGTTCCAGTTTAATTTGCCCATGCTCATGGATGCGCAGAGGATTATTTCAGTGTCAGAGGAACAGATTCACTTTCAGGCCCTTTGCTCTGGGAGGGAAACTCACAAACTGAAAAAAGACTGAGGTTCTTCTGTATTTGTCAAGAAAGAGGATTCAGAGTGGCCAGCAGGCTGAGGGAGGGCTGGAGTGGCTTTGCTGAAATGACACCTCTCACCATCCCAATGTCCAACTTGGGGGCAGTGATGGAGACCAAATGCAAGGCTTGACAGAGATTTTCAAGATGACTTCTAGTGAGTCACTCAAGCTAGTTGAGTTTCTAGAGTCTTTGTTTATTTATGTGGCCTTTTCTCACCCAGGAGTACTTGTATTTTGTGCCACATTTTGGAGTGAGATGTGAGGTCACTTTTCTCCCCATCCATGAGCCCAACAGATCCAAACCAAGACTGGATCAAAGAGTGAAAAGCCAAGATTCACATTGATTCTGACCCAACGTGCCATAAAGTGTGACAGAGGGCTTTAGCTTGAGCACAGAACTCAGTGTGCCCTGGCTAAATAATGCACAAGCAGAGCTCCTGTGTCAGGCTGAAAATGTCTATGCACACATTCTCAAATAGCTCCAGTGGAGCATAGTGCCAATATGAGCACTTGGAGTTCCTGCTCAAGAACCTAAATATCTTAGTGACTCCAGATGCTGCTGAACTGGCCATCAGTTTGTTCTGATGACCATACACTTAAAATTGACATGGTTTGGGTGAACTTTCTAACCCTGAGTGATAATCAAGTCAAAAGATAATCAAAAAACTGTTGGGATAACAGAAAGAGAATGGACCATTATAGCATGCAAATCAGGACAAAACAATTTCAAAGTGTGTAGAAGTTTGCAAATGAGGGAACTTACCCATCTTCCTCTGGGTACTGGACAGATCTTCGTATGATGGTGTACTGCTGGTGCTGGGTGTTTGATGTGCACTTACAGGCCGTGTGATTGGCAATTTTGATGGGCACAGGCTCAGGAACACTTGTCAAGGGAACCGAGATCTCAAAGAGCTAGATGGCGAAAATAACATTTATTTTTCAGTTTCCATTCTACAGTTAATTATTAATTAATAATTACAATTTTAAAGAAAAATCTTGTATTCCTTTCCACCATTTTCCCCACCCTTGCTCTTATGTAGAGATAGTTACTATAAATTTAAATGAGCAGAAGTGCACTGAGGGTTTTGAAGAGTAAGCAATGCCCACCAAGCTAGGAACTTGCCAAAATGGGCATCCTAGTGCTGTATTACAGATATTAAACATCCAAAACTCAAAATCTTTGGCAAGCAAACACAGAAACCTCTTTGGGATGCTAGGGCCAAATGGGAAAGAGGTAGGTGTTGAGAACTTTGGTTTTGGTTGTACGATCAGTTGAATCTCTACTACTTACAGAGACCTATTTAACTGTCCTTGGGTAAAATCACAGTATGCATCTTTAGGGACCTAACTTAACCCCCACAGTCTCCTCGGAGAGGGAAGAAACAGGAGTGAATAGGGGAAAGTTCATTCTGCTTCAGCTGGGTTTCTGCAGGGAATCATCTCGGAACTGTGTCTCTGTTGACTACAGCAGGAGCTGAAGGAGCCAAGCAGCCTGCTTTCAGTGCATCCAGATTGCTGAGTGATCTCTGAGTAGGCCTGATGAGGCTCTGATTCCTTGGGCAGCTCTGTGTAGGAGCTATTGAAGGGATCCACACTCCCTCTGCCCCTCAAACCAGCTTCCTTCCCATGGAAACCAAAGCATTGGGCACATCTTTGTGTGCCAGCATGTCCTGGCTTAAAGTTGCATCCACCTGCAGGGACTGAGTATTCCTAAGCAGACTGCTTAGGCATTAAGTGTTGCAGTGTCTAACTTTAGGTGGCACCAATATCCTCCAATCAATATTTTATACCAAGGGAAAAAAATCCTCTCACTAATATGGAAATATGGGAATAATTCCATTAGATGAATAAATCTGGACTGATGGTAGTGTATCCAGAAATGGAACTTAGCTGGGGACTTTGGAGGGAATGCTTATTTTGAAGGATGCTAAAGGAATGTTACACTCTGCAAAATTGCAGTTTTTCAACAAACTTATGAACTGCTGCTCAAAAAACACATAAATAAATAAATACTTCTTAGCCTGACCTAGCTCCCTGAGCTGATCAGATGTCTTTTGTGTGTGGCCAACAGCTCATAACAGCTTTCTCTTTCTGGTGTGGAATGAAAGCAACTAATGAGCATTGACGCAAGAAGGACAGGCCCTGATTTATTTAACTCCAGCTATATTCCAGTACAACCAGACACAGTGGAATTACTTTCCAACAAACACAAAATAAATACAGAAGCGAATTGGACCTGTTCCCCATAAGGGCTTCAATTTTCTTTTTGAAACAATTGCCCTTGATCTTTATTACGATTTAAAGAAAAGACTTTTTCATAAGTAGAATTTCATTTATTACGCCAAGTGAAATAGGAATGCACAAGGTCATGGTTTATCAAAGAGGACCAGTGTCATGTGCTTCATCAGTGGGTATGAATCATAGAATCACAGAAAGGCTTAGTTGGAAGGGACCTTAAAGATCAGTTCCAACCCCCTACCCCCTCCCATGGGCAGGGGGGCCACCCACTAGACCAGATTGCTGATGAATGGCGGATGGTTTCAGCCACGGAGTGGATTGACAGTACTAAAGTTGGAGCTCTGCTCAGTCACCCACTGGAGCAAGATATCTCTGTACATAGCCTCTAGTGGGAGTCTACAGAAAGAATCTGTCTGGCTACTCTGTGCTCAGTTTCTGGGACTGGTCATTAAAACTCGGGTATCGCCTGTTGCACCCATGTGTGAACTGGGACATTCAGATCCTGAGGCATGCTAATTAAAAGCATCTGGTCTCTCCTGATGAATATGTCTCCTTTTTTGGCCTGCAAAATTGCACATCCAAAATTGCTAGCCAGCCTTCTTGGCACGGATGAGAAATTGAAATGCAGCGACCCAACACAACAAAATTTCCTGGGGTTAAACCTTGGCTACAGAGGATTCCCAGGAAACAATGATCTCAAGGGGTCCCCAGTCCAAGTGACTATATAAAAGAAGGATTTAACTTCTGATCATCATGAGCCTGCAGTCACTTTCTCAGGACCTGATTTTCCATCTCTACACATATATAAACAATTTTTAATAATGCAACATGAATGTAAAATGCTATTGCACTCTCCTGCATTCACTCCACATGGATAAAGAATTAATTCTTCTGTTTGTTATGATAGTGCAGACAGATCTTTCATAACAGGATCTCAGAAACCAAACATCCTCCTTCCCCTCCCTTTTTGGTGAGCCAGGGTAAAAAGAAAACAGATGAATAGCCTCATTTACCGTTTTTGACACGTAAGTTGTACTTGTATTCATGCAGCTGAGACTCTCCTCGTTGCAGCAGCCTCCACATCTGAACACATTCACACAGGGAGGCTTGAAAAATTTGTTGGTTGTTGTACCCAGTTCTTTGGCAACTTCCACACAGGTTTCCCTTGGCACACACTGAGTCTTTTGCCATTCTTCATCTATGACTGGAGAAAACAGCATTTTTATGAACAATCATGGCAAATCTAAACCTCTTGATTAGTGAAGCAGAAGCATTATATAAATAAAAATGAAGTGCTGGCAGGCCATTTGCACTTACTTGGATCAATTTGCACCTATTTGGATCAATCTAAGGACCAGAGGGACTCTGAGTGCAAAATTATCCCAGTAACTTACACCAGCTGCACTGGCAGAGAGGTTGCTGCATTTATCTGCCTTCAGCTTTCAATGCAAATGAGCAAAATTTCTTCTAATTGCTGCAGATCAGGTAGAGCTGCATTGATTTCCCTTAGCTGAGAGTTCCCAGCTCCACAGTGTCTCTCTGGCCAAGCTGCCCCCACACCCTGTTCCCCTTTGCTCCTGGGTAGCCTTTCCTATTGTCACTTTATCCTCTCTCTGAGCACACCCCACCATGGACTCAGCAGGGCCTGGGCCTTAGTGCAAAAGCACATTAATGATTACCAGATTCTGGTCAGAGGCTTTGAGTACTCCTGGTGGATGTCAGCCAGAGAGCACAGTTTCCAAAATGCCCAGTGAAATCCAAGACAAACAGTCTCACACCTCAGTACCACCAGGGGGTTCAGGCTGAATAACAGGAATATGAATTCAAGTGTGAGTCGTCTATTCAGAACACCGTGGCATCTTTCAAATTCTGAATTGCTGTAGACTAGTAGACTAGGCTTGACTGATTTGTCAAATTCTGGCTGTGAGAAGGAATAATGCATTAACTACCTGAGCCAGACAGAGAAAAAAGTGACATTTACCTAATAGACATAATACAGTCTTGAGTTTTCTCAAGAGGTGGCTCTCCTTTTTTTGCCTTTTGCTTACTTGATTCAAGTTATGGAATTGCTCATGAGTCATCAATGCTTATGCTTTAAGTTCTTCTTAAAATGATGAAAAACATTTTTCTTCTTTACCCCTTACATCAGGCTTGTGAAAGATGAAAAGCAACTTTTAAACTATTATGCTCTCTCTTCCAGCTCAGTCTACCTCCCTACTATTGTAAAAGCAGTTCCTACATTTACAGAGAAGTTCTGAGAAAAAAGAAACCTTGGAATACTTTTAACCTACAAGCTATACCTCACCTTCAGGTGAAGATCTGTTTTTCTCATTCCTGACTTTCCTTTTGTTATTTTTAACTCTTTCTTCAACTGACTTTGTATATTTAAACAATTTTGTTTATTCCTGAAAATGTTCCATTTTCAGGAACAAAACACGGTTGATTTGCTCCATTTTTCAGTGATGCAGAGAGTACAAGAAATAAGAGTTTGATGTCTGAATTTTGAAGAAGAGGCATAAATTAAGAGAAGGATAATCGTTAAAATTAATAGAATTTTCTAGAGTAATGTTAGTTCTATCCAAACACCAATCTAATCCTAACATTAAAATAGAAGATAAAGTGTTTGCCAAACTCATTAATGTATGCGCATGTAATCACTTCAGATGTCACTTCAATGAGCACAAGCAGTGATGACCTTTCCAGCTGCACACATCCTCACTTTATTAACCACTTCTTTAGCAGAAGAGCTGCTACAGGAACTGGCTGCCAAGCAACCGAGTGTCACATCTTGTTCATCTTGTCACCCTGGTCATTTCTGAGACCAAGCACACAGCAGGTTCTGAGAAATTTGTCTGTGATACAGTCTGCAGCTTGAAAGAGCTGCAGTCCTTAGTGGCTGAGCAGCTCAGGGGAGACTGTGGTTAGATGAAGTGACACAAACTTTCAGGGCATTCATTGTTAAAGCTTTAGAAAGGAGGAACAAAGTCCTGAATTTTCCCTGATGGAGTCTGGAGTGCTGTGGAAGATACTCTAGTGAAACAATGATAAGTCTTGACCCAGCCTTCTCATCAAAACATTTTATTAAAACAAAACAGATGCACTTGGCAGAAAGGTCACTGTTTAATGACTGGAAAGGGTGTGGGAGAGAAAGACATGCTTATGGGTTTGTGGCTTTTTAAAAGGAGCTTTAGTACATTGAACATATCAATATATTAGAACAAAAGTACTTGCTGTCCTGGGATAATTCCACTTTGAATGGAAGAATGGCCAGCCCCAATGGGCTTTTTTTAACTTGAATTTCAGCACCTTGACTTTTAATGAGAAAGCTGACATCTCTGTGTCTGAATTTAGACTTTCAAAGGGAAAATAGCAAGCAACTTAATAGCTGCTCCAAGCAGAAAACTTTATCAATATGACCATAGTAAAAGAGAACCACAGAACATTTTAGTTGGGAAGGGACCTTAAAGATCATCAAATTCCAACCCCTCTGCTGTGGGCAGGAACACCTTCCTCTAGACCAGGATGCTCAGTATTCAATCCAGCCAGGCCCTGAACACTTGCAGGGATGTGTCATCCATAGCTTCTCTGGGCAACCTAATATCTAATGTAAACTTACCCTCTTTTAGCTTCACTACATGCCCTTGGGAAAAGTCCCTCTCCAGTTGTCTTGCAGCTGGAGATACCAGCTTAGATTCCCTCTTAGATACTGGAAGGCTGCAATTAGATCTCCATGAAGCCTTCTCTTCTCCAGGCTGAACAGCCCCAACTCTCTTAGCCTGACTTCTTAGGAGAGATGCTCCAGCCCTGTGACCATCTCAAATAATTCACAGCACGCTAAATGTCATAGTGACCTTATTATTGGAACATTATTTACATTATAAATATTGAGTTACACTCTTCTGCCATTGAAAAATGCCCGTTTCAATGTTCCCTGCCTCAGTAACATTTAATAACATTTCCTTTTGTCATGCTGTTCTGACAAAAGGGATGTTTTAGTTTTGCAGAAATGTTGGTGTTCACTAAATGAGCAACAGTGAGTAGAGGATTACACCGCTTGACTCTGGATACTCCTAATAACTCTATGGATTTTTAATGTTTTTGAGTAGAATTACAAGGGTATGTAAGCAAAATGTTTGTAACTATTAAAAGCTGTCTTAATTGTTCTTCATGTGTGTATTTGTTTTAACTTCTTTTCTGTACAAAATTTCTGTGAAAAGCCATGCCTGTGATATGAAAATCCTCTTTAGACAGGCACTTGTATACACATTTCTGTGTTGTGGCTCAGAGAAGCAATTTAAGGCCTTTGTTCAGGCATAATTTAGCTGAGTAATGGTGTGTGAATGTGGCTGGGGTTGTTGTAAAAGTGGTATTGGAACAGGATCAGTAATATGTGATTTCCCAAAAGGAAAGTGATATGATAATATCACAGCAGGATAAAGACAACAAAGATTATCTCAGCCTGTCCTTCATTAGGCTGGAGTTTAGCTTTGCTGTAGGATGTCCATTTGCTGGACCAAAATATAGTAACTGATCCTTTGTTTTTTCATCCATGAATATGTAGCGCCTCTTGAGCATCGCAGCTACAAGGAGCAATATTCATACTTGTTCCAGATGGAAGGAGTAGGTTGTGATTCTCCACTTTTAGTTTCTGGTTGGTTGCCTCGAGGTCTTTTCTCTGGAGAAACTTCTTCAAACAGATCAAGGTTAGGGCAATGCCTTCTTCCTCTCAATTCCCACACAGACACTGCTGCTGGTGCAGTGCCTTGTACCAGAGCACACCTAATAAAAAAAGGGATTTCTATGCCTGCAGTAAAGTTTATTCATTTCTGCCTGCAAGCAGGTTCTGAGATGTAGCACAGTGGTGCTCTCCAGCCCCTCATCCAGTCATTCTGACCTGGTTTTTGTACATTGACTTCTCTTTTGTGTACTGACAAATCCCTGAGGAGTACATCTTCCCTTTGGAGAGTATGCAGAGAAAATAAGCCTGATTTGGCCACATGACAGGGAGGTGTACTCAGGCCGTTGTCTGACACTTTTTCATACAAACTAATTGTCCAGAAATGCCCTGTTGTTTCTGGTATGAGTATACTTTAGGAAATCCCTTACCTCCTTCACAGTTTACTGCACAAGAATCAGTGAGGGGCTTTGAAGCTGAGCTCAGACTTGGCCACAAACCTGCACCTACCTTTCAGTGTGTCAATATCATAGAAAGCAGCAGCAAATCTGGTGGAGCGATGTGAAGCAGAGCGGGAGTCCAGGTTGGCCAGGCTCTTCAGCTTTAGCCTGCATTTCCACAGCTTCCAGTCCTCAGAGTGAGTGATGTGAAGCAGCTCTTCCAGGCTGGATGCTCTCCTGATCTGCTGTTCTGAGCGCTCCAGTGCTGACAGAGATGTCCTCTGGAAGGAAAGGGGGAGGTCAGAAAGGCAGCACTTACAGCCTGTCCCCAGGGCAGCGCGTGGAACACTTGCACCAAAGGGCAGCACATCACTGAGGACATCTGAGTGTTCCTGGGAAAACAGCAGCACACAGAGCTGCCCCAGGCCTTAAATGTGCCCAGCACCAGACTTATCTGCAGGATTTGTGCCCACATAGATTGGGAAGGGGAGATGCCCACTTCTTCACCCTCTTCATCACAGCCCTCAGGAGTATTTGACAAATGCAGACTTTACTGTGTCCCTGGCAGACACTGGTCACATCACGGCAGTGCCTGAGCTGGCCAGTGGTGCCAGAGGGAATCCCAGGTCACCCTACAGGGAACCTGGATCAGTTCAGCTGGTGAGCCCAGCCCATGTGCCTCTGCAACAAGCCACCTCGGGTGCCAAAACTCTGCTTGAAGCCGAGACACCACTGCAGGGTCAGGTGATGCAGCTGGAAGCTGCACTAAGTACAAGTACCCATCCATATGGCAGGCAAGCACATCATCCAACATGCTGCTAAGTGCAGGATGCATCTCCCATTATGACTACACTTGGGTCCTGCCCATGTCCAGCCTCAGAGCTGTGGCTGTGCAGCAGCATTAGCGCTGTCATCGCATTTTCTACCTGTGTGATGCTCACGACCACCCTGTTTCCATTGGAGAAACCTCCCTACAAAGACCTGTACCATCAGTTTGAAGTTAATATTCTCTTTAAAAATAAGTGTTTAACACTTCATATTTCTCAGCATCCTGTAACAATAGTGCTTTCTTTGGCTGCTGCTTTCTGACATCTGTGTTTGTGCCTTTATCAAGGCACTGAGTATTTATTTCCACTGACTCACCAGATCTGCTGAAAACAGTCTCCAACACAAGTAAGAGGTTATCTTTGTAAATGTCTGTGTTGCAGTGGGCTGGTGCTCTCTCAGCTGTACTCTCTGGTCATACAGTGAAGTGTATTTTTTGACTTGCAAACAAAGGGCTGCAGTGCCAGCTGTTGTAAATAAAATTCCATCTCTTTAAAGCAGAGCTGTAGTACAAGAGGCTGTCAGTGAGGTGTGCAGCAGACAGCAGTCTGAGCCAGTAGTAAGCGAGTGCTCTGCGTAGGGCTGGGGAAGAAGTGAGGGAAAGGGCCACCTCTAACAGGAAGATTTTTAGATGAGATCTGAAATCCAAGCACTGAGTGCATCTGTTGCTTGTTATAAAGACATCTGTGGCATTTAGTTTGCAACAATACAGATGTTAGCCTGTGCATCTGGGCCAAGTTAATTTTTGGGTAATTACCTTTCACTGACCTAAAATTCCTTAAGTAGTTAACTCAGAAGAAGTTGTTTGCTCTCCTTTTATGCCCGTACAGAACATTATATTGTGCTTTAGCAAGTTGCCATATTTCATTATAGAGTTGGCTGCTTCATAGGTGAATGATTTCTCATGCATTTCATATGTGGTAAAAACAAGAAACCCCATCTCAATACTTATGAACAAATAGCTCAGTAGGAATGTGAATACTTAGCACCAGTAACTGAATTTCTAGACAGTTTTACAAACAAGATACCCAGAATTTTGCTGATCCAGGAAAGCTGAAATTCAGCTTGAGGTCAATGCGTCAAGACTTATTTGTTCTAAGAACCACAGCTTATGCTCACTCCCATTCACAAACTGCCTCCTTGCTCTTGCAAAACATGCAAGTGTAGGACCAGAACTGGCATGGTAATGGGACCAAAGACATCAAAACTGAACTCTATTAAGCACTAACTTTTTTCTTCTGTCTTTGTGGTACAAAAGAATGCTCTGGCTGAATCAGCATCCAACACTTCTAAACTAGACTTAATTTACAGAGAACCTGTAAAATGAGATGATAGCATTCTGGAACTTGGAAGATATATCTCTTCACTTCTTGTAAAAGTCAGCAGTTTGGGATGACTAGCTTCTCAATTTCTCTTACTCCTGTATCAAGAGGTTTTATTAATCATAGAATTGTTAATATTGGAAAAGACCTCTAAGATCATCAAGTCCAACCATCAACCCAACACCACCACTGTGTTCACCACTAAACCAAGTCCTGATTATTAGATGAGCAAAATATGAGCTTGCCTAAGCTATCCAGCCCTGAAGTCAATCTGTTGCCCCTTCTCTCACCATGTTTCCTAACATTGATCCAAGCTCTGCAGCTTGATGGGATTGCCTGTTGCCTACCATGATAACACAAGAATAATTGTATTCCTGCTTCTTATATTTGACTTCTTCCCAGAGGGAACGCATTTCACAGCTGACTTTTTAACTTCTTTACAGGATTCCCTATCCAGTACAGAATTTCCTGGTGCCCTTTCCCATAACAATAGCACTACAGAGATAAAGGATGGTCATTGTCTCTGGGCATTGCTGACACTAGGCAAGATGGTGAGCTGAAGGCACTGCTGGTGTCTAAGGGAGGTCTGAATCTCAAATAGATTTTACAGCGGGGACATCTATTTTGTTTATGAGCTGGTTGCCCTCCTGATCTCCTTCTGTAGCAAAGACAGAGAAATAGAAATACTTTTAGAGCATGATTCATTTGAAATCACACTGAAAGTCTTTTTTCTGGATGACCAGGCAGGCCAGGCTTACCAGATCACTAGAGGTATCAGTATGGTAGATCTTTGGTCAAACATATCTCAACACAGCTATCTGGGATATAAAACATCTGAAGAGAAGCACCAAATTTTGTTCCAATCTTGCTAAATGTCAAAACAGGAACAGTAAAAAGCCCCTTATTTGTTTCTTTTGATTTATTTGAGACTACTACAATGCTCTTACCTAAAACCTTGTTCAAAAAGCTTGCTAGATAAGCCACCAGAAAGACATCCTCATTGTAATACATATTGACCACAGAGGTGGCTGCCCACAACTTTAAAGCATTGAAAAGTAAAAGCTTAAAAAATGAAAAGTGTAGAAGGTGCATCAGCTCCACCAGCAGGACAAAGCCCTACAGCCTGAACTTCTTCTGCTGGCCATCCTCTTCCTACAGCACAGCTGCACCAAGTAGATCATTGTCATGAAATCTTTCCAAAGTATTCAGTTCTGGTCATACTATTTTGAAAAGGACAGCACCAAATAAAAGCACAGAACCTCTTACAGTCTCAGATAATACCATGGATGAAGTTCCATAGGGCACCACGCAGGTTTGGAGACTTCTTTCATTTACTACTGTTTAAATTCAAGCTCTGTTTAGATACAGACATACTGTGGCTGACTGAAAAGACCTACTTAGAAGAGTGCAGCTTTGGATAGAAATGTGAATACATCTTTCAAAATATGAAACTGGAGGAGGGTGTTAGATTCAACAGAGTCCCAAACTTTCCTGTCATTTGATTTAGGACTTTATGCCCTCTCACTTTGATAGCAAGTGGGAAGCAGTTAAAACTAGCATTTGAACAGGAGGGGAGCTCTCCACTCAGCCACAGAGCAGAGGAAAGATACATAGATGTCAGACTGACATTTCACTGGCATTTCTGGGAGATCCAGCTCCTCACAAAAAGCAAAAGAGGAACAGAACCACTGACTGCTTCCCCTGACTGTAGCCGTCTGCACATGCTGTTTCCCACTTTGCAGATACCCCTACCTCCCTTTCTCAGTCTTTCCCTGATGACTACATCCCTTCCTTCCAGGTTCCCTTCCCATTCTCCACTCTGCTCTCAACATCTTGAACTGCTTAGATCCCACTGTGCTTTTATGTTGTCTATTTTCACTGCTTTCCCCATATTCTGCTAGGTGGGAGTCCAGTGAAACTTATCTCAGGCTGAGCTGCTCAGCCTCCTAGTCTAGAGGAACATCCATTTTCTTCCCTTCCATGCCCTCATACAACTTTCCTGCAGATTGACACAGATTTTAGTAGTCAGCTGAGGTGAGCTGTCACCATTGTGGAAGTTGTTGGTTGTAATGGTTGCAACCAAGATGTGGAGCAGGACTTCACTGCATTTGGCATGCTACACATAGGGAGCAAAGTCATGAACTCCAGCCCCAGAAACCTTAAAATATACATTAATAGTTGGGAGAAAAACAAATTAGACAAGGGGTCTTTGGGAAAGGATCATGGTAATGTCATTTCCATGCTCCCAAAATGAAAAAATTACCTGTGGAGCCATATCACTGGAAAGCTCCAAATGTCCTAAACTTTCAATACCCATCAATGTAAACCCCTACAGTCCACCAAAGACATAATGCTATTCCTTGTGAGAAATGGTTGAGCAGAATTTAGCAATAACAAATATCAAAGTAGCAGGTTTAAGTAGTTCATTCTTATCTCCTCAGCTTTCTGCAGCTATTGGTGTAATTTTTCTAAGTACCTTATCAAAAAACAGATCCCATACCCCGAAATAAAAACCAGATTCCTAATTTACTGAAGTCACATGTTTTTCAAAACACTGACCTCTCATCTGTTCCAAAATTACTCTTCAATTCAAAGAGGAATATCTGTTTTCCTCTATTTTGGCTATGAACAATCATCAGGAAATGATAACGCGAGTTACCATTGTGATTTTTGGATAATTACAACTCTTGTCCTTCCAAAAGAAACCATAATGGGCTATCTATCTTCTTCCGAGTAATCTCAGATGCCAGAAAAACCATAAAAGTAGTCAGCACTGGAAAGGAACAAGAGAAAAAGCAGTGATACATTCAGTGGCCTTTTCCACCTTGGACACTGACTAAAATCAGCCACTGTGTTCATTTCCCCAATGTTTGGCTTATGCATCATGTCATACAAATGCACAATCCCACAGACAGCCTGCCCTGTTCAAACTGGGCTCTTTCTTGAGTATTAGTATTGACCACATCCTATCAGGGGCTGCAGCTCTGCAGTTTGCATCGCTTCTCCACCCTTGACAAGCTCCTAGATTTCCTGCTTAGGAAAAATAAATCAAAATTATGTCTAAGAAAGCCAGAAGAACCCACCTTTGAAGAACTCCTTTTGCTTTTTCCTTGACACGTGCTGCTCTTTTCAGCAGCATTAATGATGTGTTTCAAGAGCTCCTGGAGATATTTTGAACAACAGAGGAAAGATGTGGAGTACAACAGTAAAAAAAAAAGGCCTGGTAAGGTCCTAAATTTATTTGAGGACCTATAGCATAAAAATAAATGAGGTTGTATTTAAGAAAACAGATGCATGAACAATCTGCATTGATGCAGATGAATAATACTTTGTGTGCACGGGAAGGCAAAAATAAAAATTGATAGAAATTTATATTTTGCTCAATCTGCCTGCATTTCACTCTGCACTCAAGCATGCTCACAGACCCAGGAAATATATCCTGAAAGCTTTACACATGATTACTTTCCTTAAGTGCCAGCCTCACAGTCTTTCTCTGCAGTAGGACATAAACCTCTGCTTAAAGCTAAACACGTGTAAGAATTCTTCTGATAAGGAATGTTGTTCTGAGTTAGGGTCACAGACACTGTCATGGCAAGTGCTGCATAAATACCAATGGAAATTTTCAGCATTACCACTGTGTCTGGGGCCAGGACAAATGATTAAGGAACCTCTTGATAACCTTGCATTGTTTTATGATCCATCCTCTCAACAGCTAAGCAATAGAAAGAAGGTAACAGATTTATCTTGCCAGCTGAAAGCAGATTGTAGCTGCATAGCACAGTGATGATTCTCTTAATGCCATTGTATCAAAACTTGGCCAAACAGGCTTTAGATAAGGTCTGACTAAAGCTTTCAAAAATAACCAATCTGGGGGGTGGAAGTTTTGTCTCAAAATGAGGGCACCTGAACACAAAGAGTACTGGCAGCATGTGAGGACATTTTGAACCCTTATGCCAGCATTGTGTGCTTTATGCAGCTGTAGCAACTGCATTCAGTTCAAGAGGAGTTATGTAGACGACAAAGACTTGATGCAATCAGAAAGTGAATTATCCCTGTTCCAGTGCTGCCTGAAGGCTAATCTCAGAACTAGATTCAAACCAGTTTAAATACTAGGTAGATGATTCATCACCACAAGAAAATACCAAGGAATTTTGCTTCTTTGTATGCTACACCTGAAAACAACCTCTTTTTCTCTTCCATGATGCATTCCCCATGATTTTACCACAGTGTATAAACTGATTATAGTTGCAGGCTCATCTTGTGGACATAGAGTGCTTACAGCTCCCTGCTACCCCACAATTATCAAAACTAAAAAATAATCTGATTCTGTGCTTCTATTCACCTGATGGAATATGAACTATTTATCTGAGACTCTTCTCATAGATAAAGGAGAAAAATAGGGCCACTGGGTGAACATTCATCCCATTCTGAAGCCTGTTGAATTAGCTGTGCCTCCAAAATGACTCTTCCTCTCCACTGATGCTGAAGGATGAATTGGCAGATCAACAGCTTAGCTCTAGTGAGGAGACTCAAATCCCACTCAAGTGAGAGTGGTCAAATGAGATTAAATACTCAAGTGGGAATAGTCAAATGAGAGTAAATAACCTCTCCTAATCTAAAGCACAAGCAATTTATGAGGTACACAGATATAACCACCCAGGAAGTGCAACTGCACCAGGGTCAGAAGGACCTGGGACTGGCAGAACTTCAAACATCTGGCAGCACTTCATTCCCTGCCTCAAAGCCATGGTGCAGTTGCCCAGCCATGCTGTGGCTCCCCCCCCCCAGACTG
>NW_005054403.1:2241904-2247636 GCF_000277835.1 Geospiza fortis | reverse complement strand
AGCTCTCCTTTTGCTTTTAGTTAGTTTTAGCTAGCTGAAGCAAAGAAGAGTCCCTAGACTGTAGTTTTTCTTTTCCTTTTCTTTGGACCTCTTAGAACCTGCTCTGGACTGAACACCCAAGAGAGCACCAGCAGCTCGCACCTGTAGCCACCGAGCCAGGCCGGGCCTGGCCTGTGAGAATTCCAGCACCAGAAAGACTGATAAGAGACTGAGTGAGCTGAGCTGCAACCGGGGGGGGTTTTCTCAAGTAGTCATCTCTTTTAGAGCGGCAAAGAGTTTTATTGTTTTAATATTGTTAAGTTCTATTGTTTAATAAACAGCTTTTTTCCACTTTTCTTCAAAGAAGTATTTTCTCCCAGACTAGTTGTAAGAAAGAAAAGCCGATTAAATTTATCCTCCTACTAGAGCCCCTCTGAAAACTCTCTCTCTCTCTCTCTCAAAATTTTGCTCTAAACCAAGACAAAGTTGTTTGCTCTCCTTTTATGCCCGTACAGAACATTATATTGTGCTTTAGCAAGTTGCCATATTTCATTATAGAGTTGGCTGCTTCATAGGTGAATGATTTCTCATGCATTTCATATGTGGTAAAAACAAGAAACCCCATCTCAATACTTATGAACAAATAGCTCAGTAGGAATGTGAATACTTAGCACCAGTAACTGAATTTCTAGACAGTTTTACAAACAAGATACCCAGAATTTTGCTGATCCAGGAAAGCTGAAATTCAGCTTGAGGTCAATGCGTCAAGACTTATTTGTTCTAAGAACCACAGCTTATGCTCACTCCCATTCACAAACTGCCTCCTTGCTCTTGCAAAACATGCAAGTGTAGGACCAGAACTGGCATGGTAATGGGACCAAAGACATCAAAACTGAACTCTATTAAGCACTAACTTTTTTCTTCTGTCTTTGTGGTACAAAAGAATGCTCTGGCTGAATCAGCATCCAACACTTCTAAACTAGACTTAATTTACAGAGAACCTGTAAAATGAGATGATAGCATTCTGGAACTTGGAAGATATATCTCTTCACTTCTTGTAAAAGTCAGCAGTTTGGGATGACTAGCTTCTCAATTTCTCTTACTCCTGTATCAAGAGGTTTTATTAATCATAGAATTGTTAATATTGGAAAAGACCTCTAAGATCATCAAGTCCAACCATCAACCCAACACCACCACTGTGTTCACCACTAAACCAAGTCCTGATTATTAGATGAGCAAAATATGATCTTGCCTAAGCTATCCAGCCCTGAAGTCAATCTGTTGCCCCTTCTCTCACCATGTTTCCTAACATTGATCCAAGCTCTGCAGCTTGATGGGATTGCCTGTTGCCTACCATGATAACACAAGAATAATTGTATTCCTGCTTCTTATATTTGACTTCTTCTCAGAGGGAACGCATTTCACAGCTGACTTTTTAACTTCTTTACAGGATTCCCTATCCAGTACAGAATTTCCTGGTGCCCTTTCCCATAACAATAGCACTACAGAGATAAAGGATGGTCATTGTCTCTGGGCATTGCTGACACTAGGCAAGATGGTGAGCTGAAGGCACTGCTGGTGTCTAAGGGAGGTCTGAATCTCAAATAGATTTTACAGCGGGGACATCTATTTTGTTTATGAGCTGGTTGCCCTCCTTATCTCCTTCTGTAGCAAAGACAGAGAAATAGAAATACTTTTAGAGCATGATTCATTTGAAATCACACTGAAAGTCTTTTTTCTGGATGACCAGGCAGGCCAGGCTTACCAGATCACTAGAGGTATCAGTATGGTAGATCTTTGGTCAAACATATCTCAACACAGCTATCTGGGATATAAAACATCTGAAGAGAAGCACCAAATTTTGTTCCAATCTTGCTAAATGTCAAAACAGGAACAGTAAAAAGCCCCTTATTTGTTTCTTTTGATTTATTTGAGACTACTACAATGCTCTTACCTAAAACCTTGTTCAAAAAGCTTGCTAGATAAGCCACCAGAAAGACATCCTCATTGTAATACATATTGACCACAGAGGTGGCTGCCCACAACTTTAAAGCATTGAAAAGTAAAAGCTTAAAAAATGAAAAGTGTAGAAGGTGCATCAGCTCCACCAGCAGGACAAAGCCCTACAGCCTGAACTTCTTCTGCTGGCCATCCTCTTCCTACAGCACAGCTGCACCAAGTAGATCATTGTCATGAAATCTTTCCAAAGTATTCAGTTCTGGTCATACTATTTTGAAAAGGACAGCACCAAATAAAAGCACAGAACCTCTTACAGTCTCAGATAATACCATGGATGAAGTTCCATAGGGCACCACGCAGGTTTGGAGACTTCTTTCATTTACTACTGTTTAAATTCAAGCTCTGTTTAGATACAGACATACTGTGGCTGACTGAAAAGACCTACTTAGAAGAGTGCAGCTTTGGATAGAAATGTGAATACATCTTTCAAAATATGAAACTGGAGGAGGGTGTTAGATTCAACAGAGTCCCAAACTTTCCTGTCATTTGATTTAGGACTTTATGCCCTCTCACTTTGATAGCAAGTGGGAAGCAGTTAAAACTAGCATTTGAACAGGAGGGGAGCTCTCCACTCAGCCACAGAGCAGAGGAAAGATACATAGATGTCAGACTGACATTTCACTGGCATTTCTGGGAGATCCAGCTCCTCACAAAAAGCAAAAGAGGAACAGAACCACTGACTGCTTCCCCTGACTGTAGCCGTCTGCACATGCTGTTTCCCACTTTGCAGATACCCCTACCTCCCTTTCTCAGTCTTTCCCTGATGACTACATCCCTTCCTTCCAGGTTCCCTTCCCATTCTCCACTCTGCTCTCAACATCTTGAACTGCTTAGATCCCACTGTGCTTTTATGTTGTCTATTTTCACTGCTTTCCCCATATTCTGCTAGGTGGGAGTCCAGTGAAACTTATCTCAGGCTGAGCTGCTCAGCCTCCTAGTCTAGAGGAACATCCATTTTCTTCCCTTCCATGCCCTCATACAACTTTCCTGCAGATTGACACAGATTTTAGTAGTCAGCTGAGGTGAGCTGTCACCATTGTGGAAGTTGTTGGTTGTAATGGTTGCAACCAAGATGTGGAGCAGGACTTCACTGCACTTGGCATGCTACACATAGGGAGCAAAGTCATGAACTCCAGCCCCAGAAACCTTAAAATATACATTAATAGTTGGGAGAAAAACAAATTAGACAAGGGGTCTTTGGGAAAGGATCATGGTAATGTCATTTCCATGCTCCCAAAATGAAAAAATTACCTGTGGAGCCATATCACTGGAAAGCTCCAAATGTCCTAAACTTTCAATACCCATCAATGTAAACCCCTACAGTCCACCAAAGACATAATGCTATTCCTTGTGAGAAATGGTTGAGCAGAATTTAGCAATAACAAATATCAAAGTAGCAGGTTTAAGTAGTTCATTCTTATCTCCTCAGCTTTCTGCAGCTATTGGTGTAATTTTTCTAAGTACCTTATCAAAAAACAGATCCCATACCCCGAAATAAAAACCAGATTCCTAATTTACTGAAGTCACATGTTTTTCAAAACACTGACCTCTCATCTGTTCCAAAATTACTCTTCAATTCAAAGAGGAATATCTGTTTTCCTCTATTTTGGCTATGAACAATCATCAGGAAATGATAACGCGAGTTACCATTGTGATTTTTGGATAATTACAACTCTTGTCCTTCCAAAAGAAACCATAATGGGCTATCTATCTTCTTCCGAGTAATCTCAGATGCCAGAAAAACCATAAAAGTAGTCAGCACTGGAAAGGAACAAGAGAAAAAGCAGTGATACATTCAGTGGCCTTTTCCACCTTGGACACTGACTAAAATCAGCCACTGTGTTCATTTCCCCAATGTTTGGCTTATGCATCATGTCATACAAATGCACAATCCCACAGACAGCCTGCCCTGTTCAAACTGGGCTCTTTCTTGAGTATTAGTATTGACCACATCCTATCAGGGGCTGCAGCTCTGCAGTTTGCATCGCTTCTCCACCCTTGACAAGCTCCTAGATTTCCTGCTTAGGAAAAATAAATCAAAATTATGTCTAAGAAAGCCAGAAGAACCCACCTTTGAAGAACTCCTTTTGCTTTTTCCTTGACACGTGCTGCTCTTTTCAGCAGCATTAATGATGTGTTTCAAGAGCTCCTGGAGATATTTTGAACAACAGAGGAAAGATGTGGAGTACAACAGAAAAAAAAAGGCCTGGTAAGGTCCTAAATTTATTTGAGGACCTATAGCATAAAAATAAATGAGGTTGTATTTAAGAAAACAGATGCATGAACAATCTGCATTGATGCAGATGAATAATACTTTGTGTGCACGGGAAGGCAAAAATAAAAATTGATAGAAATTTATATTTTGCTCAATCTGCCTGCATTTCACTCTGCACTCAAGCATGCTCACAGACCCAGGAAATATATCCTGAAAGCTTTACACATGATTACTTTCCTTAAGTGCCAGCCTCACAGTCTTTCTCTGCAGTAGGACATAAACCTCTGCTTAAAGCTAAACACGTGTAAGAATTCTTCTGATAAGGAATGTTGTTCTGAGTTAGGGTCACAGACACTGTCATGGCAAGTGCTGCATAAATACCAATGGAAATTTTCAGCATTACCACTGTGTCTGGGGCCAGGACAAATGATTAAGGAACCTCTTGATAACCTTGCATTGTTTTATGATCCATCCTCTCAACAGCTAAGCAATAGAAAGAAGGTAACAGATTTATCTTGCCAGCTGAAAGCAGATTGTAGCTGCATAGCACAGTGATGATTCTCTTAATGCCATTGTATCAAAACTTGGCCAAACAGGCTTTAGATAAGGTCTGACTAAAGCTTTCAAAAATAACCAATCTGGGGGGTGGAAGTTTTGTCTCAAAATGAGGGCACCTGAACACAAAGAGTACTGGCAGCATGTGAGGACATTTTGAACCCTTATGCCAGCATTGTGTGCTTTATGCAGCTGTAGCAACTGCATTCAGTTCAAGAGGAGTTATGTAGACGACAAAGACTTGATGCAATCAGAAAGTGAATTATCCCTGTTCCAGTGCTGCCTGAAGGCTAATCTCAGAACTAGATTCAAACCAGTTTAAATACTAGGTAGATGATTCATCACCACAAGAAAATACCAAGGAATTTTGCTTCTTTGTATGCTACACCTGAAAACAACCTCTTTTTCTCTTCCATGATGCATTCCCCATGATTTTACCACAGTGTATAAACTGATTATAGTTGCAGGCTCATCTTGTGGACATAGAGTGCTTACAGCTCCCTGCTACCCCACAATTATCAAAACTAAAAAATAATCTGATTCTGTGCTTCTATTCACCTGATGGAATATGAACTATTTATCTGAGACTCTTCTCATAGATAAAGGAGAAAAATAGGGCCACTGGGTGAACATTCATCCCATTCTGAAGCCTGTTGAATTAGCTGTGCCTCCAAAATGACTCTTCCTCTCCACTGATGCTGAAGGATGAATTGGCAGATCAACAGCTTAGCTCTAGTGAGGAGACTCAAATCCCACTCAAGTGAGAGTGGTCAAATGAGATTAAATACTCAAGTGGGAATAGTCAAATGAGAGTAAATAACCTCTCCTAATCTAAAGCACAAGCAATTTATGAGGTACACAGATATAACCACCCAGGAAGTGCAACTGCACCAGGGTCAGAAGGACCTGGGACTGGCAGAACTTCAAACATCTGGCAGCACTTCATTCCCTGCCTCAAAGCCAT
>NW_005054403.1:2112917-2241894 GCF_000277835.1 Geospiza fortis | reverse complement strand
CCCCCCCCCCAGCCATGCTGTGGCTCCCAGCACACAGACTGTGCGCTGATGTGGCCACGGAACTGCAAGGGAGTTCCCATGGAAATGTTTGGTTCTCTCTTGGCAGGAAAATGCCAAGCAGCTCCTGCCATTATGATGCCAACACAAAGAGCTACATTTTCCTGGTAAGAATGACAAGCTTGTGTGGAGATTTTGCAGTAAGAAGGACTCTTTTGAGGGTTTTCATCATTATTAGTAGTATTTTTAGCATTATTGTGTCTCCTATCAGTTTGGAGTCAGGTAAAAACATGGAATGAAGAGATGCTACCTAACTTGATGTCTATAGCCAAAGCAAAATATACAAGAAAAGAGAGGAAGGCGTTCATCCAAAGGGAGTATCAAGGAAACACGGAAGATATCACTCAGAGTGAAGAGCCATGATTTTTAGGTAGCAGGGGCTCAACCATTGCCAAATTTTATCATAACAAATATTGTCTATAATAGAGCATCTTGTATCCTTGGGGTGTTGCATAACAGGTAATAAAATAGTGAGAGAATCTTCTGCAGTTTGAAAATATGAGGCTTGGAGGAGTGACTTACTGCCCTATCAACAAGCGAGTGCAGCACCCCATAAATATCTATCATGAGGCATCTAACTCTGCCACATGTCTGACACATATTAGCATGCAGTAATTTTATCATCACTTTGTATTTCATTTCCAAGGAGAGAAAGAGCGTTTACTTTTCAACAGCTCCAGTAAAATCATAGTTTTGATTATCTGTCAGCTATGAACCTCTGATATATGAAGTTGCATCTCTGGCTATATTCCCTCTGGAAGCATCATTGTACATTATTAGTGCACAAATAAGTTATTTTTAATTATAGTGAACATGACCATAGAGAGACAAAACAATTAGATATTTTGATTTCCTACTAAAATTATTCTCTGAAACGTGATGGGCTTGTCATGGGATTTTTAAGCGTCTATTACAGTCTTTGTTATCTCAAAAGCATGGATGTAATTTCAGGAGAATGCAGTACTTCACCTTCAAAATATTGTAAACAAATACTCAAATCTTTTCTAAAAATGTTTCATCTCTCTCAGTGCACTGCCTTGTTCAGACTGAACATTCATTTGATCATCACAGTTACAACATTAATAACCTGAAGGGGCATTCTGTTTATAGTGGGGACAAGTTTGGGCCCTGTGAGACAAATTTCCAGCTGTCACTTTTTAAAAAGGGTTTTTTCTCATGTGAGAGCTATCTTGAAAGCATACAGCTGTATTGTCCAATTATATAGCAAAAAAATACACAAAGGGATGGAACTTCTTCCCTGGAAAAGCTCAAGGACCGAAGAACAGGCACAGGAAAATTTCTCTTCCCTCACCCACAATCTGTGCAAAACCTCTCTGCAGTCTGCCTTGAGAGTTAGAGAGCGTTGGCCTTGGCTGTGCATCCTCTCAGGAAAGGATGACTCCATCCTGAGGTCCTGTGTGCCACGGCTGCTGGAAGAGAAGCTGCATAGAGCCCTGGCTGTAAGAGGAGCAGTGTAGAGTTCGACACTGTGCCAGAGCACATGAAGGACTGACAGATATGTCACTTGTGGGATTGGGAGGAAAAAAATGGTCCAACATATAGTCTGGCCAGGTGTTGTATGAGGTGGCAGAGGGTTGACAGGGGGACATTGACCTGAGACTGTCCCATTTCTCACTGATCTATTTGTGATGTTTGAGGGCCTCTTCTGCTAAAACCCTGCCAGCACATTGTCTGACTGAGACACAAAACCAGAGGAGGAGGAAGCTCTAGACTGCTCCACCTCATGTTCAGTGTGGTAAAAAGCTTCCTCCAGACACTCCTTCTTGAGAGTCTGTCTTCTTGGTCTCCAGTTTAACTTCCACTGAAAGAGGAGACCTAATTACCCATTTTCTAAACTTGGTGGTCAAGGTGATGATAAAACAGCTCCTACTTTAGCTGAAGATGATATGTTTTCACAAGTAAATTATATTAACTTCTCTGGGGCTTCAAGAGAACAGCTGTTTTATATTTTGAATGGCCTTTTAACTAGAATAGATCTTTTGTGGTGTTACAGCAAACAAATCAGACTTCTTGCACTTTAGTAGCATGCTTACATTATAAAAATCCTTGGAGATGAGATATTTTGGTTGCTGTATTCTCTCTTGAATAAGCCAAAATATTGAAAGCAAATAACTGAAATCATCAGAACTGGACATGTTTTTGTGGAAGCATGAATCTCAGAATATTTAATATAATTTTTTATGTCCAAAGCAGAGACTGATAGTGTTTTATCAAAATACCTCTCAGAACTATATACTTTTAGCCAGTTAGGTCTTTATACCAAAATGAGGCACTTTTTTTCCAGCCAGTAAACATTTTGAGTATCAGCTTTGTTGCTTTCATTAAACGGATGCTTCTTCCCACAGCCAGGTCTTTTGGCTCTCATAGGAAACATCCTCCAATTGTGATTTTGTAGGTAACAGCATCCACTGTGCATCAGTTTGCTGGCAGTAATAGAGAAGCTGGAGTGATGTATTGTGGCCACATTTCTCTTCACAGAGAAGAGCAAGACACAACTTCCCAAGGATATTTCTGGGTTTCACATTCAGTGAACCTCAGAGAAAGAAAAACTAATTCTTATCTCAATTTCTGCTCCTCTTGTTGTTCAAAGTGGAATGCATTGTGGAAGATTGTTTACCTGAAGGGAACTGGTAATTGGATTCTGGTGTGAGTGTTGTGATTCAGTGACCAATTGAATCCTGTGTGTGTCAGGACTGTTGGCTGACAATCACGAGATTCTGTGCAGTGGAGTTGAGTTGGGTGCTTGTGCAGATTCAGTTCAGATTCAGTGTAATATAGTATAGAATAATATGGTATAATAAAGTAATTAATTAGCCTTGTGATATCCATGGAGTCAGATGCATCATTTCTCCCCGCCACGGGGGTCACCTTGTTTCCAATAGTATATTAAAGAAAAGAGTTGGTCTGCTAAGGTATGGATTTTCTTCCTGTTCAAGCCTAGTCAACTACATTGAGAGTTTACCTTGAGGTCCCTCCTACAGTGATCATGCAAAGTACATTAATTTGGTAAGTAGAAAAACACAGATGATCTGTCATAAATGTCCAGTGTTACTCACTGATATATCCTAAGTTCTGCTGACAGCTTTGGGAGTCTTACATTTTCTGAGTACATTTTCTGAGCTTCTGCTTATAAGCTTGTTCAGATGGTCTTGCATTGCTGCAAAGTGTTGAGGCAGATGTGCTGCTCAAGACAGAGCTCAGCTAGAACATAATCACTTCAATGTACACCAGGTTAGGTGCTGGCCCAACACTATGACAGGGTGCACACATCAAAAATAGCATATTAAATGTGTTTATAAAGAGCGTGTCCAGGCTGTAGTCACTGTCTCTTGATATTTGCCCCTTCTCTGGAAGTCACTGGGGTTTGGAGAATGAGTTTGGAATGGCTCAGCAACAGAGACCTGCATGAAATCAGATGACTGTGTGTTCTTTTAACATTTGAAAATATTATTTAATGTGATGACGGGTCCTTCAGTTAGTGCTTTCATTGGTTTTTGGGTTTTCCCCAAGACACTTTAATAAATGTTTTGGAGGTATGACTAGCCAATTGGACAGCTGGATTTCAAAATGTCACTCACAAAGCAAAGCCACTGCCAACACTGGATGAACTTATGTTACCTCAATCACACGCACACATTTTCCTGGAATTGTAGTTTTTCTTGAGTAATATTTCCCTAGCAATTCAGAAAAGTATCCTAACATGGTTTCTGAGTCATGCTGCTAATTAAAGTGAAAAGTTTTGCCTGTCTTTGTGGCACATTCTCTCTGTGCAAAGTGACATACGATATAGTAACATGATGCAACTTTTTTGCAATTCATGGTGACTCAAATAGAATTCCCTGCCCAGCTGCACTCGCACAGTGACCACGGTGCAGCTGGTGACTATGAGCTGTCAGACCCAGCACAGCCTGATTCCCATGAAAGCACGGCTCAGGAAAACCCATCCTGATGGTGACCAGGGTGGTCACCCCTTTCCAAACCCATTCACGTGGTGCCCACACTGCATTGCCAAATCCCACGAGTCCAGCTCCACGTTGTTTGTGCTCAGCGCGACTTCGTGGAAGCAGAAGGACCCTAGATGGCGTCCTACCACCAGCTGAGTGCTCACACACCTTAACTCACATTTGGGCAAAAAACACTAAAAAATACTCATCTGTCCTTCACAAAAGAAGGAAGCTGAATTTTTCTTAGTGCAAGAAAGCTAAAACAGCCCGTGCAGTTCTTCTGCGGTTCATTGGTATGGAAGCCCAGGTATTACTCTTTCGCCAGGATGTTAAAAAAAATTCTGTTTGGTCTTCCCACAGGCAAAGGGGGTCTGTGCAGCTGTAGTGGGGGCACTCAGCATTTTGTTTGCATTCCTCAAATCCCAGCAAGATGTATGACAATTTGCAAAGCATGCTGGGGAGGTAGGAAGCAGGTGGAGAAGCAGATAAGGGAATGGCACATAGTGAGAGGAATAAGAAATTTCTCAGGAATAAGTGTTTCTGTAGGAAAGTTACCATATCAGATGCACTTCCCTGCAGCAGCATAGCTCAGGTCGTTTTTCCCCCTCAGCAGGATGGTCTCAAAGCCACGCCCAAGAAAGGACAAAGGCCAGTTTTGGAACTGGACTTGCCCTGAGAGAAAGGCCTAAAGAATCACAGATCCCACAGTGTGAAAACTATAAAATATATCGTATGAGTTTTTTTTAGTGGGAATTAGAATAAATGAGTTATCACCTACAACAACTGTAAACATTTATTTTTCCCAAATGCCAATATGGTGTCCCCAGGAGATAAGACCCAAGTAAACCTTGTCTGGAATAGCAGCAGTGTTGATCAGAATGAAAACTGCAGACACTATGGCAGAGGTCTCACCAGCCAGAGTTTGCACCAGTTTTTCTTTCCTGTTTTCACACAGATCTTTTCTCTGCTTGCCCCCTGTGGGAGCCTACATTGATACCACCACACCATTGCTTATAAACAACACAAATGCCTGTGGGGAGAAAGCACCAGTAGGCTGCAGAAACAGAAACAAGCAACACTTGCTGAGCCTGAGCTGATGGCTTGTTTTGGTTGCTTTCAGACCACTAATTACCAAAAAGATAGCCCACTGCCCTCTGAACCTGCCTTCTTGCCTCCCCTTGGTCCCACAAACTTTCAGATGTGAGCTACAACTGATGGCAAAGTTTAATTAGTGCTTAATTTCAAACAGCTGACAATTTGGTTTCTCAAATGCTGCATCTGAATAATCTACACAGCCTGGTGTACTTTTCCAAGCTCTGCTCTGTCCTCAGACATTAAAATCCTAGCTGAGATGGACTGGATTGGATCAGCAGCTGGGAGGAATTTTTTTGCTCTTTCTCATGAGCAAGAGCTGTTCTTGATAAAGGAGCCGTGTGTTAGCAGTTGCCTTTGCAGATTGATAAGAGCCAAGGACAGATGCTCTGTGGCATGAAAACAATACAGGATTGTTCTGTTTGCCTTCAGTGCACCTTGTCAAGACAGTAGCAGATAAAGCAGAACAAATTGGCTTTCCTCACAACTTCCCTGATAGCTTCCCCCTTCCGAAGGAAAAACACAAACAATCATTTCTGAAGGAATGCTGTAAGAATATTTTCACACTTTTTTGGCTCATTGTGCCTATCAGAGATGATAATCACAGAGAATCAAAAGCAGCAGACAAAACTGGGAGAATGAAATACTTCTGAAAACCACAATCTCATAATATTTGTTTAGAAGTGTTTCCTAACTTTGAAAGGAAGCTGGATTTGAGGATGAAAAGCCCATTTTAAACAGAGGAATTGTTCCCAGTGACATTTCAAGTTCCGTTTTCTAGCAGTTGAGCACTTTGCTGGAATTTCAGCAGTTGCCTTTGAGGAAGAGATCCTATGACACAGAAGATTGTTAGAATCTAACTGTTCTAGAAACTGAGCAACATTTGCAAGCAGATTGTAGAAAGCTGTGAAGATCTGTCTGAAAACCAGTGTCAGTTATAATTACAAAAAGAGAGACAAAAGCTTACAGCCAGCTCTGCTGCTCAGGTTTCCCCACAGAGCTCTGTTTCAGTTGTACAGACAGACAGACTGCAGCTGGCTCTTGGACAGGAGATGTAAAGAACTTCCTGATTTCTTCCGCCCATGGTGTGATGGCTCTCCAGTACTTCCGTGCCTTCCCAAGGGCAAGGCATTCTCCACTTGGGTGGTCCAGGGCCTCAGGAGGGTGGGGAAGTGCTGCTTCTCTCTCCCCAGCGGACAAGGACTATGTACCAGCTGTGTTTGGAGAGTGCAGTTCACAGGGACAGTAGGAGATGAAGATCTGTTTGAGCAAGAGCGACCACGGGAGGCTTGAACAATGTTTAGTGCAGAAGTAGAAAAGTTTTAGCTGAGGAAAAGGAGTGCATGTAACAGAGAGCAGCCATGTTTACCTCCCAGCTAAGCCCACCTGACCCCTTGGTCTTCTTTTGATCAGAAAGCAGCTTTATAGCTCAGGGAAAGTCCTCAGGCCTGTCTGCTGTGGGTTTCTCTCTAACAAGACCAAAGGAGGGTTCAACGTGGGGAGAACACCTCTGCAAAAGGAAAAGGCTCTGAGTCTGTTTAACTTGGAACTGACCGCTTGTTCCTTTCTCTTGCCTGTCCCCCAATGCTTTATTAATAATGTGAAGCAGCAGAATTGGGGAGGAAAGCAATGAGATTTTTATTCTCCGAGATCAAAACTTGCTGCCTCATTAGAGAGGCAATTTTAGTGTTGGAAGGCAGAAGCAACTCTGATGGATCCTTGGCTTTTCTTGGCAAAAAATTTGCCTCAACTCTGATGAATATAGGACATAGCTCTTCACATCGAATTTTAAAATTCTGGAAAAAGTAGTTTATGGCTGTTTCTGCTCTAGGAGAGGAAAAATTTGAGGGGGAGAGACAGAAAGAGAGACAGTGAAATTTGCGGTTCGCTAGCTGAGAGGTTCCAAAATGTAAGAGACTGTCGGGACAAGAACTTCAATAAGGAATTTTTAAAGCATTTCCTGATGAAAAAAAGAAAACCTTAAAAAAATAATTCTGTCTTCAGAAAACCCACGTGGAAATCTAATTCTTCCATGAGGACTTTATATGTTAGGTTGGCATCCTGAACCAAGCCACTGGAAGGCAAGGGCCACCCTTGACATCAGTTCAGCTCTGGAGCCAAGTGCTGTTGGACACCTGTGTGGCTGCTCTCTGAGGCTGCCCACTGCTTCCCACCGTGAGCCTGTGCTCCAGTTGTGCTTCTGACTGGCAGACATTTGATGTTCAGGCTGAAACTTTCCATAGCAGATGTCTGCCTCAAAATTATTTTAATAATTTTTTTGCTTTCTCTGTCAAAATGGTTTGACGGCAGTGGAGGATGAAGCTCCTCCTTTATCTGTGCAAAAAATTTTTCTGTTTCCCTACTGTGAATCATAGATGTGCATTTTTGATACCTGAGGAGCCTTTTTTTTTTTTTTTTTGCTTCAGATGTGTACGCTGCTATCTTTGAAAAAAGTCCACTGAGCCCTCCCAGGGCTTTGCAGCAGTCGGGTCCTGTGCTGGTTCCATTTGGGAGCAGAGAAGGGCATGGGTGCAGGCCACCCATGGGTGCAGGTCCAGCCTATGGGGCTGGGAGCACAGGACCTGCCCTTCTTCTCCCTCAGGCTCAGGGGTCTGGCATCCAGGGACAGGGAGCTGCTGGATTTGCCTGTGGGAGGGAGGGAAATGAATACCCATGGAGGAGGGCAAGGCCTGGCCAAGGAGGCTGAGATCATCTTTGGAGATCAGGACAAGAAATAGGTCAGGAAAAGGAAAGTTGGGTCAGTTAAAACCACAGGGACAAAGAAGGAAGCTATGGATGGAAGAGGGAAAGGGAAACCATGGTCGGATATGACTGGAAAGCAAAAGTGTCCATTAGGGCTGTCCCTGAGGAACTTGGACAAAACTCCTGAGGGTCTGTGACAGAAGAAGGATGTCCCCATCCAGGAGGAAGCAAGTGGGAAGGAGGGTGATACTTGGATAGCATAAAAAAGAGACCAATTGGAAAACAGAGTCCCTGAGTCCTGGAGGTGAGGGAACACGGGCCAAGTACTGGGAGTAGAACAGGTTGGGAATGGAGAGAGGAAATGAAGAGCTCAAACAGGCAAGGAATACATGTACAGTGTGGGGAAAAGAGAGCACATCCTCTTCATGTGCTCAGAAGAGGATGGAGTTTTTGGAGGATTAGGAAAAGCCAACTGCCATGGAGATGCTGGATCACAGCAGCTTGTGCATAAGCTTTTTAACATTCATACCTCTAATCAGAATATTTGAAGGGGAAAAAGAGAGAATTTAAACCCTTAGACCCCTGAAACTCTTGCATGATACCACACTGATGCCACCTGATGGTTTGAACCATAAGGAGCTTTAAAATGTCAGGTGTCCTGGGCAGAGCTCACCTAACTGGGATTCATACAACAGGGGTAGAGCAAGTTACTGGTGCTTAACCCTTCCTAGTCTCATCAGTTGTGTGTTAGCTGCATCCTGACCTTGTGGGTTTTATCCAGCCAATGTTGCTGTTATCTTAAAGAGCTTTGAAAAAACAAGGTAGGGTAAGTGAATGCAATACATCATTTCTGTGTACTGCAAATTCAATTTGAGGTGTAACTGGTAAAAATAATCATAACCCTATGTGCCATCCAACACTGTAAAATGATGCACGTTTTGTGGTGTATTTCCACTTGTGTACACACACAGAAGCCCACGGGTCATACAGGAGAAAACAGCCCAGAAAGCTAACACTCTATGTAGAACATTAAAAGAAAAACAAATGGTTTAGCCAAAAACCTCTGTCCATACCAAAGGAGCCAGAATAAGCAGTCTTTTCTTTTTGGCAATCAGCAGCCGGTGCAAGTGAAATACAGCATTTGAGTGTGATACCTTTTTGAGTGTGACCTGTAAGATTCCTTTAAGATAGTCTTGGAAACTCCCTGTGAGTTGCTTCAAGAACAGTAGCCTGTGGCTAAGCTGGCTGCTTAACAGTCATAACCAAATTTCAGTGAAAATAATCACAATTGCACCTATGTTGGATGGACAATCCTGTCACAGTGAATGAACTGTAAGCCAGTATAAGCTAGCAAGAAGAGCTCTTGCATTTACTCTAGGCAAAGTGGATATGGATTCAAAGTTTACAATGAAAGGGCTTTCTAGTGGTTTTACTATTGTGCTGAATAAACTTGCATCCCACATGTGGCTAGAATTATCACCCCTGCCAATTATGAAATGGTTACTGTTCTGTGTTAGGAGCACATTCTGCTTTAAATGAAGTGATTCCTGCAGGTACAAAACCAGTGATTTGTCATGCAATGCACAAAGTTAATGTATTAAACAAGGCTTGTTACTCTGGTCCTAATGCCTTCAAAGCATTGATTGCTGAGGTTGTAAATTAAAAGCTTGTGAGCAGTCAGCAGGCATCAGTCATCCTGAGGCACACACTGCTCACCACTGCTGACTTACTGGGCTGGCAACAGCAGTCTGCAATTAGGCACACAACTTAGCATTTCTTTCCTAAAGCACAGGTCAGCATGCAGCAGGCTCACAGACTAGTGTGTGGTCATTGCTTGCAAGCAGGAGGTTTTCTGAAGTGAAAAAAAAAAATAGCTTGTTTTGCTCTGCTAGTGAAAAACAAATAATTTGTTCTGGACCACACAGTGAATTAATCATTTTTGGACAGACTGCACATGTAGAAACTTGTTCCAGCTTTTGTTCTGATTTTTCTAAATGATTGTCCTGGATGTTCTCACATTGTCTCAAAGCCAGATCTGAAAAATCCTACTCTCATGGTGAGGGTTCAGCTTAAATTTTGTTTCATGTATTATATTCAGAAGAAAAGTTAATTTCCAGGCAGTGTGCTCTATTATTACTAGTTGCTGTTTATTTTAAAATCCTATATAACTTTTTCTAATGAAGGAAAAGAAAAATGTTTCTCTGATATCTGCCAAACAAGTGAACAACTGATGAACACGTGTTCTTACAGGGAAAATTTCAATGCCAGCATACTAATTCCTGCAGTTATAAATACCTGAAATTAAAAAGTGCATTTACTAGATATTCTAAATACTCTGACTCATGCTTCTTTTTCAGAATTTTATTTTCCATGACTGAAACTAAAATTTTAACTCAAGAACAAAGTATACAACAAGTACTTAATAACTAGTACAAAAAGTAATAAAATATTAAACAGAGAATATGGATTTAAATTCCTTGTAGATTCATTTTCCTCTATGGCTGCTAAACATCTCGGCAACTAAACCATCACCAAACAAAAAACCAACAATCCATTACCAAAACAGCAAGAAACCTACTACCTTGGACTTTAAATGCAGCTAATTATGGAAATTTGAATTATTAAGAATCACAGTAAAAAAAGTTCACTTACCTTCACAGAACCATTCTCATAGTCAGATCCTTGCAGCAGATGTAGAAAAGAAATTATGAAAATATTCACAGTTGCCCACGGTGTGTACATTCTGATGTTTAAAATCCACAGGTTACTGCGCAGTCGTTGTTGTACAGCTGGAAGTGTCGCTTTCAAAAGGCATTTCTCTACCACCAACACAGAAAAGCTTCCCGAATTTCTCTCATAAACTCACAAAGGATTCCAACATCTGAGAGTAAATATCTGTCTCTTTGCTGCTCAAAACAATTGTAAGTTCCTCTAGAGAATGTAATTTCTTAGAGCAGATCTTAGATACACTTGAAATAAAATCATGATAAGGTTTTAAATAGATGTATATCTGTATGTGTACACATACACACTCACGAGCGATCAGGTATGGATTCCAGTTAATGAAGTTAATATAGCTTCCATCGGGACACAAGGAGACACTCAAAATCCATCTGTGGTCCAGAAAGTGTAAGAAATCTGCTCGATTCTGTGCTCGGTGTTACAGCAGGCTGTTAAGATGGTAGTGTAATGGCCAGTGTTTGGAGCCGAGAGCTGTAATCCAACTCTGTATGAAAACTTTTTTCACAACCTTCATGGAAGCTTGCAGAAGCATGTGTCTTAAATCTGATACAGACTTTGGCAGTAACGCAGGCAAATTTTGGCTCAAATCCCATTTTCTTCCTACCAATAGCATAGCAGTTTTTAAACTAACTGATGCAATCTAGACTGCCATTATTTTAAAGGAGATTACCTGAAACATGAAACTTTAGCGCACGTTCTTACACCACACACATATTTTATGTTACTTCTCTAAAAGAAAAAAAAAAAGAGGGCGGGAAAAGAAAAGAGAAAGGCTTTCTTTCATGTGTTCTATCTTATGTGTCAGAGGGGTTTCTGGATAAAATTTTAAAAAGCAAAGTTAAGAACTATCTCTGACAAAAAACAAGATTTTGATTTTTTTAAAAGAAAGCTCATGAAGCTGCAGTATAAAAGGACAAAACCTTTTTATTGCAACAAAACACAACCAGCATTTCTGCTCCAAGATAAGTACGTATTTTCTCTGTATATTCCTGCAGTTTAAAACAGAGATTTAAAAACAGAGATCAATAATTTCAAATGATAGCGGGGACAAAGACCCCAATAATTATATATGTTAAATCTGTATTGCTGTACTCATATATATTGTGTTCAGGAGAATTGTTCCACTCTCACAGGTTTTAGTGTTTGCAGAATCAGACTCCACAGTTTTTAACATAAAACAGTCAAGTACATAATACTTCAGAGTCCTGGTTTCCTGCCTCTGATGTCCAAACAAGTGCTGTCTTAAATACAAGTTACACTTCTCTACTTACCATCAGGTTGAATAATTTCTTCTTCAGCATTGACCAGAAATGGACCTTAGCAAGAAAATGATTTTAATCCAGTCTTACCAGTTGTTGTCTGTTAACTGTCATTAGGTTTTAAAAATATATGTAACTCTATTATTTTTTAGCTTTGTCTTTCCCACTTGACTCGTGAAAGCAATCTATTTCTCTTTTTTTCTTCCTCCCCCACCCACCCCACACGGGTTAGTCCAAGGACTGCAGGAATTTCCCCTCTGTGAAAGGAGAGTGAAAAAGCTGCTTTGTCAGTGTACCTGCTGCTCTCCCCCTGCCCCCAGCTGCCAGAGATATTCACACAGTTTTGCACAGCCCACACTACAAGGACCATCCTGTATCTGCACTGTAGGCTATAATTAACATTCTTTAAAATATTTCATTCATCATTTTAAATTATTGTGTTATCTAATGCTTATGTAAGGTCACCTTGACCTCATTTAATGTCTCTGGCTTGCTTTTGATACTGATATCCATCCCCTTGCAGGAGCTGAAAGCCTGCTAAAAGGAATGGATATGCCTCAGCCTCGGATGCACAGCTTCCGAGTAAGGGATCAAACCAAAAATAACCTCTGTGGGCTCAGGACTACATGAAAATTACTTTATACCATCCTGCAGTTAACTGGAGGGAGTGTCTGGCCATACTCACCTCTCATTTATGGGATCATTTGGAGCACAGAGCTGGAACCACAGGAGAGTCAAGAAGCAATATGTGCCTCCAGCGGAGGTGAGTGGGATCCTTACAGAGCCAGTCTCCAGCAGCGCTCAGGGATGAGCTGCTCTGTTCCCGGGTAGGACTGGTGCCAAATGCCCACAAACTGCCCTTGAGGGACTCTAAGCAATCTAGCATTAGACAATTAAGCCTGTTTGGTTTGGAAATGTTGGAGGGAAACACCTCTGTAGTATTTTCTGTATGTTGTAGTTCATCGCTGTTACTTACCAAATTCAACTCTGAATTAGAAATTACAATGTTTGGAAAGACCAGGCCTGTATCTTTCTCAAAGCAAACCATTCATCAGAAAAGGTCACCCACCTCTGGCTTCAGGGGGCTTTTTGGCAGGAAGACTGAACTGATCCTTAGGCACTGAATCAAACTTGTTTATACCAGAGCAAGTTAGATGCTGCAGGCAGAACACACAAAGTACCAAGTCTGTCCCTTAGGAGTCAGACACAAAGACTGACAAATAAAGGGGAAAACCCTCTTGTTGGCTGCAGAGAATTTTAAAGCTGGCTCAAAGCTGCTAGTGAAAGCAAAGGCAAAGCAAGAGAAACCAGCTGATAGGACAGGAGGGCAACTCAGATAATGAATTTCTGGGAAACTTTTTTCACCACATATATCACAGTGTGCTCATCCCATTCCCTATGGTTCTTGTCTGTCTCCTCAGTTCCAGATAAGAATCAGTTCTCCCTTCAGCACCACATCAGCTCTGCTCCTTACACAGCTTTCTTATGATTTTTTTGCCAAGTGTTTGAGAAAAATTTAAGTATTTTTGTGTTGGAGCTCAAATCTCAGAAGTATGGTGAGATTATATTGCAGACTGCCTGCAACAGCAGTGAACAGACTTGTCTGGCCAGACACCTCTGTTTTAATTTAATTTATGAACATAAGTTAACAATACACACACTCTAGTTTCTTCTTTTATCTCAGTTAGCTGTTGTGGAACCACCTGCTCAGTTCTGTGCAGGATTTGGGGTTTGTACTTCTTTTGAAATCTAGCACTGTATAAAAAGAGGCTTAAATAAAATTTATTTGACTATTTAAATTACTTTTGTGACTGAAAAATCAGCTCCACAGACATCAGCAATGCTAAACACTGCACAATGAACTGAAATGTCAAACATTTATGCTGCCTTTGGGTAAGCAGCTAACACATTAATATTGTGGCAATGAGTCAGCTCTTTGCAAAAAGAGCTTAAAATTTTGTTTAGCTAAATCTGTTTCTAATGTTGATCAACACTGATATATGAAATGGATGGACAATACAGATTAAAACTTTAACACTATTTATCTACAGGTATTATGTATGGTTTTTTCCAATAACATTTGAAGTATGAGTCTTTCTTCCAAAGTAATAGTCTCACATTGCACTGAAACCTGGAATCACTGATTCCTGTTGTCTGTTTTTGTGATGGAAGAGAACATATAAATGACCCAGAACTTGGTCAGTGAATGGATTAATCATCATTTCTTGGTACTTTTATGATAGGATAGGCAGACCAAGTGCAGTATATTTACTAGAACTCCTCACCATGGTGCACTGGGGGTTCTACATTTGGACTTCACTGCACATAAAGAGAAATAACGCCAGTACAGATGACAAAAACTAAAAAACAGCACCATATTTAACTCATGCATTTCTTGCATGCACACCCACGGAACAGAAGAATTTCCTGACAGTGCTGAACAAATATTCTTCAAGCTGAAATCTTTTCAGGTGAGACAGTAAATTCCTTCAGTAATCTGAAAAGAACTTAGACCTGCAGAAAGGCCCATACTAGTGCCATTATTAGCCAGAAAAAATTAAAAGGGAACACCTCAAACAAACAAAAAAAATCTTCATTTGGAAAAGTGTAACAAAACACCAAAGGAAGATGTTTCAGGCTTTTAACACAAGAGTAAGCCATAAATCAATAGGACTACTTAGATCAGGGAAGGTTTGTGAGGATATGCTCTAAATAAACTCCAATTAAATTGATCAGTTTGCAAAGTTGAAATTGGAGATAAATAAAGTTCATAGCCTTTACTTCAAACAAAGTATTGTTTCACCAGCTACTTCAGACTTGAAAACTCCACACCATTAGAAGTTTCAGTATTGCACGATGTTCAGAATAACGTAATTCCCAATGAAGGTAATTGTTTTCAAGATGATTCTATAAGTAGATCTGTACATTCCCTCTAACTAATTCATACACAGAGGAACTTGTTTTCTTCAAAACTACATAGAAGAAGAAAAACTGGGAGAGTTTATAAAATATTGCAAACAAGTATCTAACTTAGATTTAATAAACACTCATGCCATAGCAGTTATATGGCAATCCAGTAACTTAGCACACATTATTAAACTAATTTTCAAGTAATTATTAAATTAAAAATATTTTTTGAAATAAAAACCCATTTATTAAAATGGCTACTGGTATCAGAAATTTCTGTGAAATAGCAGAATTCTTGAAACATCACACTAATGCTAAGCTGGATTTATAGAATTTAGGGGAAAAAAGGGAAAGCCCCATGCACAGAATCTGAGATTCAGAGCACGAGGAGACTCTGCCAAAACTGGGCTAGCAGAGTGATGGGGACAGCACCACAGAGCCAGAGCCATCCCTCTCACCGGCCCCAACCCTGCTTCATCTCCTCAGGTTATTCTTTAGTTAATTGGATCATTTAATTGTCTGCTTGCTGCAGCAAAGTGGAGCTCACAGCAGGACGCAAAACTGGCCGGGAAGAGGGGAAATCCCACTGAGTGCTTCTGCTGCGCTCCAGGCTGCGGTGGCTAAACTGCTATCCACACCTTCATCTAGCTGGCTGAAAGTTCACCAGGGAATGTCTGCACAGGCTACAAACACACCTTGGCTGAAGGGCAGGCATACTCCCAGCTCCCCACAGCATCCCCTGGCTCAGCCCTCCCCTGCTCCAGGGAGGGACGCCCCTGTTAATGGAGGAGCGCTGTCAGCAAAAGGCAGATACAAATCACAAACAAACACTTTGTTTGTTGAGCTTTTGAGAGATGTAAACACCGTGTAGCTGCTCTGTTTTTGAAAAGGCTCTGCCTCAACCTCATGAAGAGCACAGCTGCCTTGTTACCCTTCAGTAGTTCACGTTTGTGAGGTCTCATGCATGGAAACACAGAAAAACTCTGGGACATGGTTGGTGTGCTGAGCAACAGCTTTATATCAAGTGTGAAGAAACTTGTGCTTCTTTTATTTCAGTGCATCCTTTGTGTCTGTTTGGGTAACTCCAACTTCTAAGAAGTCTAACCTACACAGAGATACCTGATCCAGAGAGCAAGAGCTCTCTCTGGATTCCTGTTATTCATATTTATCTTCAATAATGGGAGCTCTGTGTCTGCTTGTCTTCACATCCATCTGTGTTTACATACCTGTTAATGAGGGCACAACTGAAACAATAATCAAACTTTAATTACAGAGGTGTGTAGGAGCTTTCATAAGCCTTTGTTTCACTTGTTATTTTATAAATTCTCATTTCTTTCTACAGAGGAGTGGGAGAAGCTGACCATAAAGATAACAGGTCTTGCAGTTAAGGAGAAGAAAGGGAAAGGAAAAGGTGGTGAGGTAGGGGATAGGTGAAACAGAAGAGAGAGGAGGAACTCTAACTGGATGATAACCTTCACACCTTCCATTGACTGTAGCCAGGCCCTTGCCTCCAGACTGACTGTGAAGCACTGGCTGGAGTTCAGGTACATCTGAGGATCACTGCTTGTTCAGGTCAGGTCTGAAACAGTTCACAAAGCCAAGGCAGGAAGCAGTTACCGAGAGGATGGATTCAACACCCAGAGTTCAATGGCTACATTCAGTCTGAGGCTTCATCCTGAGCTACGGTGCAGCAAGAAAGGGAAGTGTAACTGCAAAGCACAGTGAGCATCCAGACTACTGAATCCTGAAGATGTTGCAAGCAAAGCAGATGAACTCACTGGTTCTCATAAGGAAGCAAATAATAATAATACGTTCTCATTTTCTCCAGCACACGTGGCACTGTTGCTAAATTACCCTGGGAATTGAGGTATGCACAGCTTGCACCAACTTGTGCAACTGAACAGACATTTGTTGCACTGTGCACATCAAGCCCAGAATTTCTCAAGAGAAAGATGTAACTGCAGGTGATATCAACATCCTTAACCTTGCAGTCTCTGGTGATGTTTTGAGCAAATCCACATGGCAGAGCAACATTACAGCTTGAACTTCAAACATTTCCTTTCTTCTCATCCAGTAGTCTCACAGCAATATAATTCAATGACTGTAGAGTGGATTGTGCCAGAAGAGCAGCTACAAGACATCAAGGAAACATCTTTTACATGAGGAAAACGTCATTTATTCTAGCAACTGTTGCATTCTCAGAGGTCAAGAAGCAGCTATATGTTATGGGACTGGAGAGTTAAAGCAAATTTGTGCAAGAACATTTTTCTGAAGCAGTTGTTACCACACAATCACCTTTAAGTGCTCCTGGAGAGATTCACCCATCTCATCACAACACTCCTTGAGGTAAGGCAGACTTGGGGACAGGAGTGAAAAATGTAAGATTCATTTCATCTTTGCACTTCACACACCAGGCTAGAATTTGCCGCAGGCTCCCATAAGCAGCTGGTGGATCTTTAGGCATAACTTTGTCTATCAGAACAGAATATAAATAGTCTCAGAGTCACATCTACTCACAATTAGCTTCTGGACTTTTTCTGGACTTTCTAATCATATTTAGTCTACTTTAAAAAAGTTCTTGGTTAAATGCAATACAGAATACCTCAAGTTCAAGCGCCTGGCCAAGTTCCAGGGCTCAGATTTTTCTTGTTTCCTGGTTCTGATGTCCTGTCAGGGAGATGTGGCCATGAAATAAGAAGAAACAACGCCCTGGGAACAGTTTCTGTGCCAGAGCCCCAGACTCTTGACCCAATGGGTACAGCCAGAGGATGCTGTGAAAACATCCTGCCCCTCGAGGCCAGCAGGGAACTCCAAGGCTAAGCCCACACAAGACAGCCTAAAGATACCTTTAGTCACCCTCCCTGCCTCCTTCTGTCTTCACTGAACACAAAGCAGCTTTTTGTAGGAACTTTCAGCATTAAAAATTCTTAGGAACAACTGCCATTGCCCAGAATTTCTCCTAAACAGTCTTCTGCTCCTCATATAGCTATTTTCACAAATACAAGCTACTAAGTGATCAGAGAAATCAGGCAGAGAAGTAGAAGTTAAAACATTCAGAGGCAGAAAATTTTGTTACAAGTCCAAGGATAACTGAAACAACATTGTGGGAAGTAGGACAGCAAGGAGGTGATAAGGAAGGGATTTATACCTTTATTTTCTACAGGTGATTTCCCTACTTACTTCTGTAGCACCCTGAAGTGACATCCTTGGAGCAGTATGTACATACATAGCAGATGGTCAGAGGACCAGTGCAGGGTTTAGCATAATCCTCCTTGCAGGGAACATCCCAAAAGTGTGCACACAGCTATTGCAAAGCACTGAAAGACAATTTCAGGACTTACACATAGCTGAGGACACATAGCTGAGGACACTTTAGGGTGTCAACAGTTCAGTAATATGAAAATAAAACCCTTTTGGTGCAACTTAGAGTTTGAGGATGAAATGGGTATTATTTACATTTTGTTTTGCTGTTTTGACACTCAGATACTAGGCCAATAAAAGGACAAACCAGCTCCCTGACATCAGCAGGGGAGAATGGATGAGATCTCTGTTGAATGTTTAGATAAGGAAATGTATGCTTCAAAGTGTGTATATTGCAAAGTTAATCTCTAGCTCTAATAGGAGGATTTTTGACACTTAAAACACAAAAGCAGTTCTGTGTTTTTACAAGGAATCCACCATTTCCTGTTTTTATTACATCCTATTGCTATCAATAATGTGTAAGCATAAACACAGTTTGTCAGTCTCACCCTATATATTTCCCACTGAAGACAAAATAAAAGATGGCTTGGCTAACTGACCCCTCTACAGAGTTTTCATCCCCACGTTATTTGTGCTGCTCCAGCTCTGCCTGCATACAAGGTCCAATGAACATTTCAGATCCATCATCCTCTGGCCAGTCACCTGTGTGAAACAAGCTCCTTATCTCTCACTTATCTCTCATGCCCATGTGCTGCAGACATCAGGGTTCAGGTGCCCTCAAGGCTTCTCAAAGGACAGGAGGTGCCCTGAAGCCGCTCAGAGAGTGCCCTGACATTCATTCATCTTGGAGCCTGCTGGTCTCACACCCAATGCAAACTTGTTTTTCTGTGGGTGAGCCTGCTGCCCCCACATCTGCTCACAAGTGCAGGAGTCTGCTCAGGGAACACAGAAAGCTGGATGGATCCCCCACCAGGAGCAGTGGTCTAGAGGAGAAGAGCTCACCTGGCCATATAAACTGTAAGGTTTTAACCAGTGTCTTAAAATGTCACAAGAGCTCTGAGGCACCTCCTTATCCATCTGGGAATTACCCTCCTGTTGGTGTTTGATGAATATACCATGAACTTTAGCCTCCAGCACTGCCTTTTGGCCAGGATATTTATAAGAAAATCCTTCAAGTTCAGGAGGGCAGCCAGAGAACACAAAGCAAACCTACACTGCTTGAAAGAAAAGGGGAAAGATGAGAACTAAGTGAAATTATGAGATATTTATTCTTAAGTTCTTATCAACTGCTGTATTATTCTGTAAACACATTGGAGAAATTTTATATAAAAATTTCCAATAAAAAAAATGGAACACTACTTAGATACTGAAACAGGAGTTACTTATTTAAAGAAAAAAAATTAAAATGAATAAATAAATAAATAAAAGCAAAGAAAGCAGGCAGACATGAGTCCAAAGGAAATTAAACCTTAATTACTCAGAAGCTCTCTGGGAATACATCACTGCTGTAACATGTTGAAAAACAGTAATAGTTAACTTTATATTAAACTTTCAACAGGTTTTAAAACACTGAATAAAAAGCCCCATAATGTGCTGTACCTAAATGTACCTACATCTTCAATTCTAGCTGTTGTGATCCCTTCAGTCTGACAGAAAATCTTCAGTAACAGTCTTCAAGCAGGCAAGACTTTAAAGATCTGAACATGTTGCAAAATCTTTTCAGGCTCCATAAAAGACACTAAAAATCAGATTTTAATCCAATAAGCAACCTTTAATCAATTAATTTTTTCTGGGAATTGACTGGGAACTAAGAATATTTGTAGACTGTTAGATATTAAAGAGGCAGTGACAGAGGGTTGAGTATTGGATCTCTGCTCCTCTGCCATAAGTCACAAGTACCTTGCTCCATGGTCCTGCTTTGCACCACTGCAGTTAGCTCACTCCAAGGCAACACCCAAGTATGGTTCTGGCAATAGATCATTCCAGAGATCTCTTTCCAAGGCTGAAGCAAGGGGATTCCCTGATTCCCCTCACACAAAGCTTTATAAGCAGGCTTTGCTTCTTCAAACACACAAAAGTGTCTTCCTGCCATGCCCCAAGGCATGGTACATGCATAATTATGATCTAATAATTAAGTCATTAAGGATAATAATGCTTAAAAAGTCTTTAAAAAGGGATAATTATTTCTTAAAGCCCCAGGAACATCACATGGAGCTTAGAAGAGATGTCTGGCCAAATGCTCCATAGCCCAGATTCAGACAAGTTGCTGTCAATCCTGATGGGGTGGCCTGAAGCACTCTGGACAAATGTCTTGTCCTCAGGGAGAGATCCTGTCCTTCTTTTACCCAAAATCCTACAAATAGTCCAAGGGACTCCCTGAGGCTTATGAAATATGTGCTATTAGGAATGTTCTGGGCAGATCTGAATCTTCACTGGCCTTTGATATAAGCAATGTTACTTGATGATACTTCCCTGATTTTAATTATCTTCTGCCATTGAGGGACAAAAGTAAATACAGCAAACACATTTCAGTAGATAACTAATTAGGAATCTTTCTGCCAAGCTGGACTTCACAGTCAGAATATTTCTCTGGCATGCATAACACCTCACCCACCATTTTTCTGCCTACAATAAAGATCACTCAGCATAAAAGGAAGCAGAGCACAGCAAGAAATCAGATGAGACAGAGGGTGAGAGGATCCCATCCTGATATAGATTCATGAAGAATCATAATGACTGACTGAGACTGTCTCCTTTGCTTCCCCAAAGAGACACTATTTCCCTGTTACAGTCTTAGAGAAGATCCCCAAGGCTGGAAAAGTAGGCCAGACACAAAAAGAACTCATCTAGAGAACAGTTAGCATGCTAAGTGTAACTACAGACCTATTATTGTTGTCCTTTTGTCCTATTTTTGGGAAAAGGGACTTTGTTCTGGGATAGCTACATTTTTATAATGGCAAAAGACATTTAAAAGAAATGATTGGTCCAAGTTAAACTAATCCTGGTGATGTCAAAGAAAAGGTCCCCTTTACAATTCCAACCTCAAAATTAATGCAGAGGCTGAAGGATTGATGTGTATCATAAAAATTAAGAAAAATGTGACCATTTAATGAAAGACACAACCATTATCAAATATTTAGGAGCTTTCTGATCTGAAATACTGAGATCAGGTTTGTAAATTTACACTACAAAGACTACAGAGAGGTGTCAGGAAGGTGATGCACAAACAGTTATGGTTTGTGGCAACAATGTCAGCAACTCTCATCTTAAATCTTATTCAGAAATGTCCTTCAGACCACAATCATTAGGGCAGAAATACCTTGTCCTCAGACTGAGCAGTCATTGTCAGTCAATACACTATGGTGAAGTTCAAGGTTTTGTTTAGCATCAGCAGGATCTTTGAATAGAAAAGACATTTAAATAAGAAAGTAAATGAAGGAATCAGGCTGTATGTTTTTTTCTAAATACTTCTGATTTTTTTTTCTCAGAAATTTTTACGTTACTCTTATAATCCATTTAAAACCTTTAAAAGAAAATTTCTTCCCTTGAATACATCCAGACTGACTCTTAGTGTTGACTGGAAGAAGGTTTTTTTCTCTCTACTTTTAAGACAGATATGTGCAACCAGCCTTTTCTCAAACATCAGATATAAAGGATGGCCCCGAATCTTTTGTTGCTTCATGGACTACAGGTCTTCACTGTCTCTCCATCTCCATTTAACCATTAATTACCATTTTTCAAAGCCACATATAGGACTTTTTTGTAGTAATCTGAAATTTGAATACATCTAGAGTGCCTTTTTCATAAAGGGCACATACACTCCTTGGAGAATTTATTTTCTCCTGTCCTTTCTGAGAATTTTAAGTTGCACATCATTAGTATAACTTTGCCAAAATATTGAACTTCTGACTTTATATGAGATCATTTTTTCTTTCCTCACTTTTCAAAGGGATGGCTGGAAACAGCAATGTTGTGATATGAAAGATCATTTCTGATTACACATAAATGTAGTTTCTATGGCCTGTTGCTGGACTGTCAATTGTCTTCATGGTTAAATGACAGAGCTTTGTCTATAGTCCCAGACACTGAAGTCAGTTCATAAAAATGGGGAAAGCTAGCTATATAAAGATAGATTACATATGTAAAATATGTTGCTATTTATACATAAATTGCTTACAAAAGATTTGCAGAGTAGCATCAAAGACAATTACATAAATGTTCACAGGCAATTTTTTTGATACATTATGAACACTGTTATTTTTTGTAAATCAAAATGTTTCAAAAGACAAAATACATATTACATGTCTTTCACTTATAAATACAGCCAAATCAGATAAGAAATATTTTCCATTGCTAACCTGGGCCAAGAATGCTAACTAACAGCACAGTTCACAAGGGTCTCTCTGAAAATAGCTGTTCTAAATATGTGGTTAGATTAGGCTGTCTAAACATTTGTAAGAGCTCAAGGAAAGCTATCTGGAAAGGCTATCTTTCATTTCTAATTGTAATATTTTCATAGGGTATGACTTTTATTGGCTACCACATTTAATCCCCATTGACTCTGCTTCCCTTCTTCTAGTACTGAGGATTTAGCAATAATTCCCACCATCTTGAGACACACAGACCAGACCAATTAAACTGTAACACACATATTGAAATTCTGATTACTGCTTCATGTTTTGGTTGGAAGTATTGAGCAGACTTACAGATTGCCCTAAATCTCTTAGCAAGGGAATAAGAACTGCAGACATGAACACGGAAAAACTGTCCCCGTGCTCTGATCATCCTCTTCATCCATTGATAAAGAGAGCATAGGAGAGCTGAGCAGTCAGAGGCTGCAATACAGCATCGAGGTCACTCTGCTGGGTTGGGCACTGTCAGGGGCACATTTTCCCTCTGGGTTGCTCTCTGTGGGTGGCCCCTGCCTTCCCCAACAATGTGCAGGCACGCAGCCCCACGGAGATAAAAGAGTGGAGAGCACTGGGTCCTAAATCAGTTCCAGCAGGTGGGAAAACAGATCTGATATATAACATTGAGCATGTAAATAATAATCTCATAATACAAACCTCTTCTGTGGGCATTTTTCTTTAAAGCACAGTGGTGTCAACAGTGCTCAGACACTGAGGAGGAAATGAAAGCAGTAAGCTGTCAAAACACCAGCACGTTGTTCTGCTCAGCCACAGACTTTTGTTGTTTTTATTAAGTGCAGCATCTCACATACTTGCAAATCTTGTCCTCTTGCCGTTTGCCACAAATCTTGTCATTTTGGCGTGCTCCAGAGTGCTGCTTTTGGAGAGTTGAACAGAAGCTTCAAGGAGAGTTGAATACAGATTTACCAACCATACACAGTGCCATGAATAACCTTTATCCATGGTATGAATAAAGGTTATCAACGCTACAGTACAATGAGACACAAAACCTACGTTTAATGTACAGAGTTTTGGGAAACAGAAAGGACATCACTGAACTGAACTGAGGGGTTTCACAGACTTGGTCAGGGAGCTGTTTATGCACAGATGGATCTGTGATTAAAGTCTGTAAGCCTTAGGTACCATTGCCACAAAAAGAGATTTAGAAAAGTGTCTTTTCTCCTTGATTCCAACCTCAAAGACATGGCAGTGTAACAGACTGGGAGTATTCTTAGTGTTGCCTTATGGCTCACTTGCAGTCAGCAAGGCAATTCTGGACAGTGATTGACCTCCATAGGGGAGTTAAGCAGCTCCTGCAAAGGCTAAGTGTACATTTGTGTGTGTGTGTCAGCCCTACCAGACAACTGCAGCTCCGTGCTACTCCTCTGTTTTGTGCATATAGAACCTTGCACAAATGTGCTCTGAACAAGCAGCAGAGTTAATATCAACATAGTCCTTCCAGCTTTGTCTGTGGGAGCTTAACAGTCTTGTGCATTGAAAATCTGAAGCCTAACTTAGCCTCTGAAACTGCTTGCACTGAGCTAAATCACTCTCTATTTAAGGAACTTATTGGTACCTATAACTGGGTTCATTTCCTCTAACTCTGGATTTTTACAAACAAGTGTATGGGTTTATCAGACCAAGCACAGGCATGTGCTTTGAAATGAGGGTGGTGCTCCAGTGAGTCTGTTTGCCTCCACTGTAGTGGAGTCTGGGGTGACTAGCTCAGGCGCAGGTGGATTCAGTCTTCACAGTCACAAGCAACTCCTTCAGCTGTTGTTCAGCCATGTAATAAAATCACAGTGTTTTCCAGATGCATTTTTCTTCTGCCTCTCATATGCTGCCTGGAAAATGTCAATTTCCTAGAAACATTTTAAATTATTATGCCACAAGACAATAACTTACTGCTTGTTGAATTGACAACATATCCCATCTGGGGTTGTTGCTTCGTGCAAATTGAAATATTTGTGTCCTTCTTTTCTCAAGGTGAAATGAGGTCTTCCAAAATTTTCTACAGGTCCCTTAGGCTGTAGACATTTAGTCAATTTCTTAAATAACTTCAGACTAATAACTAATAACTCTTTCTGCCTTAGTTGCTATCCTGTAGCATTTACCTCTAGCAAAAAATTTCCCTTTAGATCAGTTTACTCCCTATTTTATTCAATCTCTTTGTTTTGGCATAGGATTGTTTTCACCTTTGAAAGCTTCCCTCCATTATTATTACCACTTTTTTTCCCAAGGTATGCAGGCTTCAACAGAGATTCCTTAAAAGTAAGGAATCAGCTTTTTTCTGTATTGAACAACGCTGCACTACTGCTGTAAGAAATGATTACATTCAGTAGAAAACATGGTTTACTATCTGAGATGTAGAGTAGTCTTACTGGAGATGCTATTCCAAATATTATATACACATTGGTTTAATTCCAATACTCCACAACTGGAGTATTTTTTCTCTAGTATCAGAACATTCTAAAAGTAACTTATTTTAAAATATTAATCAAATTCTTAAGCCAAGTGTCCTTTGCACATTTTTCCATGCTTTGCTCTCCAATGCAGGTGAGTTAATATTGCAATCAAATTATAACTTAGCACTAAGAGGATTTTTGGTGCGTCAAATTTTCAATTAGCACCACAGTGAGAAACATTCATATGTAAATAATACAGCCACATTCACTAACTACTTAACAAGCCAATAAATATTCCAGTTCTATTTTGAAATACATTTGCTATCAGGAATATATCTGCAGTAAGTCGGATGATGGGAATCCCACTATATTACACTGACCACATTTTCTACATTCCCTTCACCTGCCATGTGCAAGGAATCATTTTTCTTGGTGATCACCTCTGACAGCAAGGAGAAGTATAGTCCTTAAGTACTGAAATTCTCAAAAATGTCATCTCATGCCTTTCACACCCCTATTTTTTCCCATTCCATACATTTTTTATGATTAGAGTTCAGCATTATAAAAATGAAGGGTAGACTTCAGTATTTTTTTCCCCAGCTCACATACTTTTAAGGCTAAAAATACATAAGCTCCACGACCCTTTAAAAACTACTTATCTCCATCTGCAGTTAACTCCCAAATCAAGGCCTGATTCCCAAAGAGCACTGCAGACTCTGAATCCCTTATTTGTGAGCATCTGTTGACACCAGGTCTAACGTGCTTGCCTCGCACACTGACTGGATGCCACACCTGCACCTGAAGCCAGACTGCAGACTTGGCTCAGTACGTTTTGCTGATACCATTCTCCAGAGTCACTGGAGAAAGTTACAGCCACTCAGCTCTCCCAGAATAATTATAACCCTACAGCAGAGTACTGCATCCTCCCAGATGATTTGTTCTTAGAAAGGTACTTCGGGATAAAGAAATATCTTCCAGCTTCTCTATCAGATGAACTGTTGATTGGGGAAACTGAAAGGACTTGACCTATTTGTTTTCCTTGGTATTGCTTAATTTTGCTTTTCTCTCACCTAGAGCTATGACAATATATCAGCCTTATCTGGTTTGGCTTCTATTTGTGTTCTTATCTGCAATTCTGAATGATCATAAGTTAACTGCAAACGATTATATTTTGGCTGCAAAGAGGCAGGAAAATCATCCTACCATAATTTCTAAACTTTATGGGATCATGTTCTGTACTTTTAAATGTTCAAAGAAATTATTTTTAAAATCACTCAAATCCTGGAACTAAATTTTACATTACATCGTTCACTGAAGAGTGTTGGTGGCAAATGGAACGCAAAATGCTTTCCTTCAATATATCATATCTGCCATCAAACAAACAAATCTGCCAGAAGCAGTGATAAAACACCTGGTGAAAAATTAGACCAAAGGTAATAAAAAGCAGTAATCTTGCTGTGAAGCTGCAATTTAAAGAGCATTGGGATGTCACTTCTATTTGAGACATATCAGCTAAAATAACTAGTTTTAGTTAGAATATACAAGAGATAAAAATTTTCAACTAAATCAAACCTTACCCTATTTTGGGTTTCATTAAGGTAAGACACTATACCAATTCTTACTCAGCATTTTGAAAGCAATTATCTCTTGTGGATATGGTGATATGCAGGGACAGAAGAAACACAGGATGACTCTTTTTAAAAGGATGAGGTCTACCTATGTGTAATTAAATTAAAAATCCCCATGATATTGAACTTACCTCAAAAACAACAGGTCAAAAGTGACTTGTTTTGCGGCAGCTAGAATTCTACTGAGCTACCTCCACTTACTGCATTCATGCATTCACAGAGGGCTGGGTTAGAAACTCTCTACGAATAAGCATGGAGCTGTCATCATGCAAGAAGAGAGAAGAGTATTGTGATTAAAGTGATCTGCTAAATCAGAGCCACCATCTCCAAACTCATTCACAGCTTGAGATCATTCATGGATCACCTTGTTACCCTAACCCTTTGCTAATGTTAAATATTTGCGTATTAGGTTCCTGTTATTCACATGCCATGACCATCTCGAGTCATTCTTCCAGCAATCCAGGGCCAAGATCCAGCATGCTGATTACAGCAATGGAATACAATCCTGACCACTCATCTACAGGCCTATTCATACACACCTGTATGATGCATTTAATGTGTAATTTGGGGTGATTCACTACACCCAGCTTCCCATCTTTATTGCTCTTCTAATATGTAAGTAATTTGTAGCCTGTGACCATAAAGAGAAAAGAATTCTTTGGATGTGCTACATGCTCATAATTATTAACATTATTCCTCATCTGACCTTTTAATTTGAAAGCAGCTAAAAACTATCTTTTGTACTGCAAATGAAATTTATTTCTGGTGCAAACCAAATCCACTGCTGTAGATAGTAAGGAATTCCCTTTTATACAGCTAGCAGGAAGAAATGTTTTACAGATGTGAAAGAATTATGCAATGCTGAGATTCTGCTAATCCTGAGGGCAGCCACTGACTGCCAGGACTGGCACATGCTGTGTGGGGAGCTGCTCCCAAGAGGAAGGCTTATCAGATGGGTGCAGGCTGCAGGATGTGGCCTTGGGTTCTCTCCAAGCCACGCAGAATGTGCTGCTTTCAACCCCAGCCTGCCTTCTGGTGCTCTCGCACTGTGCTCAAACATCTGTTTTCTATGAGACCAAAATCACTGACCAACTGTTTAACCCTTAGATGTGCTAGTTTAAAGGAATCATCCCGGCAATTAAAACAACCAGTTCCCTAAAAAATTATCTCTAATGGATGTGTGTCAATTTTTTTTTCCTTTCCCTCCTGTGTGAATTCTCAGATGTTGGTGAAGTCCAGATTACAAGTGACATTGTCCCTGTGGTTCTGGGGCACCTGCAAGACCCCTGTCTCACGGGGGTGGTAAGAGTGGAGTCCAACTGCTGCCTTCCTCAGTATAGGGCTCTAATGGAGCCTCTATCCCTCCCATTTGCAGTGTTTGCATTATCACTTGAATAATTGTTCATGAGCAATCTCCTCTTCTGAACTGACTGACACCAAATGCATTCACATAGTAGGGTCTTCCCTTGCTACCTAAAATAAAAGTAAAGATGTTGTCTGCCACACATTGTTTGTATATATTCTTAGTACTCCATTCTGAAGTAAATAGGCATTGCAATCCCACTCTGTTTCTCTTTCAAAGCCTGTCTGTAGTAGATTAATACATTAAAACATCTGATTACTATTAGCATCTGTAGTTAATCTTCCAGTTGCAGTCTGACAATTAGGAAATCTACAGAAGCCAAAAAATGAAGGAACAATGAAACAACACACTTGAAGCACCACATGAAAAATGTTACTGTTTGAGCTGTGTTTAAATCTTTCACCCAAATGCCTACTCTTCATCTGTCCTTACACAAATACAGCTGTATGAAGGCGTTTGGAATCCCTCCTCGCAAGTTCATACAGCTGACAACTACACCTTTGTTTCTTCTTTTTTTTTTTTTTTAATTTACACCAAGTGAAACTATTAAACTGATTAATCAGCATGAATGAAGCAGTTTTCATTCACTAAAGGCATCACAAGCCCACACTCTTATTTGAGGGTGTTTTGAACCATCAAGTGCAGGCTTTTCTATGCAGAAGACAAAGTTTCTTCTCTCATTCAGTCCATCATCAACTGAGACAAAGAAATTCAGTCTTGCTGGTGAGCTTTGGCCTTTTGTTATCCAGAAAGCAGTGAAGACCTGACAAAATCAGCTGTGTTGTTAATCCATAATTACCCATCCAAGGAAACAAGCTCTTTTCAAATAAGCCACCTCTGGATTATAAAAACTGTGTTCCATGCTCCAGTCCAACCCCTCAAAGTCACACTTAGTAGGCAAGGCTTACATCTTTCAATTCCTGTTGATTTTCTGTCAGTGGAATTTGAGCTGCTCTGGAGTGCAGTTTTAGATCAATAGAGATATTCTACCCCCATGCAGAGGAGCCCAGCCCCCATCACACACTGCGCTGCTCCATCCTGAGAGCAGAATTTGGGAACACGTAACTGCCTTTTCCAGTATGTTACCAAACACTCAGAATGCAGAACACTGTAAAATTAACATGCTTTTCATCCTATAAAAGTGAAATATTTTATCACATCCAGTTCATTACATTCTTTTTCTCCCACTTTCCTCCTCCCACAAAACCAATAAGGTTCATACCTGTAAGAAAGTGGCGTGTGCTTCATTTCTTTGTCCAGCTTGAAGCCCAGGTACTTGCATGTGGCTAAGGATAAAGCAAACAGGGAAGAAAAATGTTGTTTATATACTTGGAAACTAGTTTGTAATTTGTAAGATGTCTAGGGCCACTATTCAAAATCAGTTTCCTTTGTTCTTTGGAAGTCAGCTGTAATATCCTAGATGAATAGAGTAGGAATTGAGGAAGATTTCTACATTTTTAGCACTATGGCTGTAGTAATAGAAGCTGTAATGGCAGCTGTATAAACATAATGTGGAAACAGAGAAAAAATAATTGTAAAAGGAAAAGGCAAAGTAGCAAACAGAGGGGGAAAAGGGGGAAATCTGGCTTAGACTAACATTCAATGCACTTCCTCAGGTACACTAAACTGAAGTATATAATGTCCATTATGAAGGAATGAGGTCATACACAGTAGTTTTATCTTCTTTCAACCTGACAGCTCCTGCACTACATAATTTTTCTCTGTATTCTTGAAGTATTTATAGAACTATGAACTCTTCAGGAGAAAACAGGGAATTTGAAACAAAAGTGAAATTAATAGTATGTATGAAGACATGACTTGTTGCTATCACAAATAAGACAGTGAAGCAAATTAAGGGAACCTTAGAAAAATTAAAATTCTAACCAATATTATACTTCACTGAAAATGTTATGCTTGTCTTTGTGAATTACTGGCAAACTAGAGGAATCACCACCCTTGGACTGATATTTACTGGAAAAAATATTCAAAGTGTTACATCACACAGTTTTATAACAAAAAAATTCTTTATAAAAATCAATAGCCATTGTGAAATCTCATCCATGCAAGTGATATGACTAGAACTTGAATACATAAATCAATTAAAATATCCATTAGGAAAAGCAATGAAGTAATTTTTTTTTCCAGGGCATGTTTAATTGGCTTACCAATATTTCCAAATGGAAATATTTCTAGTTGAGAGGCAAATCCAGATGCACATTAAAAAAAGCCTTCTATTTCCCTCCCTCTGCCAAATAAAAAGACAGTGTAAGCATATTGCAGTTAGACATTGATGTTTTCCAAAGTATACATCAGCCCTCCCCAAAAGGAAAGCAGCGAGAATTCTTTGGAACTTCCTGCAGTGTTGTATAACAGCCCCAAGGCTCTCCTGCCCCCTCCTCTCAGCTGAAGGAAAGAGCCCAGGTAATTGTTGGGAGGGACTGAGGCAGTGCTGGTCCTCTCAGCTGTAATGAACAGGGTTAGGAGGTCAGCAGAAGCCTGCCTAGGTTTAAATGCTGACAGACATTTCTCTGTCACCCTTTCCTCAGTGGAATGCTCCTGCATTTGATCACCTCTTAATTCTTGTAGAGCTTTCTTCTTTTCAAAGTTAACAATTTAGGGGTTGTTCCTGGGAACACTGCTGAGATCATGTCCTTTTCTGAAGGCCTATTGAATCTAACGTGCAAAGCAAAACCCAGAGCAAATCCCTGAGAAAAGCTGAAGTATCTTCATTAATTAATGAGAATTAAATTTCTTCTGGAGATTTCTAGAAAAAAGCTGAAAGCTACTCAAAGCTCAAGAAGCTTTTCAGGGAACCCCCAAGGCAGTGTTTCATCTCCATGCTATCCCACCCTAAGTTTTCCTCATAACTCCTCACGGACTGCAGAAGGCTTCACAGGACAATGTTCTGTCCCTCCACAGCCACAATGAAAAACTGAACCAGAATTGCCTGGACAACAGCACAGACTTCCTCTGTGCTCACAGAGATTATTCAAATACATAGTGCATGGTCACAGACATGACCTTTCCTGGTCTCTGGTGACTGATTTCAGCTGCTGATATGTCTGTTTGACAGGAAAGTCAGCTGCCAACAAGCAAACAAACAAACTGGACCTGTATGGGGGCCAGGCTGTACAGCAGTTACAGAAAATGTGCAAGAAATTGTCTTTCAGCATCTGTGTTCTGCCCGGACAAGACAGGTTGGATAGACTAACCAGACAGTGGCAAATTCCTGAGCTAAGTTATATCCTTATGGTCATATCACAGTTGCTTTGAATTGCCTTTTCATCAACTACTTCATCAAAATACTGAGTTGATAATTTCAGTGAAATCACAAAACCAAAATAACATAGTACTTACTGTAGATAAGTTCTTGTAGACCTACCCTGCAGCATTCTTTATTTATAGGTATTGGATAAAAATGAAGTCAATTGAGTTCAGAATTCACAGTGGCAATGCTCTGTGAAACTTAGACTTAATCTAGAGCTGCAACCATATAATAAATGTATGCAATGCATTCCAGCGCTCTTAGGTAGGGTTTGTTATATTTCAAAATATGTAAACAAATGCTTAATGTCTGTATACTTTTTCCTTTAAAAACAAAAGGTGCCCACAAAACCCAGAGATTTCAGAAAGATTCTGGGTGACAAAGCCTCAGAAGATGAGTTATTACTAAAAAATTACACAGTGCTTGTACATCATTGAAATAACAAAATGGTATATTACACTCACCTGGCTCATTCAGCACATGAAGTTTGGATACTAATGGCAAGGAGAAATCATAGCTGGAACTTTTGAAAAAGACACTGGGAAGAAAAACCTCAATGAATCAATGCAAAATGTTCCAATAGCTTGAACTGTCTGAGATAGTCACCTTTGGCTGCCTTTCTGGCTGACAGAGAGAAACAGGGATTACAAAGGGTTATTCATCTTCTCTTAAACAACAAAAATCTCCTGTGAACATAATCCAAAAAATCTCTCACATATTTTAAGGAGCATCTATGGCAACCAATTCTGCACTACATGCTCTGCTACAGATTTCTTAAATTTGGGAAGATAAATACCATCCTACTTTTACTGGATATGTTACATTTGAGCATAGTCTACATGTGTTTAAATGGAAGTTTGACAATGGAAATCATCAAAGAAAACAGGAAAAAACTGAAGAGCAATGAGATTTAGCATCTGCTTTACAGCATAGGAAAGATCACAGGGTCTTTGAGGTTGGAAGGCGCCTTTGAAGACTGCCCAAGCAGGGGCAGCACTCAAGCCACATCCAGTCAAATTTTGAGGGTCTCCAAGGATGCAGATTCCAGCACATCTCCAGATAACCTGTACAGTTCATACAATGGTCAATCCCACTGTCCATGTCTCCAGCAAAGATGCTGAAGAGTGCTGGTCCCAGTACTGACCCCTGAGGAATACAAATCATCACTGCTTTCCACTTTGACATCAAGACATTGACCACAACTCTCATTGCATGTGACCATCCAGCAGATTCCTTCTCCACTGAGTGGTCCACCTATCCAACCCATGTGTGTCTCCAGTTTTGAGGCAAGGATATCATGCAAGATGAATGGCATGACCTTCCTGGAGTCCCAGATACTCCAGGTAGGTCATGCTATTCATTCTTCCCTCTAACCACCTCATCAGAAAAGGCCACCAAATTTGTCAGTCACAATTTGCTGTTGGTGAAGGCTTGCTGGCTGTCACCAATCACCTCATTCCCCATGTGTCTCAGCATAGCTTCCAGGAGAATCTGCTTTATGATCCTGCAGGCTTCAAGGCAAGACTGACCTGCCTGTATTTCCCACATTTTATTACACACCCTAAGACTTAATTATATGTGCAGACCAAGGAAAGACAGACCTACATTTTTCAAGAGTGAAAACACCAGAAGACTAGGCTGTAGTCTTACAGATCTCCTTTCAGGCAGAGGTTTGTTCCATCTCCTGTGATTCATAGACTTCCCAGAACATTTATCATGGTGGATGAGGATGGTAGATGGACTTTCCATTGCTGACAAGTTCCTCAGTCTGTCTTGGTCTTGCATCACCATTCAAAACTGGAGAATCTGCTAAGGATCAGCAAAGGCCTCAGAATACCCTGGGTCCAGACAGATGGCAAGCTCCCTACCTCCTAATAAAGTGTTAAATGGTGTAAAAATTGAAACTCTTTGATGTTCTTTTCCTTCCTGCAATTTTGCCAACACAATCTCTGCCACCACCACTGCACAGTTCCCTAATTAAGGACTGAACCAGTTGAGGAACTGGCCTTTAGCAACAATCTCACGTTGGAACCAAATGCACTGTCTTGGTGCAGAAAACATGCAAATCGGGACTAAACTGAATTTATAAATACCCTTTCTGAAATGAAGAATTTCCTATATTGTGTGCCTTTCAAAGAGTTTCCATTCAGAAGTCTTTAATTTTATCACCCCTGACATTCTTTCCTTACTTTCCTGGGTTTTATTTGTAAATGTGTTCTTAATTATAAGAAAAAAACATTGCCACACATAAGCTATGCAGCCTATTGAAATCCCAGCTGCTCCAACAGGAAGGCACTGGAGTTTCTAGCACAAGTACAAGAGGCAGGAGTAGGTATGTCCACACCAAATTCCCCTCCTCCAAATTAGAAATGATTTATGAACCTTTTTTAATATGTCCATTTTATTGCCAAAGTGAACCAAAACATAAAACACGAAATCAATCAGAGGCTGAAACAGAGTGGGGTCTGCATACCAGAGCAGTCATAAATTTTATAAGATGTGGCTTCAAATGTATCCATAACTATTTTACAGTTATATTTTAAAGGTATTGTTATTTAATGTTTTCTTCAAGCTTGATCAATTTTTTAGATTTCTACAGAGTATTGTATTTAATTTCCTGCCCCAAGTATAATTTGCAACAGAGGTATGAAACACCATGTCTTAAGACACTGTAAAAAATGAATTAGTCTTCCTCCCTGGATTTTTTCCTTTTATTCTAGTAACACTTTCCTAACAGAACAAAGAAACCAAATAGTTTGCATACAGAACCTGTATTACAGCCACAGATTCCTATAATGGTTGAGGTTGGAAGAATCAGTTATTCACAATTCCAGGAACACTATAAACTGTGCTTTGCATGGGAATCAGCCAAGATTTTGTCCAGTTTTTGCTTCTTAAAATGCTATATATTGGACATACCCACTCTGTGAACAGCTGTTCTGTGGGACTCACTCAGATCCCTGCACCTTCTAGAAAAATCGCTGCTTGATAGTAAACTATATGTTGGTAACAATTTGTGGTTTGTTTTTATTCATATGTTGCAGCATTAACTTCTTTTTACCCAAAACCTTGCTTCACCTACCTTTGTTTTTCTCTTGTACATCTCATCCATTTCCTTTCTCCTCTTCTCCTTCCTTCAGCATCAACGAATCATGAGCCAAAGGTGCCATTCCACAACCATCCTCTCTTTTTAATTCCTCCCTGCTCTCTCCCTAAATCCTTTAAGTCTTGGGCCCAACTTTACTCAGGCAGCTTTGCAGCAGTTTAGCATCCATGTCCCTCAGGCATCCCACATGCCACTGCCATGACCTGTCCAAACACAAACCAAAAGACTTCTCAAGTCCTGGAGAACTTAAGGATGATCTTTACAACAGAAATCATCACAGAAAAATGAGAGGGAGAGAGAACCAGTAAGGCAGTCTGGTGATGATAGGGAGTGGGCTCAGCACAAATTCAGGTTATTATCTAGCTTGCTACAGAGAGCATGGCCAAGCTAGTTTTTATTGAGAGATTTAGAAATGGAGATTTCACTGAATGACTACTATACTTAACAAACATAAATTTTTAAATGGTACAAGAGGTTGTATCTAAATATATAGCAAATATAAAAAGTATTGTGGGGTCAAGGCAAAGATGGACAAGGCAACTCTTAGTTTTAGCCATGTTAATTTTTACTTAAGAAAGATCTTTGTAACCATTTTGTTGCTATCATTCTCCTGTTGCTTTCTGGTTTCTGCTCTTGCAACAGATATCCTTTCTGCCCAAATCTATTTTGGTACATATCAGCTTCATCTGAAAGATCAAAACCTCTTTTTGCACGCAGAACTCCCTTCAGCTAAACATAATTTCATACCAGTTCAAGATTCTTCCTATGTAGATACAAATGCAAAATAGTAGCCCCACATTAGAGACTGTTTCAGGCAGGGAACACATTTGTGAGATCCCATGAAGCACAGAAAACACTTTGGATAGCTTAAAAATGTCTGCAATCAAGAAAAGAACTGCCACTGAAGACAGTAATTAAGAACTGCAAGCAGGATGGTGGGGAGAGTGAGAAGGAAAAAAATTATTTCATTTTTAAGAGCAATAGCAACCTCCAAGTCAATAATTTCCTGGCAGCTAATGACCAGACAGACCAAGATCTCCTCCAGATGGCCATTAACTGCCAGGAAATAGTCACCTTGTTGGCCATTAGTGCTTAAAGCACCATTAGGGTACTACTCTTCATTAGTTATATTCGTGAGATGTTACTAGTCACTAAGGATATGAATTCAGGAGAAACCCCTAATTTTAATAGACAGCAATAGAAGAAAAATAGGGCTGAAATAGATGGATAGTTTCACTTAGGCAGGACTGCATTGCTGCTGGAACTGTGAGAATGTGGTGCTTGTAGAAATCACTGTCAGCAGCGTATGCTCCACACACTAATCCACTTATGTGCCCTCTCTTATGTCCTGAAGGGACCACCCCAAGGGGTGAAAGGTTACTCTCCATGTCAAATCAACAACTGGTTTCCCTGCTAAGATGTCCAAAAAGTATGTGACTGTTGAGATTAGGTTACTTTACCAGTAATAAGAGGACTAAGAGAAAAATTCCAAGTGTAGAAAGTAAAACCATTTCATTTTATGGTGTAGACACATGTTTGTTTCTTTCAAATAATCTCCAAACACTGCAGTTTGCTATAGTTTATATATAGTTTACTGTATAGACCATACTAACATGTATATAACATATACATGTTATATGTAATTTACTATGATTTATACTATGTTCATTTCCCTATAGAACCATAGTTTACAGAATCATGAGCTGTATATACCTGTAACTACTCTGGCTATTTACAGAGCTGTGTAGTAAGTTTAATTGATGAACTCACAAATAAATAGAGCCTTCTTTATGATAAAATCTCCAAAGTAAAAGCTAGATTAACCTATCTTTGAAAATACTTTTTGTGAGTCTTTATATGTAAGTGAACAAATGCATGAACATCTATGTTCATACAGGAGTCATTCTAAAAGTGGCTGAAAATGGATGGTTTATGAAAAAGTAATGCAAGCATGTGTAAATTAATAATTCTGGATACAACTATTGTAAGGTCTTAAACTAATCCATCAGTTTAAGAGGAATTGAAAGTGTGCACAAACGGGCTGGCAAGCAGGCTGGGTAGTCACTAAACGGAATCTTAGCACTTTAATTTAACTTCTGTCAAGATGCCTCTCTGGAAAAGCAGTGTGGCCACAGTGCACTCTCGTAGCCCAGTGGTGAACTCGCATTTGGCTGAACTCGCCAGTCCAGGGTGAACAGTGGAATCCAGGTTGCCTCTTTCATAGGGAGCTGCCCCTCAGCACAAGAGAGAAAGTCATGGATAATGTTCTGGGAGCAAAATAAGTCAGTTAGAGAGGAAAGGCTTTCTTTTATTCCAGGCACTCTCCATTGGTGTGCTAATATCAAAATAATTTCTAACAGGCTCAGAACAGGCTCCTAAATGTCCTATATAGCAATGAATTATCATGCCCAGATGTACAAGACAAGCTTTGATTTAGGTCCTTTTTCTAGTGATTTGTACACTTTTTTTCTGTTTGTGCCCTGCCAGGCCTGTTCTGGTGAGCAGTCATATGGTTTTCCCATTACTTGATTACCTCACCCCATTTTTAGCAAACAGTGGTGCCTGCCAGTTACAGGCTGCAGATGCCTTACAGAATTCACTGCAAAGAATTAGAAAGTGGTCCTGCATGCACAGGCAACAGCAATGCCAGAAACTTAATTTTTATAATGAGGAATCATGACTTAGCTTCCAATTTTTAGCAAGTTAGACACAATACAGTCATGTTGTATGTGAATGTCACCTGCCTGAGGCAGGCAGTACACACAGAACATTCTCTCCATCTGTTGATGGCAAGATATCTACTGACATCAGAAGGGACAGAACTTCACCCCAAAATTTTTCTGATAATTTGTGTCATTAGAAATCATAATACGAACAAAAAAACCCTGAAAACACTACCTCCTCAATTGATTTTATTGACAATAATGTAAAATATTGTGTGTAGGGTTGTTGTGTAACTAAGTATCCCTTTAAGACAGCCTAGGTGAGGATATTTTACAAAATAGCAAGATGCATTGATAGTGCAGTAAGAGGGTTGTTCTGAAGACAAAAGTGTGGACAGCAAATCAGGACATCAGTTTCCATATCCAGCTTTTCTGCCAATTATCTGGTTGGGTAGACACTGCCTTATCCATTAACAGACCTAATAATTGCTGTAGTGTCCCTCATTTACTCCCTTTTTTGTGATTTTTCTAATAATTTTTTCCCATTACTGGCTGAAGATTTGGGAAAGACAAACAGTCATGGTAAAAAAAAAAGCAGAATATTTCCTCCCTTTTTAACTAGGGAGGAAAGAAAACCCAGGAAAAACATCCCAACCCTACCACATGGACCTACTACGTTTTTGCCAGAGGGCAGTAAATGTCAACACTGTAGTATATTTCCTGTTTTGAAATGAACCAGTTTACTTCAGAACTATTAAACGTCCCAGCAGTGGTAACCCCTTCCTGTCTGTTGTCCTTCTGTTGGCAGATCTCTTAAATCATTCAAGGCTGCTGCCTGCTAGAGACTGAGCAAACGAAACTGCCCCTGCAGTCAGATTTCTGCAATAAGGCTAAACTTTGATCAGAGCCTTCCCTCTTTCCCCAAGGATGAGTTAACCTCATAAAAATGCATATCCTGCCCAAATGTTTGTTTGCTCTCATTTATTCCTTTCTTAATACTACCAGTGAGATTGCTGAACAAACAAACTGCTGAGCTGGGTATAAACACCCACCCTCCAGTGGCCATGTGTCAGAGGTGGCCAGGCCATCCCACAGTTCATGCTCTAATTGTAGCCTGGGCGGCTGCTGTTTTTCTTGCCCTGGTTCAAAGACACCCTTTGAGAACAAGCATCTGGCCTTGGAAAGGGAGCAGGGACAAGAAATCTTAGCAGCACAAGCAGACAAAAGTCTGAGGGTTTTTTAGAAATGTATCTACAAATTCTTCTGTGCTCTGCCTCAGTATATATAATTCTTACTGGGAGTGAAGTTATGAATGCAACCAGAACTGCCTACCTCTACAGGTTTTGTTTAACACCAGCTGAATTTAGATCTGATTGTGCAGACTCCTGCCCTTATCTGTATCCCACTCAGCAGCAGTGAGGGGACTGCAGAGCAAGACAGGGAAGGGTCATGGTGAAACATCATAGCCTTATTCTCTATTTTATAATAGAGTGCAATAGATGAAGTTGCATGGACCATGACCATCTGAGAGGTAGGCAGCCAAAGTGGTTTTCCTCCAAGTCAAAACAAATTATCTGGCAGACCGTACAGGAGGCAGCCCCTAAATGTTCAACACACTGTAACTGCTCACAGACACTGTCTCCTGATGAAAGACTGAGGAGTAATGCACCTTATCACTACTCTGGGAAAAAAAAGGACTATAAAAGAAAAGATACAAGGTGAATGTAATGCAGCCAAGTTAATGTTATCTTTGCAGCCTTGCCCACTGTTATTTCTTCACTAGTTTTACCCCAGAGGATCCCTATCACAGAACTTGTCCTTTCTCTAGTATTTAGAGGTTTAGATTTTCACTGGCTCTATCAAAAATTCTGGCTTTTTGTGGGTTTTTTGGGGGGTAAGTAAATAAAAGCAGGAAAGAAACCAACCATCCTCCAACCACTGTCAACTGGAAATGTGCTGTCAGCTTGATCACAGAGATCCAGAGGACTGAGCTGTTTCCACATCCAACCCTTCCCACAGTTCCTTTCCCATAGATGAGGACAAACATCACAGCTGCAGTACAATGACAACTGTGTGTTTAATCATCATACCTGAGAGAACCAATGAAAATATAAAAGGCATGTGATTACAATGTTAGTAGTACATATACAAGTGTTACTGCAATATGCATTCAGCTTCTCTTTCCCCCATAAAGATTAATCTTAATGCAGATAGTAGAACCACAGTCATGTATCTCTGCAAAACAAACAATAATGGAGGAGCTACATCAGACTGCCTCACATCATGCAGCAAGAGTGCCTGAAGTGTGCTTACACCATAGGCAACGGGGTGTTCAGTTTTAGGGAGTTATTAACTGGGGCTGGTTAGTTAATGAGCTTTAATTCAGTCCTTTAGCTGAGACAACAGCCTAAATTGCAGTGGCCTTTTCAACTATGAAAAATGCAAAATGCCATAAGCACTTGAGTCAAAGCAACAATTATCTTCTGGCAATGAAAGACTCCCATGGCACTCGTGCTGAAAATCTGGCTTCATTCTGTTGGTAACAAATAGTTGACTCTTATCTTGATGTGCTGAATTCTTTATAAGCTTCAGTCTCTGTGGTCCCCAAAATATTGGCAGAACAATCAGAAAGCAGTTAAGATTTTGTTTTGGATGGACAAAACAGCATCAGAATTTTGGCATTAAATGAAAAGTCAAGCTGACTACACTCTCATGGTAAGGCTACCCAACCTGACAATACTGTCTGCAGAAGGGAAGGAGCTAGAGAAGGCAGAGTTATTTTAAACTAATTATTAGTGCTGTCCAACAAATCCATGAAGAATGTGAATTCCCAAGCTTCACCTCTTGATTTATCCACTGTCATGAGAAATATTTTAAAATGTGTTTGTAATGGTGGCAACTGCATCTCCAGTTCTTTTTTCCAGGACCTGTAAAAGTGTAGGGGAAACAGGTTTCCAGCCCTATCTCACACTTTCATGGGAAGAAGGAGGCGACAGCCAGGCCATGGACCATTCCCTAGCACAGGAAGAAGCATTTGGGGAGCACTTTGAAGTGACATCTGTAATACTGCCAACAGCTGTTCTTAATGTGGAAAGTGACCTGTAGAAGGGTATGTATAAAAATGAGAGCCTGCCTTTCCTCTCGGTCTTGGTATATCACAGGATAACACAGCTCCCCCTCCCTAGTAACTTCAGGAAACAGTTTCTTTTGATCAAAAGCAGTCATATAAATGCAGACATTTGCATCTAAACTACTTCCTGAGGTCAACAGGTCTGATTCAGATTGAGCTAAAATGGAAATCAAATTTTAAAAGAAAATCCTTATCTTCTCCAGTGATAGCTGAGACCTTCAAAAAGAGGTGAAATAATTCCACTTCCTATGTTTCTAAAAAAGTCGCATAGCATCAAGGCCAGAGTCCGCCTATTCGACATCCATCTGTGGTCTTTGGAACTCCAGTTACACCCTTTTCTTCCCCTTTCTGTAAACATGTCCTTGTTCCATCTGGCAAGGAGAACCACAAATCTCCCATAATAATAACCCTACGGGCTATTCTGGCATCTTTGCAGTAGTCCACACAGATGGGGTGTACCTACACAAATGGCAGAAGGAAAACACTTCTGCACACATATAAGTGGAAGTCTCATCTACAAGCAGTATTTCTTCTGTATTAGTCTGTAAATTCATGATGCTGCGCATCTTGAACTCAGCTGCACCTTCTGTCTTTCAGCACTGCTTTTACTGTCTCTTTATGATGGCTTTCTGCCAGAAATACAAGATCAATGGAGGGAAAAAATGCAGCAAATACCAACATTACACCAATCTGCCTTACAAAACCTCACTTGCAAAATTAATGTGAGTCAGCTAGCATGAAACAGTCACATGGACTGAAAATCTCCATGCACGTAAGCAGAGGGTAATGATAAATATCAAAGCACATAGGTCTGGGGAGACAGCTAATGGAAGATTTAGGCATCAATGTAAATCTGTTTTTATTTAAAGTATGCATTTACAATCAGTAAAACCAAGGGGATATCACATAAATGTCATTTTTAGATGTAATTAAACCAGGAGGAATGTCAACTACCAGTAAGAAGGGAGAAATCCTGCAAAGAGTCTTTCCTCAAAAGCAGAGGGTTAGAGGTTAGTGAAACCGTGTCTGGGAGAAATGTAAATCTTGGGGAAAGGAAGGAATCCAAAAAACTGATGCATCCAATAAGAATGGTCACCACAGTGACAGTGGTGCTGAATGGCACAAATGGGTAATAGGAGTAGCAGAGCAGAGAGCCCTTCCTATCACATTGTGATACCCCAAATGACACAAGGTGCAGTTTGGAGTTCCATGTGCAGAGAGGTCTCCACACCCCTCCCCAGCGTGCTCACTGCTTGCTGGGCACAAAGGGGCTGCGAGAAGGAAGCAAGACAAGGAAATGTTGGTTTCTACAGCTTCCTCTGGAAAATGATCTGTGTATGCTGTGTTAACTACTCCATGGACACTGCTGAAGCAAAGCAGAGACAGGTTGTGAGAGCCCACAAAAGCAGAGCCTCTTTCAGCTTCATGGACTTTGGGATTGTAATTCACAGAATTTTCAAAGCCATAAAAATGCACAGAACCATCTGAGGAGTAAGCCTGCATCTGAGGCTTCTGTTAGAAATCATCAGTGTTAGAGATAAAATCAATCATTAAATCCTTTTACTCCTCATTAAATTGTTCTCATCACTATTTTCATTAGTGAGAAACTGCTTCTCATAGCAGTTGGGGATCTATGAAATAGCTGGATGCATACAATCAATAATTTCTCAGGAATTTGTTGGAAGTGGAGACAGAAGAAATGAGAGCCTGAAATCAGACAGACATCTGGAATTTTGCACTGATTTAATCTTTGCATACAAGATGAGCTCTGCTTTTTGATTTACTGTGCCAGTGGCCTGGCAAAGAACAGGATGCTAACAGGAACATCACAGGAGCATTACATGCTCATATGTAAATGCCCAGAGAAGAAAAAAGACTCAAATCTTCTGCCTTGAGCTCTTTCAGGGATCTTTTTAAATAAACGTGTGTGCAGAGCATTAGGAAAGGGAATTATTAAATCAATCAGTCCAGGATCTATCCAATTGCTCAGAATCATTTTTTCAAGTAGCAACAATCATTAGGCACTCCAGAGGAACATAATAAACCTCACATCAGACAGATTAAGTGTGTTTCTGTTTTCTATCAGAGACTGTCTAAATCTCAGAAGGATGTGGTTTAATAGCATTATGATTTTTTTAAATAAATAATCACCACAATCCTGAAAATTTATTAACCCTGTAATGCTGTCAAATAGTTTATGAATCTTGTTAAATTCTCAACATCAACAACCTCCTACAGCCAGAGTTCCAAAGCCTAAATTAATTTTTGGTCCAAAAAAAGCACATTAGCTTATATCTGTCTTCAATCTGAAACTTCAGATCTGCACTGAATGGCCCCTTCTTGTTCCTTAAGATCAGCAAACCAAGTGCTCCTGGATCTAGTGAAGCGCCATACTCTATTTAAAAAACAAATTAGTTCCCACGATTTGCTCCCTTCTAGTACCTCTGTATATAATTTTTTAATTTTCTATACATAAAAAAATCCTTGATTACTCTTCATTTTTCTCTAACTTCCTTCTGTTCAAATGGAAAGGCGCATTCAGCATGACATATGGAACTTACCTGTGGTACTGAAAACCAAACAAAATTCTACTTGCAAATTCCCTTTACAAAAATTATGTAACAATATAGATAAAAATCATCATCAATTAATTTCCATTTTAAACACAAAGGGGTTTTGTGTCCCAAGCTACTGCCCATAGACCATTCAGGGACATGACCAGCAGTTTGAATTCATTTGGAATTTCTCTTCTTTTCTCTCAGAAGAGGTTTTGGCAAGCAAGCACTCATCTGTCCAACCTTCTGGATGTAGCAATAGACCCTGATCCTGCAATTTGTCCTTTTAGCTGCCATTTGTCTGTTCCCACAATGAGGTGATCATTATACACGCACTACATCTTTACCAGAAGACATTCAGCTGTCTACAATTTCAAGTCTGGTTAGTTGTTTTTTCTCCTTAAAAGAGAGAAGTCATGAAAAACCTTTTTTTAAGAGTGAAGCCAGTGACAGCAAAAACTTTATGTTTGTTTGTTTGTTTGTTTTTGCAGAAGTACAGACATGGATTAGAAGTACTTCTTGAGGGACACTCAGTCTATTCCTGAAATCTTGGTCCTTCCTGAATTTCTCTCTTGGTGGAGTCTTCTGTGGTTAAAGGAGCGCTCCCTATTCATCTACCAACAACACAGATGAAATAAAATAATTTCCTAAACAGCTTGCCTATTTCTAAAGGCACCATGAATGCAAGAAATTCAATCACAGCATTTCATATGAGCTGCATATCTGCAAGCCTAAGACTCATTGTATACCCAGCTGAGGTTTTAAAGTTAAGAGCCTTGCAACTCCAGCCACCCTACCCAGACAATAAAGAATGAAGTATTTCTTGGTGTTATCAAGGCTGCACAGCAGTTGGGAGGTGCCTCTTAGTCTTAATTGAGAAAGGCTATAATGACTACAGACACTGCTAAATAGAGGTGGTAAGGAGCTAAAATCAGAGTGAGAGCAGGCCTGTCCTTTATTTTACTATGTATTCAGAAAACCTCTCGAGCTTTTTCTCTTAGAAGTAATCTAGCATCTCCTACCATATTGCATCTCTTAAAAGCAGTTCTGGTTTCTGCTGGTTTTGTGGCATAATCTTACTGCAAGTTCATATTTGTTGTAGCATCAGATTTGCAGCAGAGATAGGTCTATTTTCATTAACTCTAATATATCATCCCTAATGCCCTTGATGTCAAGTGAGAAAAAGATTGTGCATTTTTTCTCTGTATACACTCTTATTATCTGTCTTGAAGAGGATGGAATATCCTGTCCAAGCTACAGTGTGCAGCAAAAAGAAATTTATTCCTTTCGATCCACAGTCTACAGTAACTTGTTCATATCAGCCTATCAGAAACAAATTAGAACAGCCAAAAAAAGCTAAACATTCCTGAAATGATTGATGCTTTTTCTGCCCGTCATTTATCTGCCTGCAGTTACAGATGGAATGTCTTACCACCCAGTTCCTCAGTTAGGAAATGGTCCCTCTGTACACTCTGTACTGCTCCTCAGATCGCCTGGGTGCATTTATCCAGAGAGTTATCAGTGAATTCTGTCCCTGCTGCAGGAAAGTCAAATGTAAGCCAGCTATGGAGCAGATGTCTTATGGATAAAGCCAAGGATACCCAGTGAAAAATGCCTAAGCCTGGCCACTGCACTGCACAGATCCCCTGCTCCACACCTGAGCCACCTCGTGCATCCTGTGGATAGGGAATCCCACATCAGTCTAGGAACACTGGGCAGATGTGTTCCTTTATATATTTTTTTTTTTGTGAGCAGAAACTTGCTGGATAATATGGTGCCCAGTTACTTCATATATATAGTTTATTTCTTCCTATACATTTTATTTTCTTTCAACACTGCATTATTTTCCCCCAGCCTAATATCAGCCTCCAGAAAAGCTACACCAGGCCTGTGGGTTTTACATAAAAGGTTTTGCTCCCTTACTTTCTCTAAGGATAGTGAAGAAAGAGAAGCACCTGGCCAGTTTGTCTGGTTTGAAGAACATGTAAAATAGAGAGAGAATCTTCTTTTCCTATCAATTACTCAGTGATGTCCAGATGCTCAGCTAATTTCTGCAGAACCCTACCAGTCTTACAGGAAACACACAGAACCAACAAGCTTTCTGGCTGGACAAAAGTACAGCCTGGAGATTTCATTTGTCTGAAGAATACCTCTTATCCATCCTCACTGAACTGGGGGCAGAACAGTAAGACACAAGCAGTTATTTAGAGCACTCAAAGTTGTCACAGCCAGCCTCACCTTCATGCAGTGGGAAGGAGGAATGCAAAGGGATTTATGAGAAGGTATCATGTGATTTGCACATTTCCTTACACATGTTGTTTATTTTGCACAGATCCCCTTTCTAATTCTGCAGGCTGTCTCCTCTAAAGCCATTCCTGGAGGGGCAGCTGGGCTGGACTGCCCCAGGGCTGGCACTGCAGACAGACAGACAGACACAGTGTCCGTCAGACAGAGCCCTGAGCCCTGCAGAGCTGCTGGGGTGACAGGAGGGGATGGAGGCAGAGCCAAGGTCAGGGCTGCAGATGGGAGGAGGAGGAGGGTGGAGCAGGAGCATGGGCACTGGCAAGCTGTCCTGAAGGATTTGTTTTTCCTTCCCAACGTTTTCTGATAAAAATATCCTTCTGGTTCACAGCAAAGACAAAAACTCACTTTTCTTTGGCAAGACACATTTCTGTAGATCACAAAGGCATTCTTTCATACATAAACCTTGTAGTAATGTAAGGGACTTTTCTGTCTTGGTCTGTGCAATCAATCCCTAATAACACATTGAATTCTAATCCCAAACTTATGAGTGAATATAAGCACCTTGACTCATTCACATTGAAAACCTCTTGCCAAAAAGATGGGAGAGATCGAATTCTTAGTTTTAATTGCTCAGAAACAGCAAGTCAAACATGAAAAAAAGCACTCTCTATCATGCTTCCTTTCTTTTGACAAAAGGCACACTTTGCTGCAAGAAAGCTACCAGGAGAGGAAATTACATAAGCAGGTTAACTTAAAAGGTTTTTTCTCTTCGCTATTATTTAAGTTTTTCCATTTCATACTACCCTAGTACACCCCTAAAATTTTTCCAAGACAAGTTCCTATTTGACCAGACATTTGGAAAAAAATGTGTGTTTTTTTTTACCTCTAACAAGAAGCATATAATGTTGCTGTCTTTCTGATACCCATAACTTTCCTTACAATGAGTTACGAGTATGTATTAGGAAAGAAAATTTCTCCTAAGGCTAAGGGAAGGGAATTTATACTTCTGAAATATATTTACTGTATACATCTTAAATACACTGAAGATCTTCTAATCTGGGTGCTAATGCAAGTCTTTACATTGTCTGTAAACAGCCTTTATACTTCTTAAGGAGAGAAAAACATGTAAAGAAACAAGAAGTGTTTGACACCAGGTGGTTGTGTCACCTTCCAGAGGGGCTTTGACAGGTGGCAGAAAAGGGCCAACAGGAACTTCATGAAGCTCAGCCAGGGAAAGTGGAAATCCTACACCCAGAAAGGATCAAGCCCAAGGCAAAAGTGTGTGGACATGACACAGCAATGTGTTTGGAGAGCCAAACACACCCTGGGCTGCAGCAAAGGCAGCATGGCCAGCAGCTCCAGAGAGGGATTCTCCCCCTCTACACCACTCTTGTGAGACCTCACCTGGAGCACTGCATCCACCTCTGAGGTCATCAGTCACTGAATTTTAGAAGACAGAAGTGGAGAAATGCCATAAAACACATTGCAATGTAAGAGAGACTCACAACAAAACACTAAAAGACAAAGTATGGTGTGGTGACACAGGTAGAAAACTCACAGTGTTAAAGGCATCATAAACATTCTATGCTCCTTCCACTGTAGAGAGCATGTTAAAGGAAGCAGGTGGAGAAAAATAAATACTAGAATTGCATTTGATGTGAGAAATATAGGTGAGGCTTTCGCCTGACTTCAAGGTAAATCAGGTATGCAATCACTTCATACCTATTATCTGTTGGTTTTTCTGTGCTGGAATGGTGCATGGAAAAATACCCCTTAAATGTAAGTGAGGTTTAGCAGATCAAGAAATCATGACAATGCACTGCTGGTGGACATTTAAGCAGCTCAAATATAAAGATTTTCAGTAAAGCAAGGCGTGTTGAGGATTCATCTGGAATGTAAAGGTGCTGCATTTGTGAGGGCAGAATACAATACTTTGGCTGACTTCAACAGCTGGTTGCAGCACACCAGGGAGCTATGGTAACAAAGACATGCAATATTTTTAGGCTGCAATTTCTGCATCAATTCACAAGAGGCAGATGGTAACTCTTAAATATCAAGTGCTCCTTTCTGTCAAGATTTCCTTGCCTGTAAAAAGTTTAGCTTCAGTTTAGTTACGTGTCCACCAAAATTTTCATAGCCCATAAAATCTCTAATGGTTAAGTAATCTTGAAGACCAAGGGATACAAATGAACTGAGTGAGTGCTACATACATCCAGAATTATCACAAACTCGAATACTTTAAGAATAAAAATACATATTCTAATAGAAAAGGCAGAGTATAAAAAAAATAGTCTAGTCCTTTGCAGCAAACAGCTGAAGTCAATTTGCATGGTTTTCTACATGTAATGTGAAGAGTTACACTTGTGGGATTTGCTTTATTCTTCTCATTTTCTCATTTCTTTTCTTTTTATTAAGCCTTCCTACCTTTTCAGCTTTCTTATTCTTGCATCTTAACACTTTCCTCTTTTTGTTCTGTTTTTGTTTTGTTTCTAGGACAGGAGAAAGAGGAGAAGAAATTCACAAGGACCTTAAAAACCACAGTTTTACGGTTTTTGTTAAAATATTAGTGCAAAACCTGCACATTTTCCTAAGACTGTCCTGAATGAGGAAAGCAGAAGGAGAAGTACCACAGCACAAGCCATGGTCAATTTTTCCTGCAGCAGCATATTGAAGAGAGCACTGCCAAGACATCTGCAGAGGAGTGTGCAGATCTGGCTGTTCCTATGAGCACATAATACTCATTTTGAGGTTTTCAAAGAACTGCAAATTAAATCTGAGTGAAGCAGCTGCTGGACTCCCTGGTTAGCTGGATTGTAACTGCTGAGGCAAGAAATACCTTCCACTGGCCCAGCACCTCTAGGCCCCAGTTGGTTTCAGCTGCCAGCTGGGCATAGGCTCACACTTCTCTCCACCTGCTTTTGCTCAGATGAGCCCCAATATCCAATGCTGTGGATTGGATAAAATGATGCTGTGCTATTTTCTCTCTGGCTCAGCTTAAAAAAAAATAAGTTGTAGTTTGAGCAAAACTTAGGTTGAATGAGTTACAGATCTGGGACAATAAAGCCAAGAACTGAGAAAGTCCCTGAGTATAATTAAATGGAAGAGGAGGTCTGAAGCAAATATAAAGGAGCATATATGGGCACCTAGATCACCCAGAATGAAGACCCAATTAATCCAAATATAATCTCCCATTCAGAAACTGACGCAATGGTTATCAAAAAGCTTCTGTCCACTCTGTCCACTCCAAGTGAAAGCCTCAGTACAGCCTATCCAAAACACTTATAAACCACAATTGAGGACTCCAGAAATTGTACTGCTCTAATAAATATTTGTGCATTTTTAGACATTGCATACTCTGTCTGATTATTTTTGCAGGAAAGTTCCTAGCTTCAGTGGGTAAGGGAACAGTTCAATTGTCAGTACAAAAGGGAAGCAGCAAACAACAGTCCCTACTCTCCATATGAGGAAAGCTCCAGCTATCACACCTCAATTCCCCACACCAGGCAGGTGGGTATTTTAGGCAACCTCTCCTGTCTCCTCTTATCTCATCTGTTCTATTTCATGCACCTTCTCATGCCCCCTCCTCCACCTCCTCAGTCTGTCCACACACTTGTATTACAGCATCCATCTCACACTGCGTCCCACTTATCACATCTCCAGAATGAGAGATTTTCTTTGATTTTGTTTCTTTTTGTTTTCTTTCTTTGGTTGTTTTGTTTCATTTTTTTTTGAAAATAAGTTGCAAGTGACTTTAAGTGAGTAAAATAAATGACAGTCATCCTGCTATTCTGTCTCCATTATGACATCCCTGAAAGTGATGGAAATATGCAGTTATTTTGAATGAAGAAATAAGAACTGAGATAGGGGTCAGGAGTAAGGAAATTACATGTAAATTAGGGAAAAGTCTTAGTATCACTGGACTAAATTCAGATACATGTCACAGAGAAGAAAAATTATATGCTCACTGCTCACTTATGGCATGAGTGAATTTGGTCCAGAATATTTTTTTTTATTTATGAAGATGAAGAAAAGTTATTTCAAAATATTAAAAAGCAGTTTCTGCAAAATGTCTGCAAAATGATTACAACCTCAACAAAAACATCTGTATTCTTTTACAGACATGCATTTGTTTATGTGCTACAATGCAGCAGTATTGTAGCAACTATGACTTCATTTCAGTATTTGCATAAAAAAGTTGTTGAAAGTCAGCTTTTAAGGACAGTTAATCCATCTCCAGAAATACATATACATCAATATTCTTACTCAACTCATTTATAAGGTTATAGTAAAACTCTCTTTCTTTTTTATCAAAGAGTTTCAACTTGAAATACTTCTAACATTTATTCTGGACATATAAAAAGTTACTTTAAAGTATAACTCAATTGCAGGAGTGGTGCTAACATTTTTAACTCTCTGCAATTAGAATTTAGTGGTTTATGGTGTTTGCACTACAAAATGCATCAAGTGAAATGTAATTTTTTCAGGATATGTGTTCTTGTACATAGAACTTGGTAATTTCTATCTAATCCTTCTCCCGTTTTCAGTACACACCACTACTTTAACTTGGATTATGTAGTAAGACCAAAAAGCAGTGTTTCAACACAAAAAAAAAGTTAATCATCTCCCAGTTAAAACAATGCTTTTCATTATGAATTGTAATCTATAATGCTGCATCTTTACTCAATACCACCCTAGTAGTCTAAAAGCAGAACTTCTCCAATGATTTTCCACTTTTTTTTCTATCTGAATTTTGGAAGCCATGTCTTGTCCACTTTGTATAAAAATTTATTAGCCCTTAAATTTACTGAGACATAGTTAATATGTGCTTCCTTTGATGTTTGAATGATTTAATCATCAGTTGTCAACGAAAACCAGCATTTTATTATTCCTGCCAAGGCACAAGGAGAGCTATTCTTTTACTTATGCTTGAAACTTTGCAGAGGAAAATGTCAGCAGTGTTACATCACTACAAAACTGATGCTGTATCAGGCACTTGAATGGATGCACACAATGAAAAGTTCTATGGATTGCTCTGTGACAAGTATTTCTGTACAGATTTTGTTTCACCCTTTCAATTTGTTATAGGAAAAGGTTCAATTAAAGCTGCTTTAGAATTTATTGCAACACCTTTACACAGGTTTTTCTTTAAGAGATCTAGCTTGATTTTTAACTAAAGCTAACTATTAGTCTAGAGATGTGCATAAATTCAAAAGCAAGAGCTGCCCAGTGTCAGAACTAAGGGCAATGCAGATACCTTTGGGTCACCTCCTTAAGGTGAGTTTCAGAGAGGTGCCACTGCCAGAGAGGCTGCTCATCCAAGTCTGAATGGTACAAAAGCCCAGAAACTCTCATGCCTCTGGGCAGGTGACCCTGGATCTCTTGCTGAAATGAGATGCTACTGAGATATGACAGCAGAAAAAAATCCAATAGTAAATGGCAAATTTTACCTCTCTTTTGCAGAGGCATTCAAAACTTTCTAAGGGTGATATCAAGCACCCATTGCTCCCCCACGAGCATTAGCCCTGCAGAAGAGTTACTCCTGGCTGTGCTTAGGCCTTTTAAAAAGCAGTGCACAACTAATACAATTTGCAGATGCATTAGTCACCGCTTACTCTTGTCAGCAAAGCCTCTGCCAAGTTTAAAGCAAGTGCCATATGAAGATCATCAGATAGAGCCACTTCTTCACCCTGAAACAGCACTTGGTTTTAACCATAGCATTTACTGCAATGAATGAGCTGGGCCTCCAAAGGAGACTGCTATTCATTTAACAGCAGAATAAAGTTTTACACAAATTCTGTTACATAATAGCCAAATCAGATGCAGACATCAGATAACAGTGTCCCAGCAACTCAAAATGCTCTGTCCACAGCAAGATTTATAGATGTAACCAGACCTTCATTTTCTGCCTTGGAGATGCTGCCATATTAAAAAAGGTGGAGAATGAGGAATAAAAACCACTTCAATAGTAACTAAAAAATTAAGGGGTTTTGCCAATGGAAAATATTTGTTTGCGGCAGTGTCAAGGGAAAAAAAAGAAACCTTAAGTCTTTTAACACAATTTGAAACCAGATCCTCCTCAGAGGAATGGAAAAAAAAGAAAAAAAAAAAAAAAGCTGTTGTCCTGAGGCAAGGGATGAAGGCACACTGCAATATTTCCAACTAAAGGTCACTGCTCCCATGACCATCCTCCTACAAACACATACTGCAGCTCTGAAACAACACAAGGCTCTGGGCACAAGTGAAGCGAGACTAATTCCGTGAGATTTATTTTCCTGTAGAAGAATCCAATCAATGTGCCTCACACTAATGCTGCTCTGAGCGTATTTGCTTTTAGAAAGCGTGGCTGGGACGTGGAGGCACAGAGCAGGAGCCAGCAGGATTAGAGAGTCTCCTCTGACGAGAGCAGCAGGACAGCCTCGCCACCTCGGGATGGGTTTGAGCAGGAGAGAGGAAGCCATCTCCTCCCTGCTCACATTCTTATGTCTAACACTGCACTCAAATTCCCAGCCCTTATCAAGGACATGAAGCTTCTTTTTAGCACACAGCAATGAGTTGATGGCAAACACCACAGTTATGTTAGTACAACTGCGAGGGTTGCAGGAACATGAGAGAGCAGCCAAGAGCTGAGAAAGGGCAAAAGCTCCTTGTCTCCAAAGAAAACACACTGCAGAGCACCCTCCTGAGAGCTCAGCTGGCTTCAGCCAGGCTCCTGGCTCTCCAGAACTACTTCCCAGGCCTTGGCCCAGCACATCTGCTCCCTCTCAGCATCAGCTGCATTTGCCATAGTGATGGGAATTTCACAATTCTGTTTTCTGATAGCCCTTCTGCTCTGGTATAAAGAAAAATACCCGTGCATTAAAAAACAAACAAAAAAAAGTGTGCTATGAAAGAAAAGTTTGATAATGTGAACCCTGATGACATGACACAACTAGAAGCAAAAATGCTGCTCGAAATCAACCATTTGTTAATGGGCTGATTTCACATCTCTGTGGACTGACACAATAGCACAAAGTTCTATACCAGCAATACTCCCGCGTAAATTTGACTAGCTAGGACACTGGGCTGCTTTCCCCCAATTTGTCCATGGTTTCACCCAAAGATAATCAACATGCTCCTGTCAATATAATGTGAAAGCAGCTCAGAATAGGGGTGGTTTTCTCTCTATACACATACACATGCCCACAAGAAAGCAAAAGATTCTGGAATTAAAAGGGCTTTTATTGGCTTTATCTACTCCCTGAGGGAATAAACGATGAATGAAGAGTGAGAACACCTGCTCTGCTCTGCCATGCCCTGCCACCAGCACTGTGTCAGAAGAGGTGTCATGACATGTGGTGAGCTACCACAGGAGCTGGTTCCTACCAGCTGCACACTCCCTGCTGTCTTGTTTGTGCCAGCTCTTGTGCTGCTCCTCAGAGCTCTCTGTGAGCCAGCGTACCTTACGCAATGCACAGAAACAGCCTGGCAAGAACTGATGACACTTCTGCTGTCCCAGTGAGTCAAAACAGTACAGCAGAAGGTGAGCTACTCACCAGCAGCCTCTGCCAAGGAGGAAGCAATCAGAGTGACCCTGCATAGATCATCCTGTCCTTTACCTCAGCTTCCTTTTTCAGAAATGAGAGTCATTTAGAAAAAGGCCTGCTATTAGAAATGGTGTTTGTGTTCCGAATGTTCACCAGTTGTTTTGGCCAGACTTGTTTTTGTTTTCCCATGTTTTCAGTTCCCTGTAGTTCACCAGAAGCCAGTTACCTGTTAATTGGAGGCTAAGCAGGCAAAGGTAAGCAGCCTCTTCCTAGCAGTGTGGCCGCAGTCTGCGACCAGCAGCGAGCTGCTCCAGCACCCAGGGCTCTGGCCAGAGCTGCACAGCATCTGCTCTGGGGCTGTGTCAGCCTCTGCACAGCTGGCTGAAGTTCTTCCAACACAGAGCTACTCCTCTGCTGCACAAGGTTTGGGCGCAACATTTCTACAGGAGATGGGAATCTGAGAACCAGCTCAGCTGAAATTCAATGCCTTGGTCTGGATTTTGAACACAAGTAAATTTTATTTACATGCTGTTTAGGTCTCAGACAGATGTTACCTCTAGAACCAGCACTTTTACAAAGACAAATTTAAATCAATTTGGATCTTTGGAAATGGGATTGGCATATGAAAACAGTGGGAATTCAGCTCTTGGCCTTGCATTTGGCACCTTTCTCAAGGTTCCCTGGTTTAAATTGGAAGCCTGATGTGCTAAGAAACTCCTCCTTTGAAACCACCATTTCCTGAAGAACATGAAACCTTTCAGATTATACGAAGTATTATCAAAGTCTTTAGCAGCTACAACCAAGGCTCTCTCCACCAAAGTTCTATGTGTTCACAGAATCACAGAATCACAGAATAATGAGGCTGGAAGAGATCTCTAAGATCATCAAGTCCAACCTATGCCCTAACCCCCCAACTAGACTATAGCACCAAGTGCCATGTCCAGTCTTTTTTTAAACACATCCAGAGATGGTGATTCTACCACCTCCCTGGGAAGAGCATTCCAGCACTTTATTATTCTTTCAGTGAAAAATTTCTTCCTAATATCCAACCTATACCTTCCCTGAGGTAGCTTGAGTCTGTGTCCTCTGGTTCTGTCAGTTTTCAGGACACGTGTTCCCAGAAGTGTTCAGGTCAATAGCAAAGGTGCTCTCTCCGCAGAATCTGGTTTTCATCTCCTAAGTGAAAACATTCCTTTTAAGTGAAATCTGTAAATTTCAGATGGAGAGGTATCAGACAGTATTTTTGTTATATAAGAACTGCAATTTGACCAACCATTGATAAGTTATTCATATGAAAAGAGATCGCACAAGTCCACTATAGTTAAAAATAAAATCAAGAAACCCTTTCTAGATATTTTTTTCTTGCTATAATTTCTGAATCTTGAGATTTAACATTTAGCCTTACTGCAGCCCTTCACATAAAGCAGACATATCTGAAGACCTAAGGTTGTCTTGGATACAAAGAATGCATGGCCTGATACATTAGTGACTGGCCCCTGCTCAGTATATCTTTCACAGTTTCAGTGCCCTGAATCATAAGGCTCATACTTGACTCAGAATAGGTCATAAAAGTTGCTTTCATTTTAAGAACTAATTCCATGTATTTCAGCATTTTGGTTGGAACATGTGCACTGCAGAATATGGCAGGAATTCTTCCAAAGAACAAATTTATAAATGCAAACATATCTTTTGACAAAGACATTATGCAACCTAGGCTCAACTCAAACACAATTCAAGTTCAAATAAGCCAGCTAGGGGGACGTTGCACTTTCTTTCTAATCTCATCAACAACAATTGTGCTGCACTGCATAGTTCTCATTTGTGTGAGATTCAGCACATTTTCTTCTCTCAGCTTTATATGGGTTTGCACCTGTTGAACCTCATTTAGAATTTCAGTGTTATTGCAGAATTGCTTCCTAAATTTGCTGCATACATCATGAAAGCTGAACCTCTTATATTACACAAATACACAGGGAGGGCCTGGGTATGAGGAAGACTCATGAAACCATCAACACCAACAAATTACTACAAATAAACAAGAAGGGATAATTAAATCTGGTTCTTTTAAAACATTTATAATCCTCTTTGAAATATTTGGCTGCCTTTTTGAGAAAGGACATTGATATAGTCCAGAGAGAGTCCATAAGAATGATAAAATTTGATTGCTAACATGCACAGAAAGTCTGGAAAAAGATGAATGCCATAAATTGAAATCTAAGCTTTTAACCTCTTCAACTGGTGTTTCATAAAGGAATGAAGCAAAACCAGCAGTATCACTCCAGGGATAGATCCTGCCTATTTTGCAGAGCAATAACTGAGCAATAATGAAGTTCCTTGCTGTAGTTTCAGGAATAAGAGTTCTGTTGGCCTACTCTATGGTTATATATTACCTCACCTAGCCCTGAGCAACCCTGACCCACCTCTGAGCCCTTTGATCATTTTAACTTAGATGTCAGCATTCCCTCATTGACATAGTCACACCAGTGTGTCCTGCCCGCACTAAGTTCACATCCAAAGATTCAATTCAGCAAACAGGGAGCAAGCCCTATCAATTACTTTGTCATTTCACACAAATGTTCAAAGCTGAGGAAAACACAGAGGGGTTAAAGGACAGACTAAGATTTTTTCTTCCTCTAGGTAGAGGTGCTGCTGTGCACATTTACTGCCATCCTTACACAAGGGTACATGCACCACAGGAAGAGCATATGTATCCACAGTGAGTGTGTTTGTTTCCTGTGCCCTGAACCACCTCTGAGGATGCATCCTATTTCTCCTGCTTCCCCTTTTCTGTCCTCACTCTGAGCCTTATTTGATGGCATTTGTTTTACTTCAAAGGGAATTTAGACTGAAAATAACCATTTGTCACTCTGCACGACCCTTTGCTATGGCTGGGTCCTGGTGTTGGAGCTCTGACATTATCACGCTGATGACTAAAAAACCTTCTGAAATTCCAGCACCTCCAGGGCAAAGAGCTCCCTACTTCAGCACACAGTTAAGTGTTAAGTGACCCAACAGACTCTACAGGCTGTCTTCTGATGAGGATAGAATAAAATGTTCTGTTCTTCTCCATTTTGCCTTCATTTCTCGCCACCAGATAGCCTCTGTTGCTGCACATTTCCACCAATTCATTTCATTGACTGAATTTTAAAGCTCCACCTTGTCTGCTAAACTCAGTAAGTGCTAAACACTAAGAGGAAAGGGAGCAGTCATCTTTTTTCAGAGTGAAAGCATGAAAAAGACATAAGGAAGACATTAAGATGACTGAGGGCACCCTTACACTGAGCAGTGGAGTATGGCACAAAGATCTTCAGACTGTCACACAATAAATGAGCTCCAGAACAGGCAGCAGTGTAACTACATCAGAACCTCATTAATTGTGGGCTAATTACCCTTGCCAAGAAGCACCATATTAATGCAGTTCTGGTACTTTCAAGATGCAAGATCCCTGGGTTTGTAGCTAAATCAAATTAAAAAATCATTTCTGTTAATACAAAACTTTTAAAATAGTGATTTTGGCAAAAGACAATATTAAAAACCCCAGACACAATCCTCTTAAGCTTGTAATTTTTGGTATTTTCTGTAATACATGAGGCTAAACTCATTAGGATGCAGAAACAAACCCAAAATCTCTCTAATGGCCGGCATAGCAGTCTTGGCAGCTTTGCAGAAGAGTGGAGCTCACTCTCTTTCTCTGCTTCACTGCGAGTAAAAGTTTGAACTAAAGCTTTGTCTCCTGCTCTGAGCAAAGCAGGAGAACCATTACATTCATCCTTTCCCACCAGTTCCAGTACCCAGACAACTACAGGCCACAGAGATAGAGACTGACATTGTGATGGTGATTAACAAATTCTTTGGGGAGGTTTGGGTTTCATTTCTTAATCCAGTACATATTTCACAGAAGCAGTTTCAAAGACCAGAAGAAACCACCCTGAATTCCCTGTAGCCTAGAGCAAAACAAGCTCCACAGGACCATGTTTCAAATTCTCTTCCAAACTTGGCAAAGAAATAACTTAAGGAAAGGAGCTCCTTTTCCTCCCACTCTTCAAAACAAATACTATGACCACTTTGTTACAAAGGCGAGCTTCCAGGGAGTTCCATTAAGTCATTTAAAATTTGTTTCTGAATTAACTTTAGACAAGTCTCATCTAATTAACCCCACTACCACCATTAATCTATCAAATACCACTTCCATCAGATCACATTGTTCTCCTCAAACATTCATACAAATATGTTCTATGTCATCATATTAAACATCTTCAAACTGCTTGGTTTGGACCTGCCTCTTTGTCCTGTAATTAGGAGCAATGGCACTTGAATACTATAAATCCATCATTAAAAAGATAAATCAGCTTTTACTTCAGGCACTCAGCTACATTTTTTTAAACTGACAGTAATCCCAAAGCCCTCAGGTGTGAGTAGTCATCAGCTTATAAAAAACGTTTACATTACATTTCCGTGAGTTCCTCCTGAGATTAAGGGAATGTATCCGTACAAGCTGGAAAGAGCTTGGGAAAACCTCTCAGCTCCAATATTCACTTGTGTGGAGGCCCAGGGGCCTACCACTGGAAATTTAACCTAAGGGTGACCAAGGTCAAAAAGAGACACCCCTCTGAATGCAAAGGTCTCGCCCATGGGCATTTGCAGGCTCATGTAGATGCAGCAGGTTTTGCTGGTATCACCCAGTTCAAATGCCTTTTTTTCCTAATATGTACTTCCCCTAGAATGTTCTCCCCTCTCTTGTCCCCTAATGGTCCTGGCTTACTGTATCACTCCACCCCTTTTTCCCCCCATATAAAACCCTGTGCCCTCAGCCCCATTTGGTCTCTGTCCCTGGACCCTCTCCAGCGCAATAAACAGCATTTGAAGTTCCACACAGAGACCCGTCTCTCGCCTCATTCATCAGCAGTTTAAGCAAGCATGATCCAGGCTCTGGGAGCGCTGGTCACTCACAGAGGCTTGTTGCAGACACACCGCAACGCTCAGGTGTGACTAGTCATCAGCTTATATAAAACGGTTACGTTACATTTCTGTGAGTTCCTCCTGAGATTAGGGGAATGCTGAAAAGAACTTGGGCAAACCTCTCAGCTCCAATATTCACTTGTGTTGGATGTATCTAAACATGGTACATTGTGATCATTCACTCACTTTTTCATCCATCTCTGTTTACCGAGGCAAATATTGCTCAGCCAGAACTCTTTTGCATCAACAGAAATAGTCTTTACATTGGTTTTTAGTCTTTACATATAGTTTTTACATTGGTTGTGATATATTCATGGCTTCTATCAGAGTATAATAACACCAGCAGCAGAACAAATCAACAACAAAATTAGGTGGATCCTTATCATCTCTAGCAATCGTTTCTGTTCACTTGAAGATAACCTTACCCAGAGTGCAGCCTGTTCCCTGCCTCTGTGTTTCCCAGGGATTCCTCAGACACACATCAGGAATGAGATATGGGCTAATCAGGTAAGCAGCAAGGTCTCACATACCTTCTCTCCTCAGAGTTCCAAGTTCTAGTCCTGTTGGTGATGCCCTTTTCTGAGGATCAGCCTGTAATGCCCTGCTCTGCTGGGGACGATGCCTCGCACTCATGCGACACGTGTGTAACATGGAACTGAAATTGCCTGCCCATAAAGCACCTATGGGTGCTGTTCAGGTGCTCCTCACCTGTCAAATGGCCTCCCTGTCAGGGAAGGAGAGCCAAGGAAGGCCACCATTAAGCTGCAGGGTAATCCTATGCCAGGAAGGGCTACCAGAACAGAGCAGTGTTACCTGGCTTGGGCATGCAGGCATAGAACACACCTTTGATACAAAATCGTCCAAAAAGTAAACTTTCTTCTTAAACTACGCTTACTTACGCTCTCTGAAGCAGAACTGGTTCTCGTTGAGCCCCTTTTCTCTTTATCACCGTGGGTTCTTCAGCGTTTTCTCCAGTGTGCAGCAGCCCCTAGAGCCCCACAGGCTCTTACTGCTGTTGAGCCGTGCCACCTTCTGGCTCTCCCGAGAAACACAGCCTGGCTGGCAGCCACCTCCGAGTCCCAAACTCTGCCGGAGAGAATGGCCCTGCACATGCCTCGGCTGCTTCCACCCGTCTCTGGACAATTTCAATAATAACTCTTCCCATAGTGAAGTATTTTTACCTTATATACAGACAGAATTTCCCGAGGCAACTTGTCTGCTGCCTCTTGCGCCGTCCTTATGCATCTTTATGAAGAGTGTTCTCCAGAAATACCTCTTAGTATTTAATATTTAATTAATTTAATATTTGAAAAATGGAACTAGTTCCCCCCAAACCGTCTTCTCTTCTCTTCTCTTCTCTTCTCTTCTCTTCTCTTCTCTTCTCTTCTCTTCTCTTCTCTTCTCAACCCTCTGGTTTCTATGACTTTTCAAAAAGGATAGCATATCTTTGCAATGATATTAGCAAATTCTCAGCACTCTGAAATATACCCAAGCAGGGCCCACGGATCTTTTTCTCTGTATTTATCTCTAGTTTGTACAGGCAGTCCACAATCAACTTGACACTACTATTGGCGGTGTGCTGTTCCAGCCCTGCTCTTCAGCACAGTGCTAACATTGGTGGCTACACACACGCATAGGTCTGTCAGAAATACCTTATTTAAAACCTTGATAGAGCAATTCCAAGGCATTTCGGGGTTTGCTTAATCTCCCACTGAAACCAGGCAAGTATGTGAAAATAATCTGTTCTCATTAATGTTAAAACCAGCTTTCAGGTTTGTGTAAAAAAATTTAAGTGTTCTGAAAAAAAAGCCTTACAATGAACTTTGCTTTCAATCTTATGGTCACTTGACATCTGTTACTTTGATTGTTTGGCAATTATATGAAGACATTATTTCACACCTGATATATACAAATATATATAATTTACATTGTTAGCTTTACTTGTCTAGGTGACTGCTTAAGAAAGTCTGCAAAACCTCAGTGATTTAAGGCAGGTTAACAGGATAACAGATATGTAAGTCCAACGTGCTTTCAGAGGGAGTTTGGGTCACAAAACAATAGAATAGTGCTCACATGAGAGTACCAGAGTATTCCTACTTCCTAAATGTCTGTAAGGCAAGTCTGGCCCTCAGCTGCAGCCTTGTGCCACCAAATGCAGGACTGATGAGACCTTCAAACAAGAAAATAGTCCTCCCCTATTCCTGCAAGATGCACTGTTTGCACAGCGCTAGCAACCATCAAAAGCAGCACAGAACAGTCCAGTTTGAAAGAGACTTTCAGGGGTCATTGGATTCAGCCTCCTCCCAGAGCACAGGTCCAGCTCTGGCAGCTGCACCATGGCACAAACAAGGAGGATTGCAGCTGGTCACTCTATGGAGCAATATCCCATTTCACATAGAACTCATCCGGCACACTGTAAACAAATGGCTAATCCTAAACCAGAGTAAATTAAATGCATGTTTAAACACATTTCAGTGATCATATTTTAAGGGATTTGAGGCTAGATCCTACTAATACCCCTTCATAAATAATTATTGTGGCAGGTCCCCACAAAGTACTTCTGGTTTTATACCCTGTATACATAAGTTCTGTCCCTCACCAATTTTTTAATTGCACAGAACAAAAGACTGATGGAACAAGAGAGCTTTGGGGACAGGGGGGCAGATGAGTTTGTTGCATGGAGTGAAATTAGACTGCCACTTAACATACAAACCAGTAAGTATAATATTGCAAAGATTATGCATGTCTTGTTATGTGAGGAAAAATACATTATTCCCTTTTTACTGAAAAGTGAGGCCTGAAATACAGGATAATTTAAAACACCATTTAAAATTATGTTCTAAAATTAGAAGGCAGAAAACATTAAGATTATTAGGACTATTTTCCATGTGTACTTGAATTTCACTGGTTTCACCATTACACCAGGATCAAGAACCTGTTCCATCCCTAAGCCTAAATATGACTTGCTAAAATGAATACCAAGAAGATGCATTTTTTATGTTTACATTTTTATCATATTAAAATAAATAACCTGCCTCATTTCAGATCACTTTTTATGCACTGTTTGTGTTAGAATCACCTTAATCATGAATTATAAACACCAAGATAGTGTTTTGCAACTGGTTTAATTAACTAAAATGTACTTCAGGTGTGGTGGGTTGAAAAAGGTCAGTTTATCAAAACATTCAAACTTAAAAATGTTATGTCTCATCAGGAAGGTGAATAGAATTTGTAAATAATGTGAGATGATTGGCTTTGCAGGTCTATCCTCAACTTGGAAGTCATAGAATTGGTAGCTCTTGCCCTCTACATCTACTTTATTTGGAATTAAAAAGAAAATTCATAATATTCCAAATGCTGTGTTGCTTCAGAACTCTGAATAAACAGCTCAGATAAATTAAATAGTTCACCTGAAATGAAGGAAAAAGCTCTCTCTCAACCTGAGTGAAAGAACACCTTTAAAAGGCATTAATAATTAAAGGTATAATAAAAACAAAAGGTATTTATATGAAACAAAGGGGGCCTTTGGCCTTCCTTAGCACAGGGAATGCCAGCAGAACTGGCTGCAGTGTCCTTACACCAGCAGGTCTGCTCCTGGGGGCAGGGGTGGGAGGTGATGGAGCCTTTCCTCAGAGATATCCAAGCAGCACAATGGGAGCACTCTGGTTTTCCAACAGCTTACCCTGACTGACACATGCCCAGCACCTGCCCTTGCCTGGCACCTCCTGCCCAGCACCTGCCCTGCCTTGGCACCTCCTGCCTGCCTGGAGCCCACCTTGTGCCCTGCCCATTGTCCCTGCCCTGTCACCTCCCCACAGCTGCCCCAGGCCCTGCCCAGCCCTGCCTCTGCTGGCTGTGCTCCCCTCACTGCCTGTTCCTCTGTCCCATCCCCACATCCTGCTCTGCTCCAGCTGCCCAGCCTGCCCCACCTGCTCTGTCACTGTCCCTGCCCTGTCCCACCCTGCCCCACCAGCTCTGTCCCTGTCCCTGCCCTGTCCCACCCTGCCCCACCAGCTCTGTCCCTGTCCCTGCCCTGTCCCACCCTGCCCCACCAGCTCTGTCCCTGTCCCTGCCCTGTCCCACCCTGCCCCACCAGCTCTGTCCCTGTCCCTGCCCTGTCCCACCCTGCCCCACCAGCTCTGTCCCTGTCCCTGCCCTGTCCCACCCTGCCCCACCAGCTCTGTCCCTGTCCCTGCCCTGTCCCACCCTGCCCCACCAGCTCTGTCCCTGTCCCTGCCCTGTCCCACCCTGCCCCACCAGCTCTGTCCCTGTCCCTGCCCTGTCCCACCCTGCCCCACCAGCTCTGTCCCTGTCCCTGCCCTGTCCCACCCTGCCCCACCAGCTCTGTCCCTGTCCCTGCCCTGTCCCACCCTGCCCCACCAGCTCTGTCCCTGTCCCTGCCCTGTCCCACCCTGCCCCACCAGCTCTGTCCCTGTCCCTGCCCTGTCCCACCCTGCCCCACCAGCTCTGTCCCTGTCCCTGCCCTGTCCCACCCTGCCCCACCAGCTCTGTCCCTGTCCCTGCCCTGTCCCCCCCTGCCCCACCAGCTCTGTCACTGTCCCTGCCCTGTCCCACCAGCCCTGCCACTGTCCCTGCCCTGTCCCACCCCACCATCCTGCCCTGGTTCCCTGACATCCACACACCCCTCCCAGCCCACCCCTGCTACTGGGGCTGTTGGGGATGTAGAGCCAAGCCACAAGGACAGGCACCTCCTTGTTCAGTTTGTTCCCTTCATCTGGCTGGAGGACACGTTTCCATGTGCTTGGGAGTCAGGAGCTTCACCCTGAGCTCACCATTTCTGAGCTGCTGACAGGACTATTTCTCCAGCCACCCCAGATTAGTCAGATTCTTCTCCAAGCTTCTCTTGTTATGACTGCTGCCCCTTTCCATCTCAGTTTCCCAGCTGCCCACTCTCCTGCAGCAGGAGGTTACCAGGAGGGAAGGAGCCAGAGCACCCTGCCATCAGAAAATGCTCGCTGGTGGCCACCATACCCAAAGCACTGTGCCAGAGGAGGAAACAGAAGCAGCAGCTAGAGAATGCTAAGGAAAGTATCTCTAACCTCCAGGATGTCCTAGGCCCTCCTGCCAGTTTCCAGGAGCTGGCTCAGTGATTCTTGTGTGTTCCTTCCAGCCCAGGATATTCTATGATTCTGTGACTCCATGAAATTGTCTCACAACCACCATCTTTCTGAAGGACAGGAAAAGTTTCCAAGCCCAGCTTTTGAAATCTGTTGGGGGAACAAACCTTTGATGTTTTGCCCTGTTTTACAGAAGGCAAATAAAATGCAACTCTCCTCAGTACAAGTACAATTTCAAGTTTGGAAAAATAATCAGAGATCCTTAGATCTTTCATATTTCTTCAAATCATAGAGAACAAACGTTCACAGCTGATTCCACATGGCTTTTTATTTTCTTCCAGGGAGAAATTAGATTTCACAGTTGAAGGAATTGAGCTACATCCAGAAAAAAAAGGGAAGTTATAAGACCTTGCAGAAATCTGTACACAGCACAAGCCACTCTTTGCACTTTCTGCCCTGAAGAATCATCCATCCCCTTCAGCACAACCATGCAAGCATAACCTGACTGAGCATAGGAGGCTGCTCACAGAGGAAGGGCAGCCTGAGCAGGAAAAAAGGCAGTGCAACACAGACATATTTTGTTCCTAGACCTGTCACCTCGTTGGAAAAAACAAAAAAGAGAGAGAGAGAAAGCAAAGTTGAACATTTCATCTGGCATAATTTCTGCTGTTGTGGTTTCTTTTCCAGAAGTGAAAAAAGAAGACCATTGTGCAGTGGATCTGGACAGGAAATAGTTTAGTTTCTCTGTCAAGATTTTCTTTTAGAGATTGAAATTGTTTTCTTTCTTGAATTGTAATTAGAAGTCAAAATCTGGGTAACATTTTTTTAAACTTCAGCCAGAGCACTGCAGTAATGAAGTGGCTTAGACCTGCTGCAATGTAAGCAGCTGCTCCTTCAAAGGCTGAATTCTCTGTATTCTGTTTCAGATAAACAAGGAGTGTATAGGCTTTTTTAGAGTCTTTTAGGTGTTTCTTTTAACCTGTACTTTCAACCTTCTACTGCACCCTTAGAACCAGGTCATGTGCTTGCCACAGGCTCACAAAGATGCTTTTAGATCACAGAGTGATCCAGTGTGTCATCCACTGTGCAAGGGCATATCCACAGACACCAGGTACCTAAATGGAACAGAATATTTTTCAGCTAATTACCTTAGAATGAAGAGCATGTGTCTTTTATCAAGAAAACACAATTTTAACTATTTTATTTAACTGTGCTTATAATTTTATTATATAAATATATTTAATGAATCTTGTAGGATTGTACTGTTTCATAACTTGAATTTGATATATTTAACATATCTCTCTGCATTTTAATACTATTTATTAATAAATAAGTTTTGCAAGGTACAATTTAAAGAACATAAAGTTCTAATATTTAAATGAAATTACATATGATGATAAATTCTTTTGTCTCTACTCATTTCTTGTACTCATTTCTTTCTACTCAGCTTTGTCAAACCCAGAGATCATTTTGCTCGTGTTTCCACTAGTAGTAATGGAAGTACTTGGCCTATTTTCTAAGCCCCACTAAGTGTAGGTTACAGTGATTCCATGTGGCTTCAGCTGATTCTGTCTCAGTGGTCACAGTGTTAGCGCTGATGTGGATTTGGCACCTGGTCTCACATGCTCAGTGTTATCAGCCCAGGCAGCTCAAGCAATTGATCTGATTAATCCAAGCACCAGTAGGTTAAGAAGTTTTGTAAAGATCATACTGTGACAACCCCAGGAAAAGGACCTGCAAGTAGTGCTTTAAAATAAAGTAGCTGAAGCTCCATCTCTCCCATCCTTTTTCCTGGCCTCCTGCACCCCTGTGAGCCCCATGAACTTCAGTGGGAATGACAAGGTTTTTTACATTTTCTATCAAACCTGATATTTTCATTGCAATAAGAGCTTCTCTAAGCTATGATGAACTAACTTCTAACTTCATACCATTTACTGCTGCAGCCAGTCAGGGCAAGTACCTGCCCTGTAATGCCTGAGAAATTTCCTGAAGTGGGGCGGCTATTCCTCCTTTGCCCACATATAAACCATATAGAAGAAAATTATTATATGTTATTTTTACAGTTTATATAGTTGTTGTCTTTTATGTTAATAGTGGTAATAGAATAGTAGCAATACATAGTGTTAGTTAATAATGGCAATAAAAGTAATTGTGATGTTATTTTAGGAGAATATAATGGACAAGAAAACAATTCTGGAAGAACTTTTAAAGAAGTCACAACAGAAGTAAAATATCACCAATCCATTACAAGAAAAGGTTCTTTGTTCTGACAAAATCAAGTACTTCTGATTATGAATATGACAAAGGCATATGAAAAATATTTTTAAAAGAAGCTATTTTAAGATTTTCCAGTGCCACTCTCATTTTCTTCTATGAAACTTGATTGGATATTATGTGTTAGAACAACAGGTGTACTTTGTTTTGAGTTGAATTATAAGGTATCAAATCCTAGTTTCATTTCAGGAAAACGCTTATTCCCAGGCTTAAGAATGTTTATATTCCAAAGAACCCCTGCAGTTGTGCTTATCATTGAGCATCTGTTTGTGTCCTTCCAAGGAGGACTTAAGCAAGTAATTAACATTGGCATATGTTTACACACTGCCTTGGATAGGGATGTTTTCCTTGTTGAGGCTTTGCTCTCAACTGATGTAAATAACTGGCTTCAGAATTTACCTGTATGAGGTGTAATTAGTGCAGAATCCCACACTCAGCTGCACAAAACAGATGGTTAAAGTATCCTTGTTTCCTTAGGAATGACTGTATATCACAAAAAGGTGGCTTTTCACTCAAAAGATCTCTCATTGGGAATATGCGTTCCAGGCAATTTATTTTAATTTTTGTTTTGCTCCTTTTCATACATTTGAGCTCCTGCTGTGAATTACATCCCATTACATAACTGCAGGGAAGTTCACTGACAAAAAATTCCACTACCTTGTCAAAATTAGGAATGCCACAGGTGGGCTTCTGGCTTGCACTTAAGGTGTTTTCCCCTTAATTCCTCTTTGTTTTCCTCCTTTTCTCCCCTTCTGCCCTGCCCTCCTGCAGCTACAGCAGATGCTTTCTCAGGTATAGGGCTGAGTCTTGTAACTGACTCAGAAAATAATTTGATTCACATATTAGATGCAGGTAGGGCATCAAGGAGATTTCTTATTACCTTTCTCTTTAAATTTGACTAACCTGAAGCTATGGCTTATACATCTTGAAGCACAAAATTGTACAAAATCCTCCAACTCTAACACTTCATATAGTGTTAACATTAGTTCAGAGTTTGCTGTGGTTGTCTCCCTTAGGAAGAAGGAAGTGCCAGGGGGTCAATTAGGATAGAGAAAATCCAATTTCTTAAGATAGTGAATATCGAGGAAACTATGCCTCCTGCAAGACTTTTTTTTTTTTAGGTTAGCCATGAAATTTGTTTCACTTATGTTTCTTGTGAAATATACCAGTTATTCTAAGGTTACCTTTGTGTTCCTGTCCTAACCTGATATTGCTGAGTACTGCTGATACTTTATGGTTGGACACAATGGTTTTAAAGCTCTTTTCCAACCTAAATAATTCTGTTATTCTAAGATATTTACAGCAAAGAAAGGACCAGTCCCTATTAGTGAAGCTGCAACTTCCCTGATATATTTTAATTTATTGTAATGGAATTAAAATCAAGTCTTGTTTCTTTCATGTTCACAAATCTATCAGATACTTGCTTTGATTTTATCTGGAATTTATCTATGTGATTATCATTTATTTTAAAGCAGAATTGAGCACATAAAATTCTTATTTTCATCCTCTCTGTCTATTTTCACTCCTCTTTTTTGGCCTCAATGCCGAGAGCAGGATCTGCCCCCTGACCTCCTGATTAACATTCATATGTGCCACATTCAGGAAATCCAAGGCTGTGCCTTGTATCAGAAGATGCAGCTACACAAAACATACTTGTTCAAAAACTAAATGCCATGAGAAAAACATAATTTCAAATTTGCTGCCTTTCATCAGTTTCAGATGCCTGACTCAAGCTCCTCCTGGAGCCTCCATCAATCCCAATCCTATGGGACAAGCAGATGTGGAGGTGGTCACAGATTCCTTGCTGGAGTGCCAGTGACAGCCTGCCCCACCACAAGCAGCAGCCTGCCACAGGATACTGAATAGTGCACTAACTCTTGACCCTGCAATAATTGCCTTGCCCAAGAGCAAGCCCATGACAGATACTTAACATTTAACTGCGTGGTTGATCCTAGGTGTCATTCCAATCTTTGTCCTTCTCCCTCCTGCAATGTTGTGACACCAAACAACACATTTATGTTAAATTAGTGTATTTATGTCAGGAGAGCATTATTCAGTAAAGTAGGGGAAAGTGCATGCTATAGTTTCAGGATGGGGGATGGGGAGAACAGTGTTTCTAAAATGGACTTTAGGATCCTGAGAGCTGAACATAAATTCCTACTGTGATGCTGTGGCCAAAGCAGCTGATGTCCCCCTTGGACATGGAAGCAGGCACATGCTGAGGGAAAGCACTCGACATGTTTTGACACTGCTGTGATCACCAAGAGAATATTGTGTCTAGTTTTGGTGACTATAATTAAAGAAAGATGTTGAGAGCTGAGCAGATGTCAAAGGAGAGGCTTGACAATGACTAATGGATTGGATGGATAAGGCGCTCCAGTGAGGAGACAGGAAGCCCATTGATCAATGGGTGTGCACTCACCAGGGGCAGTGAACATTTAACAACAGCTCTTTGGGCTGACACACAAAAGCAGTAAAGTGGCATTGGAAATGCTGTGCAGATGACTGAAAAGCAATGTACACAAGGGAAATGAAACCCTGACCTAACACAGACACACACACAGACAGGCCAGTACTAAACATGACCAAAAAAGCAAAGCAGATGTTAGTAATTATCAGATAGGAATTGAAGGAACATAGGCTGAAAACAGGCCAAAAAAGCTGATTGTTCATATTGTTAGTAGTAGTTAAGCTGTAGGAATACTTACTGAAGGATGTTATAGATTCTAGTTATTTGCTTAAAAAGGTAACAGTGAATTCAGAGTAGAAATTTACTTCTCAAGGGGTATTGGGTATAGCTGCACCACCTTTGGATCAAGATTCTCTGACACTGTACAGCTGCCTGGAGCAGATATTTTTCCTCAGTATTTGTTACTGGATCACAGGCTCCTGGACTCAATGAGTGTTTGATCTGGCCTAGTGTAACAGGAGCCAGAGGCTGGAGGATAAATGTGGAAAAACTGAAGTGGAAAGAAAGAATTTGCACATAGACTATAAGGTGTTTTGCACACAGATGATGGGAATATCCAGAAATATTTGATGCCATCCTTTTTTCTGCAACTGTTCTTTAGGACACTTTGGCTAAGACAGTACACATTTATATTATTTAAATTTATATATTTTCATATGTGCTAAGCTTTTTTTAACATCATAGTTGCTATAAAACATAGCTTTCAGTAAAACAAGGGGAAATAAAACACTAAATTATATCTGCCATGTTTGATCAAAAAGTTAGTGACATTTCTACCTATGAAACAAACCAGATGGAATTATTTTAGTCATTATTCTTAATATCTCTAGTTAAATTCTAGTCTTTGGCTGTAAGACCATTCTAGTCATGATGTCCCCATAAGCTGGACAGGTAGGAGCAATAGAAATTGAGCAAAAGAGAGTATATGGGTGAGTGTAAAACAATAAGGTTTTAGAAGCTAAACTCTTATATTAATATATTTTTTTCTAAACAATGTGATTTCATTTGCAAAATTTATTTTAACATACTTTTCTGACATATTTTCTGTACAATTTAGTTGTAGTTATTTTAGGCTTTCATCTGTGTAGACCTAGAGAGGAACATTTGTACAACAGTACCCCAGCAGGTGCCCCATTTTCAGAAGGAAATTCTCTCATGCCTGCATACATGCTTAAAAGTGAAAGACCATTTTTGGTAGAGAGAACAGCAGTTAATGGATATTTGGGCTTCAGCCTTCTAAAGTCTGATTATTTGAAATTGCATGACACTGGCAGATTGATTTGGCTTAAGCATTTACAGTCAAAAGTAAAAAAAATTAACCCAAAATTAAAAGTTAATCTAAAAATGCAGATGTGAGCAATTTGTGGGAATTTGATTTATGATTGTGAGACTGCCTGTACCAATTTTGAAAATTGAAATTAATGGTACTGGCTTATTTACTATTACCACGGGTTTCATCATTATAGAATACTTAATAATGTACAGAGTTGTCAATTGATTTGTAATTGTAGTTTGAAGAGCTTCATGTAGCTCCAAAATCACTTGTTACAACAGCAAATAAGGCTGTGAAACCCCCAGTCAGCTGCAAGGGCAAGAAAATACCCCACTACCAATCATGGATGGCTTACCCAAGATACCCCACTACCAGTCATGGATGGCTTACCCAAGAGAAGAACTAGAAAGAGAACTTTTGCTTACTGAACACTTCAGTTATGTCAGATAATAATGCATGCATGATAATGTGCTGTGTCTACTCTAAATTTGCTCCTAAATGAGTTCCTGGTGTGGCTAACAGAGATGTGTGGAGCACAGGGAGACCGTCTGTGTTGGGATGGCTCCAAACAGCCCTGAGCTTGTGACCAGTGGATAATTCAAAGCAGTATTTCTTAATCACTGATTCATGGACTAAAAGAGTCAATGAATAAAAACTTCAACAAAATTGAAGCCAGCTGAACATGAGCCACTGTGTGCCCAGCTGGATGAGAAGGCCAATGCTGGTAACAATACTGGCTTCAGCCAAAATGTGTATTAAATCAAAGGCTTATTTCCAGAGGGATCAGGGAATACCATCAAAATTAGCTCTCTAGTGCGTAGGAAGTCTCCATTTCTAGAGATCCCAAAATCTCCTCTCCACCACCCTCCTCAGTGAAATCAGCGCAGGGTGAACTTTGTGCCTGGCCTGTGAACAGCCCTGCCTGCTCTGCAGGGGGAGAGGTGGAGGGGAGCTGCATTTCTCTCAGGTAACTCCCAGGCTCTGCTCTTCTGGGCTTGGCTCAGCAGTACAGAGACCTTCTTAGGAATGTCTGTTCCGCCTAAGTTTACAGAGCAGCCTCCAAGTTAATGAACTGGGAGGTACATCTGAGCTCTTGACGTGCTCTTGCCTTTATCCAGACTTTTTGTCAGTCAGAAACCCAAGAGTGTGGTGTCCCAGCAGCACCTGCTGGGCAGTGCTGTCCATCTGAGAAAGGCAGGATTTCACAGAGCCAAACAGGACACAAGGGTGCCAAAAAGCACTGCGCACACTCAATTCGACCTGAGCCCTCCAGCACAGCAGTTGCTTGATCAAGAAGGTCAAGAGCTGACAGAGTAAAGAATAAAAGTAAATGTGAAGATTTTCTTCTCTGTTTATTTCCTCATCTATCTATCTATCTATCTATCTATCTATCTATCTATCTATCTATCTATCTATCTATCTATCTATCTAATCTTTTCCTCCTGGACAAAAGCTACAGCAATAGTGATATCTTTGACCTTAGTTTAACAGCTCAACTTAATTATTGACATTTGTAGGTGGGAAGGAGGTAAGAATAACAAGAGAAAAGACCAAAGTGTCTTAAGATATGATGTTTTTCTCTCCTAAACAGAAGGGCTAACAGTAGGGTCTGACTATGTATTCATATATTGCTACAAAGCCTCCAACAAATTTAACCACACTGTGTTTCAAATAATGGGATTTTAAAATCTGTATTTCCTGCACTTTTTAAAATTTGTCTTCTTTTCTGTATATTTAGATTTGGGTCTCTTTCCCAGATTCTTTCTGTTAATCAAAAAGAAATGTAAAGAAAAAAGAGAGCTGGAATTTTTATTTATGCAGTTGATATGAACAGTCAGGGCTTTAAGAAACACATAGATTGTCAAGAGAGAGAAGATAAAAATCACAAGAGCTGTAAAATGGAGCTTTGAGAAGAAATAATAATAAAGTCTTAGAGAGAAGCCATTAACAAAGAAGCTTTTGACTTTTTTTTTCTAATGGATTTGAAAGCAATAGCATTGTGAACATGTAGCAGCATAACTTGTTTTGAATGTTGTGGTCTGTTATGCCCAGGTTCCATCAGGAGATGCTTTGTCTATCTGGAGAAATCATCAGCCATGCAAATCTGCTGCTGAACATTCTGGATTCTGCTAAGCCTTTGTAATTCATTTCTACTATCTGCTTGAGTTCAGAAAAGATATTTTGAAAGCAAAATTTAAAAAGTAGGGACATGATATTTTTCTGATGGGTAGTTCAGAAAAACAGAAAAATTATATATTCATTTACTGAATATATAATAATTACCACAACTGGGTTGAAAAAACTGACTACTTTTTCCAAAGCCATATGATATAGTCAGGTTAAGAAGGCTAATACTGCCTTTTCATAGTGAGGAACAGTCTATATTTAGACACAGAGCTACTTCCATAAGCTCTCAGCACATTTTTACTTTGTCCTTTCATCTCTTCAGTTTGATCACCAGACGTGTCACCATCCCCCAGCCTACTTTCTGCCTCCCTCTCAGCTCATGTCCCTCACCTCTCCAGCCTCTGCAAGCCTTCCTCCCTTGCTTTCTTCCCAGCTGACCTGAGGTGTTATTTTGCACAAGGCATGACTTTTGCACGCTCACATCCTTCACCTTTGATGGCTCCGCTTCTTTCCCCAGTTCCGCATTATACCTCTCATCTCCCACAGAGCAGCTGGTGCCTAAAGAGTGATGCCATTACAGAGAAAGTTGGGAACAAAAGGTCCCTCCATGGGAGCCAGAGGGCACTTCCTTTGTGCTTTGATAACCACAGCAAGCAGGAGGAACACTTTCACCTCTGCTGGTGCCTGGCATCCACTGTCTTTGCCATGGACAGTGGTTTGTGTAGGTCAGACCAATGCTGCAGCAGAGCAGAGGGAAGTTCACTGAGTGAACACACATATCTTCTCTTTCTTATGTATGGGACAAGCCTTATGGAAGCTGAAGTGATCCAGCACACATTTCCAGATGAACAACAGGAATGCAGTTCTGCAGAGAATAATCATTGCTCACATGCACATCAGAGCTGAATCTCAGGCTGTCACCTGTGGCTCTCTGTAGATGGCAGTGGCACAATCATTATGAAAACCACAATAATATCACTGCAAGCACAAAGGAAATCACAAGATCCACTCAGTTACTCAGAAAATGCTCTAGGGATTTCAGCCAGTTTTGGACATGGAAAGCTGTATATATGGACACAAATCAGGACATTAATCTCTACCAGATTACAGATGGAGCCTGTCCAGAATATTGCTACAGTCTAACATACATCCAGCAGTGAAACACAGATGTGCTCATCTTGGACTGGTTCTTTTCCCTGGCAGGTTGGACAAAGAAAAATTAATTTCCATTATAATAATTCTATACTCCATTTACTTTGCCCAATGCTTTCTAGTTTCTTTTACTCAAACAAGAAGATGAAAGTTCCATCAGATGATGACACTCTGATCAGGTCCAAAAAAAATCCCACAGGAAATTGAAGGAGTAATTTAATCTTCAAAATTCTTAAAAATTTACAAAGGCCTAATATCAGAGGTGCACATCAGTTCATAAATATGATTACTGAATATAACTTTGCTCTAATGCCGCTAGGCATTGTCATCACATTGCAAAGCTCCCATGCCTTCTCGGTGATTTCTCACGGGCCGCTCCTCACAGCACCGACTCTGACTCTTTCACAGCACAGCCAATAAACTCCAACTCTCTCCTCACCCAGCAAACCCACTCTCTTGTAGCACTCTTTTTCTTACTGGACACAGCTGTGGCCTGTTAAGGGCAGGCCTGTTCCTGATCTTTGGTGATTAGTACAGCTGCAACTCCTCAGGAGTGAGACTGCCTTCTGAACTATTCTCTTACATTCTATCCCTCCACAACCAGGTGCTCTAAAGAGACAACAGTTTAATCCCTGTACTTTATTTTTCCCATCTTTCTGACAACTGCAGGCAACTCAGTCATTATTCCACAAAGCCACAAAGGCAGTCTAAGATTTGAGTCCTGCCTAACTCAGGCCCTCATCTCTAAGGTCCTTTCCACCAATGTCAGATATGACCAACAGGAACCACCAAGTAGCATTACTCACCGAGTAACAATCTACTTCTAGTCAAGAGAAGAGGATCTTCTGTGAGTGATACCTCTATAAAGAATGAGTGTCTCATTGGAGCTGAGTGAGATGAGATTGAGATTTGTTGTTTGCAGAAGAGATTATGTGTGTCTTCTGGCTCAGTGGATTCAACCCAGTTCTGTGTTTTCTTCTTGGTTAAATTAAGGAATGTCAATAAATAGAAAACAAGCATACATACAATGCCATGGTCACTTGGACTTGATTTAAAGGAATCACAGCCTGCTGAAGGACATTTGGCATTATTTCCTGACAATGTATTACAGTGATTTTTTAGTGATAAATAAATAAATAGATGGCATTTGCAGCCTTTTCTCCAACATCATTCTTATTTTCTCTCATCCTTAGCTGTCAGTGTTTCAAGTGTAGTTTTCTCTGCTCTTAATTAAAGAATTGTGATGTCTGACATGTCTCTGATTTCTAAATGCATTCCAGTGCCTTCATTTTTGATATGCTTTTGCCCATGACTTGATTGATGTCACCTAACTTTAATGCCAGGCTTGTCATCCAAGTCATTTGTGCAGACATCCTCAACAATCCCTGATGAGAGGCAGACCCTTCTGTAGGATGACATATTTCATGTGAAGACATGGGTCAAAGTCTCATAAGATGAATCCCATAGTCACACACCAATTACATTCAGCTCTGCTCAGGCAAAGTTAGGCACCAAGGAGTGACATTCCTCATATCCAACGTGCTTGGCAGAGAAACATCAAAAAAGCATGTAAAGGAAGTGATTTAGAATTGGCAGAGCTTTTTGCTTTCAGTGATTAGTAATAAACTGTTGATTAATGCTTGTTGTGCTTGATGATAACACTGCTGATGATCAAAAGCCATTAAAAAATAATCCCAAAATTATTTTTAAAATACTGTGATGGTATCTTTTGATACAACAGTACCTCATCACAGTTACAGTAAAGCAAAACTTGGTCAAGTGGTGTTTGGAGTGTAGGAAGTGCAACAGTTCAGAGAGGTGGTAGGATGGTGACACAGGTCAGGTCTATCCCATAACCCTGGTAATGAGGGCTTCCTATTACAGCAGCATCAATCTCCACTCAGAGTTAATTGCTTCTGGTGTCATTATCATGGAACTTGGTTCTGTCCTCACCTGCCTCTCACATGTGGACAATAGAGGCTGGGCTGTTTTCCTCATCCATTCTAACTGGATAAAGGAAAAAAGTGCAAGTCTGTGCCTGTCTTCTGGGCTTTGATTAATTTGATTAATCATTATATATGTTGAAGATACAAGTGATCATGTACATGTCATATGTTAATTCTTATTGCAGCCTGTGCTGCATCACCTTATCATTTATGTCCTCTGTCTTCAAAATCAGAAGTGGCAGAAGCCTGTCCTGCCCCGGGGCTGCCACCAGACAAGCCAGCCCTGAATATGGCTGTGGCTCCATGCAGCCATGAACACAGAGGAAATTCAGCTATCCAACTTGTCAGAAGCAATAAATACTGTGTATCACAAGAAAACCATTCTGACTGGAAGAAAGTAAGGGATTTGGAAGGGTAGATATGCCCTGCAGAATGCTCTTGTTCCATGACCAAAGTCTTCCACATATCTCATCTTCAAAGACAAGACTGCAGACAGCCCTGGCACCTTTCAGGATCTATGTTAGAATCACCTCAGTAGATTTAAACATTGCTCTACAAGTCTTGTTATCTTCTGTACAACTCCATTTTCATTACTATCCTTGGCTGGCAGGTTGAATAAAATTTACAGCAGTCACTGCCTAGTGCAATAGTTAAGATATCCAGTGGCTTTATTCTTCATACGTGCCTGAAGAAGGACTTGTTTATGCAGAACATATACATTTTTCCAAATATTTAGTTCAGGTGAATAAAAATATAAAATCTCTCCTAACAGATGTTCCTTGTGTGTGTGTGCAAGCCATAGATCAGCACCATTACAACTGCAGTAGCACAGACAGCATGGGAGACCAGTGAGAGCTGCTGAGCCATGAATCCTGTCTCACTTCAGTCTCAACTCAGCTTCAGCAATACTTCTTCCCAAAGGCAAGGCATCCCTATCCTGCACAGGATTTATTATTCTTTTAGGGGTTCACAAATGGAGAAATTCCCTTCAGCAAATTAAAATAAGATATTTTTCATTAATATCCATCATGGGCAGAAAAGAGCGCATTTTCTAAGCTATTAAATGAGAAACAGCTTCAGGAGTTCACTGGAGACCAAGGCAGTATAACAAACAGAAGTTGTCTAGAAGAGATAAGTTTCCTGGTGTGTCTCATGATGGATACTAGCTGAGTTTAATTTTTTGTGCTTGATAGAAATGCGGAAGAGAAGAATATTTGAGCTAGGGGATGCTCAAATTGCTTTAGAACAAACTAAAATTACTTTATCTACTCATAATTCCCTGATTAGGTTTACAATTACAAGAAACCCAATTTGAAAAGCCATTTAGGTTGAGGTAACTCACAAGATTGCATATGTTGTGGATGAAAAAAGCAGCACATGACCCCACCAACTCAAAGAAAATGATAAATTGGTAAGCTGACATATACTCCTAAACACCTTCATTTATGGTTATGTAAAAATATATGATACAGGCAGCTTTGCTTATGGAGCCTGGTTAGAGGACTCTAAGATGGATGAAGGAGCAGACAGACATACAGAGAAAGGCAGGACATTTTCAGGTTTTTTTCCTTTGGGTCGAGAAACTGAGACTTTAGAAGTCTTGATTGTATAAGGAAAAGTCACATATACACCACCAAAAAATCTTTAAATTCTGCTTGAAAAAAGGAATGAAGATCTCAATTTCTTGAATGTAGTCAGAGAAAACATCGGGAGTTACCTGTTTCACCTGTTTTTATGAACTATCAGTTTTCTTGTGCTACTGAGATCAGTGTTAAAGGAACTCATCCCTCTGTGCCCATCCATGTTCAAATATACAATTTATTTTTCTGATGGGCACGACATCCAGCCCACGACCTTAACTCTACAGATGTCTGCCAGCCCCTATGACACAGACCTGTCATGCCAGCTGGTCTGAGCATAGCTCAGCTGTCCACATTCACTCAGCTTCTCAATTTAGCCTGGCATTGTGCAGGGAAGAGAGCTGAGCCTGCCTACTGACCCTGTGCTCAACCTTGGGTAGTTTGCAGGCAGCATCAGTCACTGGTGTCCGTCACAGCACCTGAGGTGGCATACAAGGACATCCCTGAGCAGCTGCTCCAGCCTCCCACTCAACGAAAGCAACCATGAGGAAGAAATCATTCCAGTGACTAGCAAAAAGAGTTCTTCATTGAAATGCAATTTTCTAAAACAAATTGCTTCTGTATTTTTATGCATGGTAAGTAAAAGCAGAAATGTTTTAACCATGAGCATTTCTGTAATGTTCTAAGAAGTGGCTCTCTGATTAATCTCTTTTCCTGTGTTAAGTGACCAATTTAAGATGCAGTCATGTACGATATCTAAACCAGGAACTGCTTATCTTGTGGGAATGAAGGATTTGTACCAAGTGCTTACTTGAGAAAGCTTCCTTGGAATGATGATAAGCCAAGGGTAATCAATATGCAGCCATCTACTGCTTAAATGTTTTCCACACCAGTCTAGTAAAGATTAAGCAACATTTCTTGAATATTTTTCTTTTTAAATAACCTTCTGAGTATTAAGCATAAAGTTTCCTGAAATGCTTAGAATCAGATAAAATCTATCTTCTTGACTCAAACATTAATAAAAACCGTCCTGGTTTCATTTAAACCAGTAGGGTTTAGTCACTGACTTCAATGATGCTGGGATTTCAATCTTTGTACTCTCATCCCAACATTAAATCTGCCTTGCTAGTACTCCTGTGCTTTTGTATGTATGTATGTGAGTAGTCCAGTGCAGGATAAAGGGAGCCCAGATCAGGTCCATCTTTCCCTTTTCAGTTAGATGATATGACATTCTAAGCATTAGATGTATGCCAAAGTATTTGAATGAAACAGAACAGGTTTTCTTATAATAAACCATACTGGATAGAATTTCAGAGATTTCCTTGAAAAATTTCTACTCTTCTATTATCCTGTGAAAGGAATCATAAATAACAATCTTTCTTGTTTGTGTAGAAGAGGTTATTTTAGAGGCTTCTTTCTCTGTCACATGAATTCCTGTCATCTGTCATGCTAAGGACATTTGTTTGGGAAGTCTAGGGCTGTGCAATTTTGGAAAGCTTCCCTGTAATGTTTGAAAAGGTAGATGAAATCTCCTCCTAAGGTCACTCAAGGGATATGTAGTGTCATTGCCTGTTAGGGCTTGCACTGAGGATATCTGACTTTCTAACATCCTGCACAGTGGAGCAGTAAGGCTGTTTAAGTGTTCAAGTGATAAAACATCCAGACAATTACATATGTGCCAATTTTTTCAAATATTCACCTTAGACCATGGCATAACTACTCAAAAATGTATATGTAGAATTACTTCTAACCCAAGAAAGGAATTTTTTCATAGAGTCATTGAATCTTACAATGGTTTGTATTTTAGGGACAAGGGAAGGGACCTTTAAAGCTCATCTAGCCCCTGCCATGGAACGGGATGTTTTTCACTAGATCAGGTTGCTCAAAGCCTCACCTAACATGACTTCAAACACTTCCAGGGATGGGGCATTCACAACTTCTCTGGGCAAACAGTTCCAGCATCTCATCACCCTGCTCATGAAAAATATCTTCCTTACATCCAGTCTAAATTTACCCTCATTCCATTTAACACCATTACTCCTGGCCTCATTACTATGGACCTTAGTACAAAGTCTGTCTCCATCTTTCTGATAAGCCATTTTAAGTATTGAAAGGCCACAAGTTTTTCACAAATTTAACATATTGTTTTTTCATCACAGGGAAAACTCCAATGTCAGCAAACTGGCAGAAAAGCAGAGTATAGCTAAGCATGAGTGAATTTATAGAACCCATCTTCATAAGAACCAGGAGATTCTTTAGGCAGAGCTTGCATTTCCACTTTACATGTCCACTATACCTGCAGCAGGGGTATCCTATGTATGGCTGTCATAATAATGGCAATAAATACAGATATTGTCATTGGGAACATCACTGCCCACAGATTTCTGAAGGCATGAAGGTATTTTTTTTCAGGGAAAGAAAAAGTCATTTAGACAAATGAGTCTGTAGACTAAATTGATGGTTCATGAAAGGGACCTGCTATGAAAAAGACTTTCATTGGTGCTCCCTGAACTGATCTGACAGAGCATGTTTGGATTGTTTCTCCCTTTGGCAACTCTCAATTTATTTAGTTTACTTAAATATTATGTAACCAGAGAGTTACATAATAACAATAAGGTTAGAGGACAACTATGAACCTTCCAGGTTTAAGGCAGACAGACAGCTATGTCATGGTCCGCAGGAGACAGAGCAAACTGCTTCTGATAGAGCTCTGGGCAGAGCTTCAGGGCAGCAGGATCCTCCTCTAAGGAGTTTCCCTAAGAAGTCAATGTCACAGAATGAACCCAGATATTTAGGGCAAGGAGAGCTGCTGAGGAGGGGAAGCAGATGGGAAGCAGTGGTTTCCCTGTAATCTCATGGCAAATTATCACATATGCAGGACAAGTCCCAGATCTACCCTCTGACTTTTAAAAGCAGTTTTGAAAATATTTAAAATGTCTGGCATTTTTTGTGTGTCTACTGCACTTTATTCAGAAACCAGCTGGTGAATAAAAAGCCAAATATATTTCTTCATAGTTGGTATGCAGGTAATATCTCCCATGGCCAGTCCGAACAGCTTCTCTGTCAGAAGGTCCTAAATATCTTTTATTGCTTCTATATGAACAACCATGGAACAGTTTCTGTGTCGTCTTTGCTCTACTGCGTAGCTAGAGGATGCTGATGCTCTTCAAATAGCTGTAGTGTTATGAAGCGCTAGAAATTCTTGTGCTGACTTGTTATTAATAGCCATATTTCAAAAAATGCCTCTTCTACAGAAATCAACAAATTTTGCACCTCTAAAAAAGGCTTGGAATAAAGCCACACTGAGTGCATTTCCCCTCAAGCTCTGGGTTTTTTTGTTTTCACCTCTAGTCCTGTGTTGCTTGCTCCCAAGTGCCTTTTTCTGCAGGTCAGTCTGGAGGAATCCTCTGAGACAGTTTTACAATACACAAACGTGGAGTAAAAGCAGCTCACCCAGACAAGAGCACGGCCCTGAGCACACTCAGCCCTGTGCTCACTGGGTGCTGACTGATACAGGATGGGCAGCACCACAGGACTACTCAGGTGCACAAGGAGATGACTGCAGAAATTCATGTCCCTGGACCTTTCTGGAGCAGACACAGCCTTATCCATGCTCTCCTCTGTGTAAACATGTTTTCCTCTTGTGGCTTACTACTTGCTCTCACTCAGTCTTGGGGGTACTCAGCCACTGAGAACTTTGATGGAACACAATCCTCTGGGAGCCTTGGCTCAGTGTCCTTTTCCTTGGACCTGCACAAGAGGTTCAGAATGAAGCTCAGGTGTGGCCAAAAGGTTGGGAAAAGCAGTTGTGTTCCAAAGAGGCTGGGTAACACTGACTCTCTTTAACTTTAGGGACAGGAAATTTCATTCAAACTTCACAGCAATGAACTTCTGTGTTTCTTCTTTCCTCCCCACAATATAGAGGTGCAACTGTATACTGAAAACCAGAATTTCCAGCCCAATATGACAGGCAAACCATTGACAGAAGTAAAGCTGGATAGCAAAAGTTAGGATTGGAGTACCAATAAAGACTAAAAAATAGTGCAAATACACAGTACAGTGAGAATCTTTTTACTTATTCAGTATTTCAGAAATACTTGGACAATAGAAAATATATGAATCTAATTCTTAATGTACAGAAACTGAGTGTGGTGGATGAGGCTCTTATATGTGGCAGTTTGGGTCTTATAAACTCGACAGCCTCTGGAGGAGACATGAGGTTAATAACTCTTCATATCCCCACTTATAAATCTGTATCTGTGCAACAAAACAAAATTGCAGACAACTTGCTTCATGTCTAGGCAGGGTAGAACTCATCTAATTTTAAATATTTATAGTGGGATACCACAACCACTTTCCTAGACCATCTCTTTAGTGGAAAGAAATATTTCTCAGGCATAATTCATCATGTCCTAATGTAGTCCTTTAAGGAGATCAGATGATTCATGTCTCCTTCTTTCTGGATATAATGCTATAAAAGCCTAAAGCTGACTGAAATTAATTCCAATCTCATTGCTTCTTTTGTTTCTTGCAAGTTAATTTTTTTTTTTTAATGAGGGAAAAGAAGGTGCTTTCCTGGTTCAGTCTAGCTAGGCAGGAGTGTACACAGTGTCTGTATTCAAGAAGGTTCCTTCCTAAGAATCCAGTGAATGTGCAGCATTTCTGTGAGTGTGCCCTGGAGATGCTTGGTGTGACTGGTCACCAACAAAATCCCTACATTGTGTTAAAAATGAACCTGGGGCACATTCAGGTCATTTTCATTCATTGACTTTGAACATGACAGTGGCTCCCTGAATGGGAAAACAGAACTGTCCAGAGCTGCCTCATCTAAACAATGGCATGCAGCAGGCACATAACGTAGGGGAAGAGAGGAGTCTCAAGAGTGAGAGAGAAGGAAGGGGATGGGAATGAGAGATGGAATGGGAAGAAGGGGAAGGGAGAAGGGAATGGGAAAAGGAAGGGGAGGAAGGGAAGGTGTTAAAAATTGGATGCAGAACCATTGCAAGGGCAGAATGTGAAAATCTTTTGTTCCAGACGTGACTGTTGGGAGACAAGTAATAACCCTCAGATTTCATTAGAGTATGCTGCAGGAACCTCTAATGGGCTGGGAGCCTGTACTGCATATCCCAGGTGCTAAGGAGGGAAAAGCAGGCTGAGGCAAATGTAATAATTTTCCTGATGACATCTATGACATATTTTGTTATTTGGCCAGCTGGAGCATTGCAGCTCATTCAACAACTAACTAATCTACTAACACTAGGGCTGGAAGGCACTTTGCAAGGTTTGGACATGTACTGCATTTTAATTAGTAAAAAAAGAGCAGTTAAGCATTAAATGTACAAACCCCTGAGAAGAAGTACTACCCCACTGAAAATTACTGCTTTGAGTAAATTCCCAAACTTATACAGTACCACCAGCTCAACTTAGCTTTCTGGAAGTATGTTAGGATGTTTTTGGTGCTGTTTCTGGAGAGCTGTCAGTTCAGGCAGGGAGATTTTGTGAGGTATGCCACAGGAGAAGTGGTGCTGGGAAGGCAGGGGCATGAGCCAACATTGGCCAGTTCTACCCCTGGGATCAGCCACAGCTGCACTGCCCATGCTGACCCTTACCCGAGCCAGCACTGGGCTCTGCTGCTCCCTGACACCCAGCTCAGCCAGCTCAGGGCAGCTCTGGAGGAAGCACTAAAGCCACATGCAACCAGCACTGTCCCCATGGTCCCTGTGGGTCCCTTCTGTCCCAGGATATCCTGCATTCTGCAGTGCTCTGCTTCAGAGGGGAGCTGGCACATCTACAGCACTGCACGCTGTGCTACCTGCCCTTGTGGGCTCAGGCTCAGCAATTAATGTGCCACTCCTCAGTGTTATGAGTAGAACAGCTGCCCATTTTTTAAAAGGTTGCAGAGTTCACAGGTTGGGCTAGTTGCTGCCAGGGTGGAGTTCTAACTGTTGGTTATTGGAATGACCTGTCGTTTGCATTAACTACCTCTTGTTGATGGTTAAGAATTCCCCCTTTTGTCAAGCGGCACCCAGCTGCTTCCTGGAGGAAGGCACCTGGACGGTGAAGAGGAGGGGACATCGGAGTTAGCACGCAAATGACCTCAGATCCAGCATACAACGGGAGAAACCCCTCACCAAACCTAGCCAAAACCCCCTAAAAACAACGAGCCAACAAAAAATTGATGAATCAAAGTGATGTCTAGACATGAGGAACAGAATCTTGTATCTGCTAAGACCCTTTTTACCCCTCATCCTAACCACGGTGTCAGCTAGACAGAGGACCTCGAATGTCAAACCAAAAATTAGGGAATCTCCTGATGTTCTGGTGAGGGTGGAACCCCCAGGTCTGCCCGCAGACCAGTGGACAAAGCTGCACTCTTCCTCCTGTTCTGAGTCACTCCTGGGAGCAGTGGTGGCATGAGCGTGGACCCATCAATTCTCCCCACCCAAGCTGATCACTTTTAATAAAGGCATTATAAAGGAGAAAGGACTCCTGCCCATGTTTATTTCACTCAGCACAAATACCCAAAATACTTCCAGAAAGGTAAAGGGTAGAAAGGGTCCCTTCCCACGACACCCTAGGTGGCTGACCAAACAGCCATTAGACAAGTATTCAGTCAATAAATTAATGGAATATAATGTTGAGCATACATTTTACAGCACAAAGTGTTTGGGATGATTAAGCTTCCCAAAATACAGGAAAAAAAATAAAATAATCAAAGAATAAATAGAAATATCTGCACATTTTTTTAAGTTTTGTTCCTCAAATATCAATAGAGTGTTCTGAAAGAAATTGTTGAAACTGGATATCATCCCCTCTCAGACTTAAAATACTCCATTTCAAAAGGATTGAATGTCCTGCTTAGTATTTTGAAACTTGGTATTGATGACAATCAAAAGAAGACTCAGTATTGATAAAATTACAGTCTTACAGCCAAAACCTGAAACAGGATTTAGCAGCACAAAAGTGTGGCCTTAATGATGAGAACCTCCCACATTTATCTGCCAGTTTGCAAGCAAGTATTTCAAGTTGCTTTTGATAATGGGATCAGTCCTTTCAAGGACTTGTATCTAAAGTTTATGCAAAACTTAACTTTCAAAAATGCTTTCCTTCATTGAGGAAATACAATATTATTTTATTGGCCTAATAATAGTGAACACAACCAAATTTCTGCTGCATTATGCTTCAGTCAGTAGCAATATTTTGCCTTCTAACTTTCAACAAAAACAAGCTGGAAGATTTTTGACAATTTATGTTCCAGACTCACTTCATTTTTCAATAGGGGTGCAATTGCCTCAGGTAGCATTTTAGCTGTATTGTTGATGCTTTCAAAGAATTATCTATGTGTGAATAAAGTTGTTAAATCCGTACCTCACCAGTTTTCACAAACTGATTCAGAAATCAGGAATTTCAGACAACTTAAGTAGCAGAATTCAAGTTGTAAATATAAAGTCACTTTCCCAAAAACTGGCTGTGCACCATGGGAAAGCAGAAGTAAAACTTGAGCTTGATTTCAGGTTGAAAACTGTAGATGCAAACACTATCACAGAAGGTAATGACAACACACACAGAGAATACAGCTCTAGACAAACATTCTCAAGTGATCATTTGCAGAAATAGGCTTCTTTGGAACCTTTCATAAAGCTGTTTAAATTGCCTTTCACTCTGTTTGTAGTGTGCTGCAAATAATCCAATCAATGCTTTTCACTTTTTGATGCCTTGGTAAATTCTGAGACTACCAAAAAGGGCCTGGAGTAGGAAGCCTTTTAAAAGACAGGGTTTAGTTTCTTGCTCTATTGCTGTTTTCCTAGATGAATGTGGGTTTCTCACCTCTGTTTCTCATCCTTCAATTTCCTTATTTTTTTAAGCTGGGATAATGCTACAGAATGTTTCAATAGTCAAAAAGTGAAGCAAGAGAGCAACTTACTATTCCCTTATGGTTTCAAACTCAATTGCATTAATCAAAGATGTCATTCTTCACTGAAATGCTAGAGGACAGTAATTATTAGCAAACTCATGATGTTATTTGGTCCTCTTTGTGTTCTTTCCACTCATCTCTTTTCATTTCTCCACCAAATGCTGCTAGGAACTGTTTGATTGACAGCAAACTTACTGTAAAGTATCTGACCTTGGGATGACAGAGTAGGCGAAAGAATTGGGAGCCTGACAATTAGAAGCTCAGATGTTGGTGGATATGCAGTTTACTGGCATTGATCAGCTGCAGCTGGCTGCCAGGGGTGTGATACAGCACTTTGTGTTTTCTTTCCATTAATGATCATAAGTCATTATGGAATAAGAGTGGAAAAGAGAAAATAGAGTCACACAGCTGTCTCAAAAAGTTAAGGCTTAAAGGCAAATCACAGCTGAGACATTTCACTAGTCATGTTTGTAAAGAAACCTCAATGTTTACTTTGAGTACAAGGTTTGGAGCTTGTCTCCACAACTGATTTGGAGACCAAGCATCTTAATCAGTGGCCTCAATGGAGAGAAGTTGGAGAGGATGAGCAGCCCATGGAACCTGTCCTCTGAGAAGAGGCTGAGGGAGAGAGCTGCTTAGCCTGGAGAAGAGGGGGATAAAAGGGGATCTAAAAGCTGCCTATAGCCACTTACTGTTGTCATTACATTGCAAGGGATCCATATTGCCAGAGTTTCATACCTCCTTGATATTTCTTGTAGGCAGCTCCTCTAAGCACCAACTGCTCCTTGTCCTCACAGCAGGCGACCAACTCCAGTTCCCCTCAACCAACCAATCCACTCTTTTATAACACTCTTCTGATTGGCTACAGCTGTGGCCTGTTAACATCAGGCCTGCTCCTAATCTCTAGTAATTGGCTCAACTGCAACTCTTTAGGGGTGAGATTACATTCTATACCACTTTATTTACTTATATTGTATCCGCCTACAACTTACAATTACAAAACTAATGGAATCTTATCTGTGCCAGGTCATGTAACTGCAGGCATTGGCCACCAGCTGCGCCTCAGGAAGTTCAGGCTGGATAGTAAGAGAAGTTGTTTCTCCAGGAGAGTGATGGAACAGTGAAACATGCTGTCCTAGGAGATGGCAGTCTTTAGGGGTTTTTAAGACTTCGCAAGACAGAGCTGTGGCTGACCTGCTGTGATGTTGGGAATAACCCAGCTGGAGCAGAAAGCTGGGCTAGATTGGCCTGACAACAGGTGTTCCTGTGATTCTGCATTATTTCCCTATTAAATTGATAGCAGTGATCTGTTCTGGATTATAGAAAATGCCTCTGTCAGGTATCTTTGGAAACCTGAGATTCTGCCTAGGCTTTGTTTGGGAACCTTATGATGTTCAAGAAGCAGTAAATAGTATTTCAATGTAACTCGATCACAAGCAAGTTTGGCTTGTGCTTTTTAGGTATGTTCTGGATAAGCTGTGCATAAGTTCTCTAGGAAACAAGTTTCCACAGAAGTGCTCAGCACCAGAAGTTTTTCATCACACCAAATTTAGCAGCAAGTCAGGTGCATGGGCCTTTGGTATATATGGAACTTGACGTGCTAGTTTGTATGTATATGTGCCATTACATTTGGATTTCATCAACTTGTTAAGCAGAATTGTTAGACATTTAACACACTGAAGGACTATAAAAAGCAGTTATAGTTTGTGTCCTTGTCCAATATTTTTATGCAAGCAAACCATGTCATAGTTGGATTTTTAGCCCTAGGATTCTTCTTTTACACAAACAGAAACTCTACCCACTCCACATTTGCCACATATGTGTTTAATATGGTAAACTTTGGCAGTGGAGATCAAGTCAAGTCTTTCTTCTGTCTAGACCATAAATCAGTGTTGCCCAGCTGTGGATAAGACTCTCTGGGAGCTGGGACTCTGAATCTCAGCAAAAAGTATCTGTTTGCAGATCACTTCCCACCAGGAGTTTCAAACATTTGAACTTCTACTTCAGCGGTTTCAAGCTGTGATTTCCAAATCCCTGGAGTCTGTTCAGTGTTTCTGAGAGTCTGTAAAAGGTGTCAAAGGAAAGGGAACCTTTTGTGAACAGGCTTGAATTCCACTTAACTGGGTCTGCTTCTCCAGAAGGAAAATTTTGGCAGCTGTCAAAGTGATGAAAGATTGGCAACCCACTGTTCTTGGCACAGAACCACAGTGAATAAAGCCGATAAAAGTCTTTCTGAATGTTGGGTTGCTTCTTATCTTTAACCTCAGCTAGCCTCCCAGTGTTAACCACTCTGGCAGAGAAACAGCTCATTCATGTCCTTAACAAGTTGTTCATAATATATCCAATTAAATCACAAGTTGGATTTTGTGCTGATACTTTTCTTTTTGCTTCTATTGATTAAATCCTGGCCCCAGGCTTTACTTTCATTAATGTCAATATTGGCATTAACTTCAATGACAAATTTTATTTTTCCTTAGAAGATATTTTTCTCATTTTAACACTATCCATTGATGCAGTGGAAGCAAGGGGAGAGTGGGATCAGTCAGTTCTTGTTTGATTGTTTTTAACTAATGAGCCTTTAAAGGGCTAAAGAACAGAACTGATGTATTCATATCCCAAAAGCAGATGTCAGAGAACAAAGAATCCTGGTTTTTTTTATGTTCTTATCAAGGAAAGCTGGGATTTGGATGCCATTTTAGTGTCACTGTGACACTACAATGCTCCAGTCTTCAAGCTGGAGTGAAATCAAAGATCCCATGAATTTCTTTAAAAAGAAAATTACAGCCAATATTATATATAATTGTGAAATATTTTTTTTTTACTGTAGGGTAGGCATATTTATCACATATATTCAGTTACAAGCAAAAATGTTGCTTGCAAGGCCATAATTATGAATTAGTAATTATGATATTATTCAGTGTCTCTATTGCTCCTGTGTATTCCAGCTTTTAAAGGTATATATACAACTGACACAGTAAGATATTTGGAAATCTTTCTCATACCAAAGAAGTGTATGTCCCACTCAGAAAAATCAGTAATTTTTTTATAAAGACATAGATACCTATAGTTGTCATTTTGTTTTTCCTTCCCTCTGTGTACACACACATACTTAAGATGATATTTGCATGTGTTCTGCAGAAAATTCAGCCCAATATATTTGATTGTCTCCATTAAATATATTTTGTAACTAACTTTATCACCTAAATGAATCTTCTTATGCAGTAGGAGTTGTTTTACATTCAGGTACAGAATCACATTTGTCAGTCGTTTTTTTTGGACAATATTCTCAGAGTCTGATCATTTTTATGTTGCATGTGTATCTTGCTCTGTGAAGAAGGACTTATCTTGTATTTATTGACATTCATTTCATGTCTTAATGTGGGAGGTGTTCACTTTGGGAAAGCAGCCCTATGAGCTTGATGATGACTGCAGAAAGTTTCTCAAGGATTCAGACTTTACAGAGCACAGCAGGTTTCAAACACCACCTACCAGATAATGGGCAGCTGCTGGTAGGAAGTATGTATTTACATCTGCACATACAAACTGGAGAAAATGAAATAATAGGAACCACTAGGAATCCCTGCTGATAGCTGAACTGATGCTCATCTTGAAAATATCCTTTAATAAAAGCCATTGCTTGTAAGTAATACATTCCATATTATCTGGTTCAGGATAGGGTTAATACAGGAGATGAGGCACAAAGGCAGGTTGGCTCCCTTCTTTCCAGAAGCACCTATTTGAGCATAGCACCTTTCAATATCAACAAATACAGCATGAGAATCCTCTCACTTAATTTTAACAACCTAAAAATTGTGTGCTGAGCTAAACTAAATTTCTCAATTTCCTCCACAACTACAGGACTATTACTGGTACCTCCCTGTGGTAATTTGCCCTTTCTCTCTTAGCAGCCACAGAATAGAAGATATTTGCCTTCCTGTACAGAGATTTTAAACAGCAGACATAGAAGAGACCTCCAGTTTTATAGACAGATAAATCTGTGTGAAATAACCCTGCCCTTACAACAGAAGGATGTGTTACCCCATCCATGAGTCTTCTAGGGGCTGTAAGTCAAATGCTGATCATGCTGGTTTTATTTTGACGTCTGCATCTTCTGTGCCAAAAATTATCCTGATTTATTGTTCCTCCTCACCTAAATTTTGGTCAGCTGTCTCTAGACCAGGACTTGTTTCTCACCAGCAACAAAGAATTGTTTTGCACATTATTGATGACACCATGAAATGACTGTGATGTTCTCTTGGGCTTTTTAATATAATTGCCAGAAAAATGAGTAAAGTGACTTATATTAGGGGATATATTAATGCAAAGAAAGAAGATTAAACTATCACAATGTAATATAGATATAAAAAGTAAGTTAAATTTTATTTACCTCCTGCAACTTAATTTTAGCATGCAGAAATTTCTAGTGACATCACCATCTATGAATTTCTGCATGTTAAAATAAAAAAAGAATACAAATTACAATTTCTGAATGATTTCAAAATTAAATAACTGTACCTATCATCTTTGCTTCATTTAGCTACCAGAACAGTAGCCTGCTTTTTATCAGCTATTACCATTCTTTTGAGGCATTGAGGGAAGGCAACAGAGCTTGAAAAATAAGACTCACAAACAGATGACTGTGCATTCTGGCTCCACATCACCTGTCTGCTATACAAGAGCTGAACCTGAAATCTGCCTGGCATTACCCACCCTCATTATTCTATATTTTAGTGTTCTTCTCATTTAATCGGGGGTTGACCAAGAGCATATGGAGAAAGCGTTTCTGACACTCTGTGGGTGACAGAATTTGGAAGAATACTGTGCCAGAATATAATTTATTTTGTTAGCACTTTTTCAAAAGACATCTCAGATATTGAGATATATATACCAATTATCTGCACTCCTTCAGTGCCTCCAAACTGTCATTATTTGCCCTTAACTGGAAATGTAAACAGGGAAATATATGCTTGGTGGGTTTTTTGATTATCATAACTCATCTGAATGTGTTTTTTCTTCATAATCACTTGAAGCTGACACCTAAAGTCAAACTTAGAACTACTGCAAGTGACAGCAACATAAATAGATATAGTCTCACTTTCAATTACTTAGAAATTACTACAGGTAAAATATTATACATGACTTCTCAGCAGTATTATTGACTCTAGTTTTGGCCCCCAGGGTGTATATTTGATTTGGAATTCATTCTAAGCTGCATATTTAGGATATTTTCAATTTAGCAACATACGAGGCATCTAGTAGAGTGTTATTGCTTCCTGCAATAACAGGTAGAAATAAAGAAAATGTTTTTTGCAGAATTCTATAGTCATTGCAACAGTAAATGGTAAATTTGCTGATCTCTATAATACAAAAGCAAAAACTTGAAGATAAATGAAAATGCTAATAATATAATTGCTTAGCCAAATATTTTACTACTGATGCACTGAAATTTGGCTCCTGATGTTAGTGCTTAAATAGGAGCACCCAACTTTCAAATGTGCACAGCACTACAAAAATCAGTGCTAACTTCAGCAAGTCTTGAGATACAGATACATCTGAAGCTACAAAAGAGAGGCATCTAAACTTAGACACTAACAGTTGTAAAATGCTGATCTAGCATGTATGAAGAGGTTTTAAAACAAAGTAATTTCTGAAATAAATCCTTTTCTCTCTCCCCATATCTGAGCAAGTTCAGCAAGTGATGCTGGTAAGAGCCCAAGTGATGTCTGCTTGCCCCTTCCCTGATGGAGCTGGCCCAGCCCTACCAGGGACCTCTCTGCAGCTCTGGTTGGAGCTCACCTGAACCTAAGGAATAAGAAATGCAGGGTGCAGCCATGTGGGGAAGCAGCAGAGAGAAATGAAGGTCTCTGGCCAGGCAGAGGCTCCCAGGCCTGAGCTTGCCTGCCCTGCTTGGTGCCAGCACTGGGAGCTGGCTCAGAGAGCACATCCCTGTCACCTGGGGAGCTGCAGGTGTGTTTGAGGGAAAGCTGCACTTGGGGCCATGGAAATGCATCCTTGGGGATCTGTGCAGGCCTGGGAGCCATGGAGGCTGCACAGGAGAGAGAGGCAGGGCTTGGTGGGATGCTGCTCATGGACCAACCTGGGCCAAGGAGTGTGACTCAGAGAAAGGATCAGGAAGAAGCGCTGACACTGAGAAAGTAGGAGAGGAAGGGCTCCCCCAGCACAGAAAGTATGCCCTAATGCATGCAGGTGATTTTTTTTTGTATAAACATTGTCTTTTATTTATGTTCTTCCAACACCCTGCTATATTCTTGTCATGGCTTTATGTGTTGACAATTCTGAATGGTGTTTTTGGATTCAGAGCACAGCTTTTAAAATTAATTTTATTGGAATCAAAGTTTTGTCATAATGAAAGAGTTACTCTTAACAACAGATCTGAAGAGGGCCAGCATGACTAATTACTTTATTTGGTTGTCTCCAGAATTACCACTCCTTTTTTGTGTTACTGCAGAGTAAGTAGGAAGATCACAAATTGTTGATTAATTTATCCTAAAAGTTTAGCTCAAGTACTAAGGTTTGGGGCTGTTATGGCAATGGAATATGTGGTATAGATAAGTATAGTTTAAAAAGTATATAAGTTAAAAAAGTATTTTCATTCCTTTGCATTAGTGTCTAGCTTGCTGTTAATTAGTATCATCAGTTTACCATTCTGAACTGCTTCATTTAAGGGTTTGTCTCTTAAATAGGAAATGAATGTGCAGCATTATAACAGTGTTTTGTGAACCTGTAGAGCCCAGATGTATTTTTCAGATATATGTTTGTCTGCTTTCTACAGATTGTGATCATTTTGGAGGCCCTTGATTTTAAGAGTCCACGCATTTTCTAAGCATTTTTCATGCAGGATCATGTTTGTTATGGGCTCTTTGGCAGTCCAGGACTGAGTATCAGAAAATCTTGTGGTTTGCTGGGACTGGGTGTGTACAGAAAAAAACACACTGGCATGGTTGCAGCTACAGTGGGGGACCTGAAAGACTCAGAATTGCAGAAAATCTGGCTGAAAGGGTCCTCTGGAGGTCATCTAGTAAAACTTCTCAGTCAGAGTGGGATTATCTCCACTGCTCTATCATCCATACCTTCATCTACCTGATCTCTGAACAATTCTAAAGGTGGAGATCCCACAGCCCCTCCCAGAGTACAGAACAAGCAGCCTGGTCCAGTGCTGCTCTATCATCCATGTGAACAGATTTTGCTCTTTGGGTGCAACCAGAATTTCCCAAGCCTCAACCTACTGCCCCTTGAATGTAATAGCACAATTGTGTTTGTTGTAGACAGCATTTATAATGCAGTATTTGGAATAGTGGAGGCAATGGCCAAGGTATAGGGAAAAATAGCCAAAACCACTTTGATCATTTAGTATTAAGAAAGTTTCTATTTTTAATGTCAACATAAAAGAGATTTTTTTTGAGTGAGCATGGGCTATTTCATCTCTACAATACTTATCAAGCAAACAGTTAGAAAAATAACTTATGTTATAATTTTCTAATAAACTTCCAGTGCTTGTTAGTCTTCATCCAGTATCCATTTTACATTGATACAGATTTCTTGAAGGTGCAAAAATTGCAGTTATATCAAATTGAGTTCTTTATCTCTGATAGTCAAGGTTTTTTTCATCACTGTCTTTAGAAACACTGTTGAGGTCTCCATCTGGAAAGATCAAGATGTTCTTCAGGAGTACATGAGTTACTGTTTTGTGTGTCTTGGTCTGTGTACAACTGTACACTTCCAAGCTTTTGTATCTCATTACACAGGAAACAGATGTTGGGTGCAGCACACACATGAAAAGCAGCACAAATGGTGTGTAATGTTATGCACATAATTCATAGAAAAGCCATGCATGTTTTCTAGTTACCACATAAACAGCAGATTTAGTTGCTATTGGCCATGAACCAGTAGATTAATGGTCAACCAGAAGACATTGTTTGATGACATCCATAGTGTTTTGCTCCTTTGCTAGGCACTATTGTTAAAAGTGAAATTAAAAAAAGCCCAGAAGCCCTTAGTGTACCCACACCTTTTAAAATGATGTTTGTGTCTCTTCAGCTGGCTCAAAGCCCAGGTTTCTTCTTCCCTCTTCACCATAAGGGTTCACCTCTTCATGATTTGATCCTGCTTCACCTCTGCTTTCTCTTGCTCTCCTGTAACAAAAATTCATTTATATTAGAAGGTCCCTGTTCTGTTCCAAGTCCTTCTGGATCTCCAGAAGCCCTGACTGTAAACAACACTGTAGTTAACTGGAAATATTTATATAAAAGAAATCGAGCTAGGTTTAAGAGGAACTCTAGCAAATCTGCTATGTTCTTAGTAACCCTGTTAGCAGAGAGACATAGAAAACCAACCAAGTTATACTTGTTCATGCAGTAATATTTAAGGAAAACGTCATTACTGTACAGCCTACAACCAGATTAAAGAAAAATGCAGGTGCTGGTGAATGTGGGGAACTCTGCTGTTGGAGAAGGCACCATGATCCCAGCAGGACTTGCCCTCCTCCCTGGCAGAAGCCTGGCCACCCTGTGGCCAAAGCATTGGTTACACTGATGGTGATGGGGAAATTGCATAAAGCTGCCAAAGCTGTCCTCTACTGAGAGACAGGGAGATGAACCTTTAGCTATCACTGTTGATGGGAAAGGGATAACAGGCTTTCATTCCTTAACTTGCTTCAGGTTAACTGAAGCCTAATCTGTAAAAAAAATCCTGATTATTCAATTATAGGGACATCTCCCAGTAGTCATGACCACAGTACCCAAAAATATTACTCACTTTTTGCGATCTCTCAGCCCAGTGATGATCAAGGCAATAGCTCCAATGACAACCAGACCAATGACCACCCCAAATACAATTAACCAGATGGTTACTGGTGGTTCATAAGGGGCAGCCAGGGTTGGAAGTATTCCCACAAACTCCAGGGTACTATCATCGAGTCTGAAAGCCTCGTTCATTCGTCCTCGAGACATCCTGCCATCAAATGCAAGTTCAAAGGGTTTCACACATTTATTGAAAGGAAAGGAACCATTTTCAGTTTTTTATAAATCTTCAGCATGGCAAGCTTCCCCTGAACAGCTCAGTGTAAAAGGCAGCAGAGGAGGTACTGCTAAACCCATTTTCCTTCTGGCATGTGAGTAACAATCCTAGAAATTTAAACCCTTAACCTATTGCAGCTTAACTGACGTGTTCAGACACTGTATGTACTCTTAAACTCAGTCTTAACATTTATTAAATGAACCTTCTGATCTCCTTCTCTCTTTGTATTTTGCCGTTCATTCTCTTTACCATTTCTTGTCTATTGAAAAGTTTCTTATTTATGCCACATAAAACCATAGCTTTGACATCTTACCTGTTTCCCTCCTACAATCTTACACAATTTTGATTAGTGTGTTTCTCACTGCCCTGAAACCCCTTTCCCTGGTGTATCATCTGTGCCTTGTTTTTCCTTAAAATTCCACATCTGCTACTGAGTGCTAACCCAAGAGTTACTTTCACAGCCATATTCTTCTCCCTTAGTTCACCAATGTATCTCACTGCTCCTTCAACCCCATCTCAGGTTGATGCTGCTTATAGATTTGTGCCCTCTTCATTTCCCACTGCACATTACCCATGATCTTCTGCAGAGTTGCAGTTTTACTTATCATTTTTATAGCAATGACTTACAGTGGTACCACACCATGCCATAAAAGAGCTGTTTATTAACCTGTAAGTGGAAACTAGCTCCTGCTCTGACCTCTTCTGTATAATCAAATACATCTGGCTGTCTTTCTAGTACACCATTATTCTGGAGTTCTTGTTAACAATAATTCTTGCACTGACTTTTCAAAAATGAGAGGAAGAACACACGTGTGCATGCACACATCATTACTGCATTCTGTATTTCAGGATATAAAATAGTTCCTGTTAAAGTTTGAGCAATTAGGTGGCTGGCAAGGTCTGATGCAAATAAGATGTGTTTTGGCAACACCCTGGAGCATTTTATTTGGCTGTTGTCCAAGATACCATCTGATAGATGGACTATTTTCTTTCTGCCACAATAGTTTTCATCCTAGTATCTCTCATCCCACTATTTTCATTTTAACTGCATGATTTACTTTCTTGTCTCTGCTTCTGCCTCAGCTGACTTAAGCACTGCTTTCCCTTCCAGCCTTCCATCTGGTTGGTTGGTTGGTTGGTTGGTTGGTTGGTTGGTTGGTTGGTTGGTTGCGTTTTTTTTCCCAGAAAGCAAAATGTCACCTGATGGCATTTTCCACGTCAGCTTTGGGCACAATGTCACTGATATTGCCTGGCATGCTGACAGTAATGTAGAAGGAGATCCTTTGTGTCAATTCCCCAACATGAATGTCTGTAATGCTGAAGGAGAAACAGAAGAAAAAGGTTATTTCCATTGTTGAGATGACATTAGCTTTAAATTCAAGCCAGTGAACAGTTGTGTTTGATTGATGTTGCCAGAGGTTTAGCTTACACTGGGGGCATAGTGAAATCAGCTGGCAAGTGAAATCTGTTTTCCTGCCAGAATCCCTTTTTCTATGTGCTAATTTGTAACTTGAGCTGAGTCTCCCTCATACCTAAGACAAGTCTTGGTGTAATTTTCCATAGCACATAATCACTTGCAGAGAGTGTCTGAGGTTGATCTCATGAATGAGGTGATGTGTGAAGTACAAAGTGGAAAAAAAATATGTTTCTTTCTTATTTTTCTAGAGTAGATTCTAGATATTACATAACTGTAGTTCTATAAAGTAATATCTAATAGCTTTGGTAGATAGCTTCAGAACATTATTGAAGATACTTAATCAAAAGGGTTGTTTTTCTTACCAAAATCACTTTCAGGTGAAAGATTTTATGCTTGTAACTGAACCTAGATAAGATAGTAAGTCTATATCAAATTCTAGTGCTTTATAGTCAACATGTTTATCTTTCTTTAGCCCCAAACTTCTTGGATATTCAGTATGATTTACATACATTGCTAGAAATGTTTATTTCTAATCAGTCTGCCTTCCCTGATATTTCTATATGTGTGTTTGGCACAAATTATAAAGGTTCATCTCTATCACTGATAAGCTGCAGGAGACAAAGCCTGCTTACCTAACTTTAGCACATTATTCCTAAACTTCAGGCTCTTGAGGGGAAAGATCTCACATACCCAAGCTGTCATCTTGCCTCTTTGCAAACAATGTTTGACATTGTTTCTGTCACCTTACATTTGACAGGAAGCACAGTTAATCCCACCAGTTCCTGCCATTAGCTGAGCAGGAGCAATGCAGGCAGAGCTGGCACAATTAGGCAAGCCACTCACTCGAAGGCAGCTTTCTGCTTCTTCACCTCTGCAAAGTATTTCCTCATGGCATAGGCAACAGATGACTTGAACAAGAAGAGCTCGCTTTCATCCCATTCATACTGCAGGAACAGCACAAGAGAAATTCCTCAGAGATGGCAAGAAATCAGGGACATTAAGAAATCCTTCTAAAAAGAAATAGCAACTGTGATGCTTGGCATGCACTTCAGTATTATTTATTTGGGCCATGATAGCACACCAGAAACCAACCCAAACCCTTTAGGTCTGTTGATCTGGGCACTGTGCAGGAGAATGTCCAAGGAGGCATCCCTGTGCCAGACATCATGCTGTCCCTCTGCAACCTCTGGCACCTTTGTATGGGACTGCTGAAGATGCTGCAGGCCCAGCACACCTCCCTGCCGTACAGGGAGAAAAGGCATCAGCAAGGCTATTCCTACTAAATATTGTACATTCTCTTTCAGTTTTAAAGATTTCATTATTTAGATTCTTGTTTTAATCACATAATTTTATTTGCAGAGCTGTTCTGTTAAGGAGGAGAACCTTTGTGGTAGAGCTCTTGTGTGAAGGTGGCTAATTTATTTGCTTGATGAGCTCGGATTTTTGTTTGTGGTCTGTTTTGGTAAAAAACTCTTTGTATCGGTACTTCTGCAGCAAGCACATATTTGGGGTTTTTTCCCTGGAGGATAGGTAGGTGATATTAAAAAAAAAAGTATTGCCTGTGTGCAGGCTTCTCTTGACCTGCCTTATGAGTCCAAAGTTATTTGCAGTGGAAGACAAAATAAGCTTCTCTGGGGCAGGAACCAAGAGCTGTACAGGGGGCAAAAACCACCACAGGAGGTGATAAAGCAGCCTGGTCTGTTGTGAAACAGCATGTGTGCACAAAGGGAAAATCCCCAGCTGAACTCTGTGGCAATATCTTTTTATTCCACTCAGGCATAGATTTGATTGTGTTTATGGTACCTGGGCAGGAAGGTCCATAAATGCTGTCAGTGATGGAAAGTCAGCTCCTGACTTTCTTGAGCATTATTCAGGAAGGTGTGGTAGAAGGCAGCTCTGTTTTAACAGGCTTTATAAAACCTAGCTACATTTTTCAGATGCGTCCACCTCTTGACATTGATGTAAAATGAGAGAGATGTATAAATATCTATGAGGACGACAGGGATAAACTGTTTAGCTGGGTCTGTTGCAATAGCACAAGGAGTGATGGTTTTAGACTAAAAGAGAGTTGATTTAGACTAGTTACTAGGAAAAAATTCTTTACTGTGATGAGGCATTGGAGCAGGTTGCCCAGAGAGGTGGTGGATACTCAGTTTCTACAAACATTCAAGGTCAGGCTCGGTGAGACTTACAGAAACTTGACCTAGCTGAAGATGTCCTTTCTCACTGCTGTTGGGTTGGGCTAGCTGATCTTTAAAGGTCCCTCACAACCTAAAGAGTCCTGATTCCATTAATAAAGGGCAGGAAGGGGCAGAAAGAACCCACTGCTGTCAGCCCATTCAGGACCAGGTCCTGGGAAAGGTACAGGTACCCAAAGCCACGGCAATCAGAGCAGTCCCCAGGGCATTTGGAGGGCAGGGGCTGTGCCAGCCCTAGCTGTTCCCACCAGGAAAGGCTGAGGCTGAGTTCCCTTTGCGAGGCAAATGCCCCCAGCTTTCTCCTGCTGGCACAGCCCTGCACTGAAGCTCCTCCTCTTGTTACTGCTGCTGCCTCCAGCAGCTGGCACTGTTCACTATCACAGCTGAGAGGCTGCTGTTGGGGTTTCTAAATTTTCTATTTATGCCCAACATCTTTAGGCTTGCAGTGCTGCTTTTTTATTATTATTATTTTACCAGGATCTAACTGAGCTTGATTCCTCCACTGATGCTTTCTGTACTTAGTATGTTAACTTTTTAATCATTTATTCATTTCTCTAACTTACACTTTGTCTTTTTTAAACTAATGTATTCTTTTTGCCACTGTGCCTCTCAATTGCCTTTATAAATACTATTACTGGCTGTGTGGAGGAGAAGTACCTGGCTGGTTTCTGATCTGTGTTTGAGTTGTGATTACCCACAAGGCTTCCCCAGGCATCCCAGGCCCCCACCCCACACTGTACCCTACAGAAGCTGCTTTGCTTTCAGAGAGAAATGAACTCTGCCAGGCACCTCTGCTCTGTTACAGTGTGTTCACTCTGAGATCCAGTATGTGATTTGAAAGACAGTGTAAGTGTGGCCTCTGATTCAAAAAGGATTTTTCATTGTCAAATACATCTAAATGCCTGCAGGCTGACAGCTCTCCATTCTCTAACACTGTCTTGTGTGACAGCCCTTTGCAATGTGATCACATATATGACATTGACCTGGTAGAGAATTTTGAATTAATATTTGGAGAGGGGTCTGGTTTTTAAGTGGCAGTTAGGGGCAGGCACTCCTGGAACAGTTTACTTTAAATGTGACAGACCCCAAGGCATTCAGTGGGGATCTTGGAGCAGTTTCCCTTGTGCAGGCACTTTCATACAGCCCCAGCTGAAGCAAAGCTGTGGATGTTTCAGCCTTATCAGCTGCACCGGTGATCCAGCAATGCTGTGGCTGCAGCTCTAATCTCATCAGCCTGAAAACAATTAGCAGGGTAATTGCGGCAGTGCACGCTCTGGTACAGCTGGCGCTGAGCCCATCCAGAGTCTGGATGCTTAATTTGCCAGAACTGGGGCTGTTGAACCGTCCCTGCTGGGGCTGAGTCACAGCCTGTGTGAGCTGCAGCTCCCTGGCCCCCAGCACAGCTGTACCTGAGCTGTATCTGGGTCCCAGAGCAGCAATCCTTCCCTGCCTGAGCCCCAGAGCAGCAATCCTTCCCTGCCTGCTCTCTCCAGAGCCAGCAAGCACAAATGCAAAACTGTTTGCTGGCATACTCAGAGTGCTTTGTGCTGTTAGGTGAGGGCAAAGCAACTCAAAATACACCTTAAACAATTGCCCACAGCTTCTGTGCACTGTGAGCCGTGCAAAGCACCCAAAACACATCACTCTGTGTAGCTGGGCTGAGATTCTGCCCGAGATTCCCCCTGCCTTTTCTCTGTGCCAGCTCACACGTGTACCATTACCTGCTGCTGCCATACCAGCATTCAGCTCAGCAAAAGGCACATTCGTGGGGAGGCAGAAAGCAACCAAACATAAAAGGTTTCTTGCCAGTCAGTGATGTGAACTGGTTTTGAGAGGAAAATGTATGGCTTCCTCTTCAGAGCTTAGGAACCTACTGTCCATACAATAATTCAAATTAAGTAATCTGTATGAGATTGTTTTACAGCTGCTCAATTGCACAACAAAAGACTATGATGGCTAAAGGCAGGCATAAAAATGATGTTAAGCTAAACATTAACCATAATGACTAATAAACGTGTTGTAATATGGAACCTTTTTATGCTGTTGCTATCAGTTTTGAATTGTATCTAACTCGACTAGGCAGTCTAGGAAGCAATAAAACTCCAGTGGGGCTTGCGTGTGAGAGAGTGATAGAAGCAAGAGCATCAATTCATGAAAAATGGGCCCGTGGTTTGTGTCCTTGCTAGTGCAATAGGCTCCAACACGCAGGTCTAAATGGCCTGCCTGATGACATACTCATTCTTGGAAAATTACTAATGTCCTGGAAGGTGAAAATGGCTATTAAGAGGAATGAAGTGTCTGCACTTAAACCTTCTACACTGCCTCCACGAGATTAGCATAAAGAGGAAGAGTTAGAATAAGGAGTGAATTTGCAGCCTGGGTTAAGCAGATGGGCTAAGCCAACGCTCTGTTTAAAATCGTAAAAGCCATCTTCGGCTTTGATGAGATTTTTTTCACTGCTGTAATACGTTTTATTGGACCAGCTGGTATAATTGGGCAAAGCAGACAAGCTCTTGGGAATGAAAGCCCTTCGCCTCGTCTGAAACAGAAGCAGCTGCACTGCACTGTCCCCTGCAATCTCAGTAACAAAGCTGTCTCTGCGTCAGGGTTGGAGGGCAGGGAGGCAGCTGAACACATCAGGGCCTGGAAATATTACTGTACACAGCCAAACAAAAATCTATGGAGAAATGCTAACAGATGTGTTTTAGTTTGAAATCAAGAGCATTTAAGGACAGAGAGTGGGATCCACCAGCCTGCTTTTAAATGTGAAGTTAGCTGCTCTAATAACTTCTGAAGGCAGCCACCATAGCCATGATAATGGCAATTAGAAGAAATTAGGTAGAAGCTTTAAGTGGAGACATCAGCAAATCTGGGGAAACTATTCATGTACACAGGTTCCTCAATGTTAGCCCTCCAGGCCTGTTCTGTAGGAGGAGGAAAATCATGATTGCTATCTCTGCAGAATAACTCACCTAGCTGAGATGCCTTTCCTAAAATGGGTGGCCTCACTCAGAAGTTCCTCCACTAATTTTAGAGGCAGCCTTGACCACAAACTTAGACAAGACAACTTGTATGTGATAACCCTTTGGCTGAGCTGATGCCACCCTTCAGACACAAAGATCAGCCATGCCCTGACTTATTTTCTGAGCCATTGCCACACCACCTCTGTTGGCCAAGCAATAAGGAGGGTGCCACAGCACAGACACACTCACCGCCTCGTCCCCCAGAGCTGACTTCAGGCTGATGCGCACTTTGATGGCATTGCTAGAATCTGGTTCAGAAAGAAACAAGGGCCATGTTAGAGCTGCTGCAACAGAAAGTCTGCTCCTGGGAAATGCTGAGGTGGCTAAAGCTTCCTTACAGGTTCCTTTGCTCCCCTTGGAGAGCGTGGTGGGACTGATTTTGTTTCCCTTCAGTCACCTCTACTGCAAACACACTTATCTGAGCTGTCAGTTCCCAAGTCTGGTTTTGTAGCAGATAGAAGGAAAATTTGTCTCTTCCATCACTGGGAATGAGCAGCTTAGATGCAGATGCTGGTGCCTGGTTAGGTGAATCCCACTATCAGAGACTGGCACAGGGCTGTAAGAGTTACAATGCTCTCTAGCGCCAGCAATGATTACACAAATATAACCTGTCTGGTTCATCACTCACTGTGACAATAAGCTGAAAAATGCATTTTTCCACAGTCTCCTCCTTTTCCTCCCCTTGAGCTCCCCTCTTTGACTAACACATGTCAGCAAAACCATAGCAGTAATTTTTTGTACTGGTTTGCCCCTAGCTCCCTGGACAAGTGGCTCCCAGCTCTGCAACACAGGCACGCTGCTCTCAGGAAAGTGCCACACAAGATCGAGCTTCTGAATGTTTCTCCTTCTGTAGAGCCATCCCACACTCTGAGTGCTGCCATCATGAAAAAAAAAGACACCTCAATTTCTGTGAACAAGGTGAGGCTTTGACAAGCACACATTTTGACTTCTTCAGCTCTGGCCATGAGGAAGCCAGTCGGTTTTCCTGTGAGTAAAACTTACAGCTCAGTGTTTATTTCCCATAACCCTGCTTTTTTAGGGAGAATAGCCTCCAACAGCGCCAAGAGAGGGGCACTTTGCTAACCCAGGGTTGTGAAGAATAACTCGTGTCCTTGAATCACCCACAAGCCATACGTACATGGTGTCCAGTCTGTTTTCCAGCCAACGAATCTGCCAGAATTGTTTTTTTTCAGCCACTCATATAAAGGTTCAAAGTAGTGGAGCAAGGGAGCTGCATTCATGTATTTCTCTCCTGTTACACTTTCCAGTGCTTCAGTCCAGGGCTTGGATCTCCCTAATTCCAGCAATTGTCTGTATATGTGGAACAAGAAGTCATATGTTATTGCCATGCTCCATCTGGATGAGAAATACACTGTGATCAGTACAAAGGTGTTCTTCTTTGCTTCTGAATTCACTCCTTTCTCCCACTACTCCTATTAATAAAATATTTTATTCCCACAAACAAGTAATTAAACCTTTGATGTTTAGAACCTTAGTGTACATAAATTCAGTCAATTCATCAAAATGAATTGAGCAGGTATAGGCTAAATTTCCAAGCTGTTTATTCTTGATACAGACTCATTTACTCCAGAAGCTTTGTTACACTCTAATTTATTACATGTGAGAAATTTGCTTCGTTACCTGAGTTTCTGCCCAGCTTCAGTGGAGTTGGTAATGTCACATTTGTGAAGAGGGCCAATATGGTTGGCTGCCTTGCAAAGTGCCTCCTGGAACTGGAACTGATAGATGGTGCGGGTGTAATACCTAAAGGAAGGGCAAGGAAAAGGAGGCACAGGTTTTATTAGCTGTCTGTCAAGGAAACCTGCAAGCCTTTGGCCTTTGGAAAGCTCTGCTGCATCAGCTGTCACTCCTGCTTGGGAGACTGCACTGCAGGGACAGAGGCCAGCTGATATTCACAGGCTAGGCTAACTCAAATCCAGCAAAATGCCAAGATCAAGTGGACTAGAAGAGCCCCAAATGTGTTTGTTGCCACATAAATCAGAAGAAAGTAAAGTTTTTAAGGTCCAGCTCTCTGCTCTGAGCCCTCTGAAATGAGGTGGCTGGGACACAGTGGACATCCAGGGCTGCATGCTCATGGCCCAAATGACACGGGGCACAGTGATCCCCCAGGGGGCAAACACCTCATACACAAGTGCTCCTGCTGGTTTGATGGCAGCATGAAACTTTTCCGTTCAGTAAGAAGGTCAGCAGCCTCCTCACTGCTCAGAGATTATTGTGAAACAACCTCTGATGTGCAGAGAAACACTCCCATTGAAATCAGCAACCTTCAGTCTGGGCTTTAAACAAAATAAGATTGGATCCTGAGACTCTCCAGCAGATGTTTTAGGTAGCTGGGGCTTGCTCTGTAGACAAAACCTGAGTCATGAATGAAACACTGCCCTACCTTATGAAGGAGTAATCGTTGGCCACGTGAAACAGCGTGGCAGGGTCGCAGTAAGTTTCATCATGAGGGACTGGCTCCACAACACCAACTATGGCTCTCCTGGAGAAGAAGGAACAACACAGGGTTTCTGTTTATAGACAATAAACAAAGGCAATCTGGCTCAGCTTTTCTTCAGTTTTGTCTGATGCATATGGACACCTCTCACTTGCAAACAGAAGAATTCCATACAGCTCCCAGTAACCCCAAGCGAGTTCTGCTCCACAGCCAGAGACCACAGAGAGGAAGCTGTTTGGAAACTCATAATGCAAGGAAGGGATTTGTATGATGGCAAGGTGTGCAGGGATCAATTAGTGGTGTGAAATAATCTGCAAGACATGAGATTCACAAAACCACCTCATGCCCTGGGCCATCCCAAGTCTAGAGACCTGTATTTTGTTCCTGGCAAGGGCATGCAGAGACTAGGCAACCCAAAAACCTCCTGTGCCACTCCGCTGGAGATAAGATTTCTCTTTATTTTCCTCTCCTGAGACTGTGTTTCCTGAGAAACAAACCCATGCCTTGAGTTCTGAAAATGGCAATAAGCTTCCATGGAAATATTTTTCATAAACCTGTATTTCAAGCAGAGAGCTTTGCAGTGCCACTGCAACAGATGTGATAAGCTTCCCTAAACAATTTGTCATTCTCTATTTCTCTGACATCTCTGCTACTTTTGAATACATTGAAGCTGATTGATTTTTACAGTGGGTCAGGAGGCTTGCATATATCAACTTTTATTATAGATTCTGTTTGCTGATGGAGGCTTGCTGTTCATGTTCGTGTTAGAGTTCAGGCTCCATTTTCAGTGTGGGGCTTTTTTGGTTTCTTTGCATTTTTCTGCCCTCATATTAAAACCAACCTGGGAAATTACAAACTCCAGTCTGAATCACATTTATTTTTAATCTTGTGCTCCAAGGTGCTGAAAATAGACTGATTGATGGGCACAATCTGAAAAGGTACCTCTGGCTGTTACTTGCCGAGGGAACTGTATTTTCTGTACTGAGAAAGATGATATCTTAGTACACAAGGAAGGAAAGATTCAGTCTGAAATCTTTCAGACAATTTGCCTCCAAAAGCACTACACAGTGGGAAGGGAAGTGTGCTCAGATACTTGGTGAATTGAGATCTGCATGTTTCTCTGGCTGGCAAGCACAATGAACCTCACTTTCCACTTGTCCTTAAGGATGTGGGGAGCAAACCAGGGCACAATGAGACCAATGAGACTTAGGGAAGGGCTGTACTTTAGCTGTGAAGATGTCTTGGGGAATGTGTCAGGGGGACAGCAATTTTGATCTGGAACAGGCCATGCAAAGGCCATGGGCTCTCTTTATCAGGAAGCTGACATGAGACATGACGAGACATTGTCTGCACCACAGTTGGGTATTTCTATCTAGCACTCTATTGGTATTTACAGACAAACCCAGAGACACAGATCCTGCCCTATGGGGGCACAAACACCTCAGTATGTTAACTAGGGTTGAGTTTGCAGGTTCATATGAAAAAAAAATCCCCTTTGTTTCTCAAACTTACTTCATCTACCACCACTGTTTGGTCCATTCCTGATTTGTAATCTCACCCCTAAACACCATCCACCTCCACTTCTCCAGCATGTAAGTAAAAGGCATTGTTCCAACAATGGTTAGTGCTTGTTTGAGCAGAAAGTTGATTTCAGTTTCTGAAGAGAGAAGCAGTTAAGGTAATGGTTATGGTAGCAATTAGTATCTGATTGGATGCTAAAGTTGTTTCCTTTAACAGCTAATGCTTACATCTTGTTTGAATTACAGATTTTCACTAAGGAAAAAGTGGAAGGAAGAATACTACTGAAAAAAACATAAGATCATTTAGGAATTGCACACTGTTTTGTCTCTTTCCCACAAACTCTTAAATAACCTAGTCCTTTGACATTTACAGTTAGTTACCCATCACTGAGAACCTCTCCAGTCTCTGAGGAATTCTGAGCTGAAGACATCTCAAAATGTATAAACTGTTCATCTTCATCCATCCAAGGCAGTGCTCAGAAGCCAGATGAACTGCATTATAATGAGGGCCTACCTATGTTTTCAATCAATAGTCACTTAAGTGGGAAATGTAAATCTCAAGGTTTCAGTTTCATTTGAACTGCTAAATACATATATTGATAGAGATATGTATGGATTCATGCAACAGAGATTGAAAAAAGTTTTGGAGACTCATCTAAATGAACTATGAAGATTTAAGGATGAGTTGTTCAGTACTGAAGGTAGTGAAGTGCTAGCTACTTCTTTTTAAATTATGTAACAGCACTGTAAAGAAGTGATCCTTGCTTCACAATGCAATTTGGAGAAAAAATAGTATTTCTGGTAAATTAGAGGAGTAAGAAGCCTGTCAGTTGATTGCTGAGTTTGCAGGCATGATCGTCTGCTACAAAATAAGGACAGAAAGTGCTTTCATATACATGTATAAAATTTATGCATTTATTTACCTTCATCATCTTGGAAAGTTGGCTCTAGCAGATCAAGAGATTTCAAGTGCTGAGGTGTGGCTGCAGAGAGTGACATAATTTCCCCTACAGCTTCATGGAAGCCCTCGTTGGCACCGCTCCTCAGCAGGTAGGGCTGTGCCGCGTAGGCCATGTCGTACTCAATGTGCCCCATCTCGTGGTGTGCTGTCAGGAAGTCATCCATGGTCACTTTGGTGCACATCTTGATCCTACACACCAGAATAAAGTGTCTTTGCTTAGATAGAGAGTGGCCCAGAGAAAGGCTGAGCCCTGTGTGCCACAGCCATGGGGCACAGCCCCTCCCGAGCTGGCAAATGCCCTTTGCAAAACCCAGGCAGCTACATCCTGGTATGCAGTGCGGATCCTCCTGCTACAGCAGTACTTCTAGGGAACTCAGCAAAACACCTTCAGCCACCTTGAAATTGTCCAGGGAGTAAGAGAAAACTGCTGTTTTGTGAGAACACCTGTTCCCTAAAACCTGGCAATAAACTCACTGTATGTATGGGAGTGAATAACCACCAATCTTAATAAGACAGTAATGTATAAACCCCTGTGTGTTGGTGACTCCTGCTACTTCATCCTCGTGTAGGGTTTACCATTTTTTAAAGGAATGTCTTCCAAAGAGTGCTTCTTTTCACCTTCCCCACGCTGCTGAGGTGGGACACTGAGCTGTTTCACTTCGGCTCTGCTGTGCACCAGCTTCTTTCCCTGGGTAACTGTGAGGGCTGCAAGAGGGGTCCGAATTTCTGTGAGAAGTATTAATTGTGTGGGAACTTGCTGTCCCACTTCTTTCCCAAGTATGGCAGAGACTGATGGATTTTCATGAAACTGGATAACTCTGCTGAAGATTGATATTGGACTCTCAGGAGATTTTCCCTTGCTATCCAGGGACCACTGTCATTGCTGCAAAATGTGCTGTTATCTCACTGGTATCCACCTGCATTTCTGCTTATCCCTTAAGCCCTAGAACATAGCCATTATTTCTCTAATTCATAAAAATATTAGTCACTTCTCAGCTAAAATTTGAGAGTAGACGTTGAGTAGATCTATGAGTAAGTTTGAGTAGATCTTAACAGGAAAAGTTATACAGAAAGGTTTACAGTCCCACAGGATCCCTGCTCTCTTGTCTTCCCTCCCCCTCTCTTCAGCCAGAAAAAAAAAATAAAGGAGAAATTATAACTTAAGACAGCATGGTGCACCTTTAGTGAAAATATGTTTGTTCTAGGAGGCAGTACAAGAAGGGGTCATAGCAATTCCAGTACCTGTAATCGTTTTTGCCCAGGTCCCATGCTGTAGGATGGCAGACAACCTTCCTGCCATCAGTCGGCTCTGTGAGCATGGAGTTATTCCAGAAGCCCTCAGTCATCTTATGAAGGCCAATGGAAGCAAAGAAGGCCTCAGCAGATTTGAATATTTTAGTTGCATCCCATTTCTGAAAGAGACAATGCCACCATTAACCTCTGCTTCTGCATGCAGCCTGTTCCCAGTGCTCTGCTTGATGCAGGGCAGCTGACTTAACATATTTCTCAGGAGCTTCCCACCTCTGCCTGGCCTATTGAGAGTAAGTCAGTAGTGGCTGCCTTTGGCACTTCTGTGAATTCTGCTGGGAACTGGATTTAAGTGTTTTCCCTGCAAACAAAATAGGTTTCTGCACTCAGAGGTTCAGCATATTGCACCTGACCCAGACTAGAGAAGCTCTCAATAAAAGATAAAGTAAGATAAAAAATGCATTCCTGTATGTCAGATCTGTGATCCGACCCTTCAGTCACTTCAGCCAACCTGGGGACAACACATTTGAGGAAGTGGAGCTACATTCCCAGCAGATGAGCATGAGAGACTTCAGCCAGTACCATAAAACGTGGCAAATGTATCTGTGGGAGTTGCTTATCAGATTAGAACGGTGTGGTTATGTTCAGGATAATTTTGCCATTCAGCAGTTTTATTGTTCTACCCAGCAGGAGCTCTGCATTTACTGAAATGAGCTCTCACAGAGACCTGGGTGGCAAACACCTCATTTGGATTAAAATCCCAAACTGGGCACACCCACCAACAAGGATGAGCCCTCCCACTGCTCAAAGACTTTGTAAATAATGCTTCCCTTCTTGTGGTGGTACTTCAACAGACACAAATTTATGACTACAAGTGGGTCAGTAGTGTAAAACAGAGGTGAGATTAATGCAGACTTGTGCAAACTGCTAAGGAATCAAATTCAACTACTCCTTCTCTTACCAGCATAACATTTTCATGGAGTGCTGCCTACAAAGGAGAGTAGATTTCAGGTGAATAATTGCATTTCAGAAATCAAATTCCATCTAGTTCCATCAAATTCCCTTTAGTTTAAAAAAGGAGTAAGGCTTTGGCAAGACTACAGGGAATTATCTTCACCCGTGTTCCTGGTCTGGTAAAGGTGGTGTCACAGCTGATAGCTCTACAGATCTCAAACACAGACCTTATGCTGCTATGCAGTTATCAGAAGATAACAGGCAGCATTGCAGTTTTTCTAGCTCTATCCAAATAAACAAGGCTGACAAAAATAAAACAAACTGTGATATACAAACTATTTGATTATGGTAATGACTGGCAAAGGTCATATTTGATACCAGCCCCCTCCAGGAGTACTGAAATATTTATATGTACAAAATATATCTCTTAATGGATAAGAGTCTCTGAGGAAAACAGACTTGGAGGCAAGATTAAGGGGGTCAAAGAGCATGGAGGAAAACAGAGAACAGCCAAGGGTACAGTGAAAATGCATAAACGCTTAAGAGTGAAAAGCAAAAAAAGGATGCAAAAGAAACACTTTGTTGGCAGTGTGTCTGCCTGAGGGCAGCCATGGATTTCTAGAGAGCAGCTGATATGTGGTACATAATTTTAATACCTTCTAGATTTGTTACATAATGCATATTTCATAAAGGCATGTCTTACCTTTTCAATCATTGCAGAAGTTACATCGATGTTTGGTTTGGCTGGATAGGGAACAGACAAGGCATACAGATTTGTCCAGAATCTACCCCACATATCACCTTCCGAAAAAGAGAGAAACAAAGAAATACTTTAAATGATTTATTATGTATTGCTCAAAGGTGCCAGACAGGTCTATAAATTGTGCAGTGTCAAAAATAGGGACTCTATTCATCTAACAAGGCCTGATCCAGATGTGAAGGGGAACAGTTCTGGAACGTCATGCATAGGATAAACTCAGATCAAGGATCCTTTTATTACCCAGTATCAGCAATTCTTGGGTAATATGGTTGCAGGACTGATGGCATTCCTAAAGTTGTATGAAAACTGAACATCCATTTTTTTAGTCCACATGATTGTTGTGCCATGTTCAGGTACACAACACTTATGGCAGCTTAAGGCTGCATGATTTGAAAGCCAAGTTATGAAATGTGATCTTAGAGTAAAATCCGAAAGGAAAAACAAGTCTCTCTGAAACCTCTCATTTCTAAGGAAGACAAGTGCTGCAGAGGGGAGGGAAATGTCCCAGCCAAGTGCTAAAGTTTTGTGCTGTGTGAGGTTTGGTGAGGATGAGAATACCTGCCCTCCCTTCCTGCCACTGCTGCTGAGCACTTGTGTCATCTCTGCTGGGAATTTATCCATTTCTCCTCTACCCTTCTTTTATCTGTAACCTTTTTGTTAGTATCTTGATTAAACAGTCAGATTGCTCTCCACCCATGTGCCTTGTAGGTGACAGTCCTGTGTATAAAGTCAGGCTTGCATGCCATGGATGCATTGACATACCCAGCAAGTGAGCAGGGAGGCCTCCAGTGGAGCTGATGAGCTTGGGGCCATACACTTGCCCCAGCTTGTGTCTCACATAGGCATGCAGCTGCTCATACAGAGGTTTTATCTGGAGGCAGAGGAGGAAAAGGAAACCATTTTTATTTTTCACTTTGCTCTATTCCGCTCATTACTCTTAAACAGAGAGCCTTGAAGCTCTCTCTGACAAAAAGCTCCTGGCAGGTACCTGCACCCCAACCTTGCAGCTTAGCTTTTCCCCCTGCCTTAGGGCTCAGGCACTGAATCCAGACTCCAGCCACAGAAGTTCTGCCCAGGTATGAGGGAGGGAGCATTGACTTTCAAGCTGGAGTATCAAGGATGCCATCTACCCCATGGACTCTACCTGGAGGAGAGACATGGACCTGCAGATCTCCCTCTTCCCCTGCCTTTGGGGACCAAGCTGGTCCTTGAACAGCTACAGAGGTAGAAAAGTCATGCGTGTCTCCTCATATCTGTTTCTGTTAAATTCACATAGACTGAGATCAGCCAGTTTAAAGCAGGTTTCATCTTCATTCATAAAATCAGCACGTGAGCCCACCATTTCAAAACACAACCCTGCAACCCAGATGAGAGCTCTTCCTGCCTCTACCTGCTCAAATGTCTTCTCCACATCTTCAATCAGCTGGTCACGGCTGTATTTGTAATTTTCTGGAGATGTTGCCTCATAATTTGCTCTCCAGTAGTCTCCATAGTCAGAATAACCTGTAAAGCATGGAGGCATCACATGAGGACACCACAAGTGGCACTGCTTAGGTTGCAGAAGTACAGCTCCCTGCAGATCCCATGCAGACCTGCAGTCTTCCCCCCAAAAAAGCAGTAAAATTCTAGATAGTTTGGGTTTAGCAGAGAGGAAAAAGCCTCCCTGAAGTCTCCCTCATGAACATGCAGGTATGGGAGATTTCCAAGAAATTCAGAAATTGATGTCATGGTTATCTGCTGGTTAGGGTCATTCAGTCCAGAGATGGAGGTCAAAGGAAATCAGGAATCCTGACTGGAGCTCCTGGGCTATGAGGGACAGCAGCCTCTGCTCAGGCTGGATGCTAACAGGTTCTCACAGAAGGCATAAACTGGTGAACATTGAATATGGGCTCCCTCTTCCAGAAACTAAACCACAGGACAGATGCAGACACCAGCAGGGAAATTCAGCTCCCACTTCCAGTACATCTTCCAGTCCACTGCACTCCATCAAGCCTGGAGTAAAATGGCTTCTAGCTGCAATCTCTTCCTCAGTGGTACAGAGGAAGGCCATAATGACCATTTTTTAATGTTTGGCTTTTTTCCCTGTCTTACTATTTGGGCCATATTTTCTTATCCAGCTCCAGCCTGACAGTTTTTGCAAAACAGGGAGGATGGGAAAGCAGGTGATACAGCTGCAGTCTGGCCAAGAGACAGATGATGTAGCTACTTCAGAAGCTACCTTAGAAGACCCTAAAAGAAAATCACAGGGCAGCTGCTACTGTTCCTTGAAAAGAGTTCCATATGATTTGCGTGGAGATCTCAGACTGGAAGCACAGCTCCCTTAGTACAAAATCCTTTTTGAACACCCAGTGCACCTGCTGTCCCAGGCCTACCAAATCTGATCATTCCAGCTGGGGAATAATGCTTATAAACGTACTGTGGCTGCTGCAAGAATGTCAATGCCCATAGGAAAGAGGAGATGTTGCCAAAACTCAGCAACACTCAGAAGCTGTGTAGATGGAGTGTGCTTGTCCATAAATCACAAATGGTGCAGTTCTGGGTGCTATGTAATGAGGGGCACTGATGCATTATGGCCTTTGGGAAAAGTGCCAACCAAGAAGGGCTACAACTTGGCCAAAAAGGTGCCTCTTGTTCCAGGCTGGGAAGAAACCTCTGAACTGGTCAATGGCTGTTGTCTGCATTGCCTCTTACTTTGAGACATGCACACCAAGAGCAAATTGTGTGCAAATTATGTATGTGTTTTGAATTCCTGGGAAAAATGGGTAAGACTGCAGTATATTTACTAGTTTCTGGAAGCCAGAAGGGGGGGAAAAAAGAAACAAAAAGAAAACAAAAATTGACTTACCATTAAGCCTTGCAACCTCATTTTCAAGTTCAACATACTCTTCGTATAATGGTCTCATCAGTCTGCCAACATCAGCTCTCCAGCCTTCCCAGGCCCACAGTCTCTCATTATAATCAGTGCTGTCAGCCATAATAGCATCCAGACCTGTCAGAACAAGAAAGTAGGTGCTAGGCTTTGAAAAAGCAGAATTTTTCTTTCAAAACAGGCAAACAAACCAAAGTGAAAGAAATTCATGAACAGAGAAGAAAACACTTTGTACTTGATATACTGAAAGATCCCATTATTTCACCTCATCCTTTCCTAATGTAAGGTTTCCCCCTTGTCTTTAAGAAGCATGGAGCACACCCATAGTCTTATAGACTCATAGTCTCTTAAATGCTGTCTCCACATTAGCTTCCCTTAAGTTGGTAGAATTCTCAGAACTGGCCTCAATGCAACATTAAGTCCAACACAACTGAAGGCAGGGAATAAAAAAATGGATTTTCTGTGATATAGGCAAACCCCAGGTGACAGGCAGGCTGCCAAACAAGCTGAGCAGCCCTCCCCAGTGTTTTTTTTTGCTACAAAGAGGAGACAGTATGTCTTGTGGCCAGAAGGTCCAATGGAAGTGCCTGAACTGCAAGGTGCAATTAAATTATGACTAAGCTGTAGATAGCAGGAAGTATCTGTTGAAATTACAGCCTGTTCTTTTGCCATCAGGGGCCACCCTTTGGCTTTCTCTCTGCACCCTCAGGGTGAAGAACACAGTAGGGCAGTGGTTGGTGTCATACCTGGCTCCAGCACCAAGCACTCCGATGGATTGTTGGCTTTACAGACAGTCCCAGTGCTGTAGATGGTACTCATTGTATTTAGCACAGTGCCCAGCTGCAAGTTAGATGCAAGACAGCCTGTTAGAAACCCACTCTGTGCAAAATAACAGCCAATTATGCTAATTCCTTAAAAGCTAGAATCAACACTTCACCCACCAGCTTAATATTTAAGCATATGTTTGAGCTCAGGAGAGATTAATGAAAGAATTTGCCTAAATGCATAACTGAACCAGATCTATCTGGAAAAGACAGATAATCTCCCAAATATATGATATAACCTACAGGTTCATAATATCCAGTCAGACAGAGCTCTGGATTCAGTGAGCACTGACTGTCATGAGAGAGCTGTCGATACACAGCAGCAATAAAAAAATGAAGTTTATCAATGTGCTTCCATAAGCATGAACACACAGACACTTTGCAGGGAGGCTGTGGCTTTGAGTGGCAGCACAAAGGGCCCCTTTGGCAGGCGCTGCCAGGCTGACTGTTGCCTGTGGGTGTCCACATCACATGGATTGCATGGATCTGCTTGGACTCCACCACAGAGAATCTATGGCTCATGTCCTGGGCCAGCTGAAAGCCAAAATGCACCTGAAATCTTTCAGCTGCATCTCAGAACCTATGGCTTTGTTTCAAATATTTTTAATGTTTTCACATCTTCATGCCTCAAGGATAACATGCACCACTTTTATCTGTCCCTTTAGGACTATGCAAGTTCTCACTTAGAGCTTTAAACCAGAACTCTGAAGAGCTGTCAGTGGGAGGGGTAATTAGTGAGTACCTCTAACTTTATCTCTGTCAGCATTACAATCAATCAGTGCCCAGGCAAATTTTTGGAATTTTATATTCCTATGGAACCCCATCAGGTTGTATAAAAAAGTCACTTTTGAAACATGAATCAACAACTTCAGTCCCAAAGGCCATTATCTAGGAAATAATAAGTGTCTAAACAAGGAGGGTGCTGAAGAACATATCTCCTCAACAGAGACAACATTACCATTAGTGCACTGTTGTGATCCAAAATAAATATTTGTTTGTATGAACTGCCAGCATTCCCACCAACACAATCTGTTTTTCAGAAATGCATCTTACTTGGATCAGACAAGAGATCCAGCCAATCTGCTGCTTCCCTTGCATGGTGATTAGCACTACTGACCTTAGCAGAAAAATCTCAGGATTCTTCTGGAATTAGGACTGTAGGGTCCTGGACTGTAGGTACCCATGACTCAGTGCTATGTTTCAATTTGATCTTCAGCAAAGGGAAAGTAATTTAACTCTCAGGTGTTTGGTTATAAATCCCTTTTGAGTCTGCATAGCTGCTCACTTCAATTTCACATATAGTCATTATTCATGTATCTGCCTCTTAGGTGAGCTTGTCAGTGCAAATGTCAAATCTCATTACAGTTCTTGCCAAATCTTGCTGGCCTTCAGCAGGTTTCTGTGGAACCCTCCCCATTTTCAGGCATACCAGGGTGCCCAGTGCAATGAAACATTCCTTCTTTTTCCCAATGTGATATTGTGCCGTGTTCAGAGAAAGAAAGACTTCCTCCATCTCCACCTTTTTGACTCATTGAATGGCCTTGTACCCATCTCTTTCTGCTCATTGCCCTAGGTCTGGACTTCACCAAGAACTTACCACATGTCCTTTCTTGGTTTTATGGCTAATCCAGCTATAAGTGTAAGGACTGCTCTGAGGCGTGTTTGAAATTTATTCCATGGCAAAACTGCTGACAGAAATGGCAACCAGCTTCCTAGGCCAGACTACCCCCAGTCCTATTCTGCTGTGAACACCTAGAACAGGTGTACATGGTACCCTTCCATACCATCCACTGCATCATCCCAGAACAAGCAGGGTGGTGACAGCACCATGCCCTGGTGTGAGGGTGCTGTGAGAGGCAGCTGAACTCACCCCCCAGAAATGATGAACTAGATTCAACAACTTACTCTGTTATACTTTTCTGATGACAGCACAGATGATCCTTTTTCCTGGAGAATCTGGATCTGGAGCTTGGTGAGTTCATCCGTGATGCTGCTCACTGGGAATTTGCTGGCATTCCCGGAGGCCTCCTCATAAAACGTGGCCCACCTGGCACCTGCCTCGCTCTGGAAGGGGGTCACACAACCCTCAATTAATCCCTCCAAGGCACTGGAGTGGCCTGATGCACTCAGTGAACAAAAATATCACTTCTAGGAAGAACTTCATTTGTGAAAAACACCCCTGGACTGCAGGCTGAGCACTTAAACCACCTGGTGAAATGGCTAGAGAGTTTTTTGGCTTTGTTTTATTCACACTTCCAGATAACCATTTTTCTTTGGGAACAGCAAAAAGCATGACTGTCTCCTCACACCTTGGTTGTTATAATTGATCCAGCATCACTTTGCTGTGTCTCCTGCTATTCTAAATCACATTTTCTTCCCTTAGTGCTTCTCTTCACTCACCTGTGAAGAAATAAGCCAGGACACAAAGAGATCTGTGACCCAGATGTCAATCCCCATTTCTGCTGCAGTAGCAGGAACACTCAGCTGCCAAGATAGTGACACTGAGTCTGTTTTTAAGGCAAATATCACTTTCTTCTGAAATGCTGGCAAATAAAAAATTATACTTGGGCAAAGGAGGCTCTAAACTGTTGCCCAAATTGGGTGTGCAAAATCTCCACATTTTGCATGAAATTGCTTTTAACACTTCTGCAATTACAGACCATGATATGTGAAACTCCCAAATTTCAGTTCACAAAGTCGTAGCATTAGAGCACAATTCAGAGTTGGGATTGCCTTATTCACCTTTTTCTAGTACACAGGTTAACACATCAGCAGCAATTCCAAATGGCAACAAGAACAGTACTAATCAACCTGGGTCCTTGGGAGAATTTATTTAATTGTGCTTACACCAGAGCTTCCCAGGTTGTGGATAGGGCACCTGTAACACCCATCTCTGGTGCTGAGGCATCAGGGAACTCCAATGTCATACTGTGCCCGAGGAGCTCTCTCAGGCACCCTTCACCCCTGGCAGACACACCAGCAGGACCAACACTCTCTGCAGGGCTGTGCCCAAGCTGTTCAGCCCCATGTGTGACAGGGGCACAGCACCTGCTGCTCCAGGCTCCAGCACAGAGGGGTGGTGGCAGGTGTAAACCCATGGTAATCCCATCCCCACATCTCCTCCATCCTAGCTGCAGGAGGGCAGCCCTCACTGGGAGGCTTTCCAAACTCTCCCCTTCATGGGACACTCCGGACACTCCTCAGCAGCCTGCGGAGCCCAGTGGGAAAGAGCTTGATAAGCACCCAGAGAAGAGCATTGCTGTGCCAGTGTGTTCCTGAGCTCCCTGTCCTGAGCAGGAGCAGAGAGGTGCCTCAGGAGTGGCAGGGCAGAAGAGGGGGCTCGCTGGCTGCAAAAGCCAGGGGAAAGCAGTTATCAAGCTGTCCGATATTTCCACAATTAGAGGAATTGGTTGGTAAGTCAGAGGAAGAGTTGTAGGGTTTGTGACACAATTTAGAAGGAAAATGGGTGTGAAGGAGCCAGAAGGGACAGTATTCATTAACTCTCCTCCAGCAGAATGGGAGGAGGGAATCAGTGGGTTTATTACCAGCACTGCTGAAGAGATCAAGAGAGAGAAAAAGTTCTCTCTGAACGCTAGCCTAATTGGTTTTATTGCTGGTATCTCCTCATGTATTTTATTATCATCTCATTAATGCTGAAAATACTATATAGGGTTTTCATTTTATGTATTTGGAAACACTACCGTTTAAGTGTCTGGTGCCTCGGAAAAAAATCCAGATTGACAATGATTAGTCATTAGGATTTCTTCCAGCAACAAGTCTCCTAGCTTTAATTAAGAAATATGATAATTAAAACATGTTTTAATTAAGTTATATGACCACAAAGTGAAAGACCAGCCATTAGGCAAAAATAGATGTTCAGCTTCATTTTTATGCTCTGAATTGTTTTCTCTAAGGCTTGCGTTAACTTTAAAAAATGTGACACTTCTAAACTAAGCAAAATTCAAAGTGCTTTTGTTCATTTTGAAAGGCTTTGCGCTTACAAGATACTGAGCTGAGGCATGGCAATATCAGTAACCAGCCAGACCATGACTGCCTGCTCTTGACAAATTCCTGCCTAGAGACCCCCCAGGGCTGGGGCAGACAGAGGCTGGCGTTGAGAAGCAAGAACTGTGTTGGAAGACAGCATAAATAAAAGTGCTCTGAGACAGAAATGGACTTTCAAACCAACAAACAAGACCACTGCAATAGAAAATCCACTGCTGGCATTTGCTAGTCTGTGATCTCACTTCATTTTTCCCAGTCTAATACCTCCAGGCAATGTACCAACAGCCCTGTGAGAAGAGTGATGGGGGCAGGGGGAAATGTCCACCACTGACTAACTGGTGTGGGCCTATAAATCCATCAGCAAACATTTAACAGAATGCCTGCATCCAGGAAATATTTGCATACTCACTGAGAAGTACAACAACTGCCTGTGTCAGTAAAAAGCCCAGTGTTTGTCTGGTCTTAGGGAAAGTGGGAGACCTGAGCTCATGCAAGTGCAAGGTTCAGATCCTGTTTCCTTGCACCACAGAGCGCACCTACCCCAGGCCCTTGGAGAGGATCTTCACCCTCAGGATATGCCCTCTCCAAGAGGAAAGGGAAATGCTTTGCTCTTGGAAAGGGAAACCCCACAGGGAAACACTACACCAGGAGGCACTGGTGGTGTTGCACTCAGCAGAAGGAAACATCTCTCTCCATCCAACACAGATTTTCAGGATCAACATGCAGTGCTCCCTTGCCTTTTCCCTCCATTCATTGGAGTGACCTGAAGTGATGGCAGTCCAGCTTCTGGACATCCCTGTGCAGTGCAGGCACTCCAGGTGCTAACCCAAGGCTGTAGAGACTGTAAGGGGCCCAGGCACATCCAGTGAGCATTGCTACACTAAAGCAAGCTCCTCTACCCTCCCCAAAATGAAGCACAGCTACCAGAGAAGTAACACTCCAATTTCAGACAAGCTTGGTGGAACCAAAACAAACCAGAAAGTGTCAGATTCCTAAGAGAACAGTAAGGATGCAGGATGGAGCACTCACCATTTTATTGGCATTCTCCTCAGTGATGTTGGTGTTGTAGTTCCATGAGGCAATGGAGTTCTCATAGCTGATATCTTCTGCCCTCATGTTAAACTCTTCTAAAAACGTTTTGGCTTGTTGTGTTACATCCTGAGGGGTCACAACAGCGCTCAGGCTGCAGAGAAGCCAGAAGTGGACCAACATATTCACGTTCAGGGTGAGAACCCCTCAGTGAAGTAGGTTTCCTCAGGCAAGCCTCTCTGTTGGCCTCTGCCTCATCAGCCTTCAAGCAGGGCCACCGTGAAGAAGAAAGGCTGAATCCAATTTGCTGGACCTTTTATAGGTTTTATTCATTATAGGAGAGAAAGGAAAAAGTTTTTTACAAAAAGCCAAATAAACAAAAGTCAATGATTAACTTTGGAAAAACATAATTACTCCTGCCATTTTATGGCCTTCTTATAAAAGGCTTTTACTTTTGGTTAATGTTTCCCAAATGTGCTGTCAATGATACAGCTGGTCACTTTATCTATAGCCTACCCGTGTCTCTGGTAGCTCAGAATCTGTCAATCCTTTAACAGGTTGGTGATAAGCTGTAAAAATATTTAGAAACTTCACTGAAACACCAAGCCAAGAACCTTAACTCCCAGGCAGGAAGAAACCCCAGTGAGTCTGAGATAGGGTACCTGTTGGGTGTTTAGGGACATGTTTTTAAAAGCTCTGCAAAGCCCAGGTGATTTGGGGAACAGACCTCATTTTCAAAGCAATCAGGGCATATAAAACCTGAATTTTAAATGTGTTCACTGAGCCATCCAAAAGCAGCAAGAGACTGTGGGATCACAACTTCTTGTGTAGAGCCCTAATCTGAACTATAAATCAACTGGATTTAAGTACTAAGGTGACTAAGGCTACTGAAATGACTCCATCTTAATATTTAAATACCTTTGCTAATCTAGCTAGTAACCCAGCAGTTACTGCAAATCAATGGGAAAATCAATGCATGAATTAGCTCTGGAAATGCAGCTTGGGTTGAGTGTTATCGATCAGACAGTGCCTTTGTATTTTTTAAATTAGCCTATTTCTGCTCAGGATCACTTGGATGGTTTTGTTTTGGGTCTTGTCAGGGCTTGTTTTGAGATGTAACTCTGAAGCCAGATCCACAGGCTTGGTTTTCTATTCCCAGCAGAGTTTCTCTGAAACCACCACAAGTCTGCCTCCATGGGAGCAGCAATCTCTCTCATCCATGTGCAATCCTCTAACAATCGTTTTTTTGGGTGCAAGTTAACAACATTCACTCAACCCTTCCCCAGAGGTCATGTTCCCTAAATTTCGTGTTGCTCTTCTTGGTGCCATCCAGACTTGCCAAGTCTGGTGCTTCCTTAGTGATGGTGTCCATATCTGCAAACAACTGAAACTGTACCAGTGACCAGGAATCCAATCACTGGGACACTTTACACTCAGTGCCTCTCTGATACACACCTTCCTTCTCGTGACATCAGTCAACATCAACTCATATTCCTGTTGAGACCTTCCTTGTAGTGCTACTTGCTCAGCCATTCCCTTTTTTGTCTCTGTACATCTGGCTCCAGGGTGGCACCAATTACTGCATTGTCAATTTGTCTGGGCTGAAGCACATCACAGTGATTTCAGTCCATTTTTCAAAATTTTATGATCATTTGGAATTGTAATCCTTTGAAGGACTCCCTTGGCAGTGCTTGGCAATGCCCAAAAACCTGTTAATAGATGGATATTCTCTTCCCACATCCAGATGATATGGGATGCAGTAAGGCCCAGGAGAGGTATTAAAATGCCCCTATTCTTGACTGAGAACCACAAAGCCTGTTTTCTAAGTAATTATGTGCCTTTTGTGATTCTTGTCTTGCTCATCGCTTCTCAATTTGCCAGTGAGACTGTCACATGGTGAAATGATGAAAGGTTTTTGTGCTGTTGTTTCAGCTGCTGCCTGTCAGAGCAGAGAATTATGCCTATTATTACCTTGATTTCTTCTTCTTCAGTAGAGAACAGGAACTATGTTGACCCTTCACTTCAACTCTCCTATTTTCTGTGCTGGCAAGTTAATTGGGCAATCACTGAACTGGGTATTTTTAGGGTACTGAAACAGGGCTGGCTGATTCAAAACTCCCTCTTTACATGCAGGTGTCATTTCCCCCCCTTTACAGTGCTCTGCTTGTCCAGAGGCAGCCCTGGTAGCTGTCACCTCACTGGTACGGTGCAGGAGTCACCTCTGCCCCTCACTCCCACCTGCTGCAGCCACCTGTCAGCACACAGCCTGGAACCCCAAGGGCTACATGCACGAGCCAGGAGCTCCCAGATAGCAGGATACTCCTGGGGGATACCTGTAGGGCAGAGCTGTATAGGGCTTGCCTCTGCACCTGCGTTTAAATGTGTGTGCGAGCACTGTAGTGAGCTGGAAATGCAGCAGGCAGAGTCACACTGAATTATGCTGCAAGTTCTCAGCCCTGTTTCTAAGTTATTTTCTACTGCATACTTAAATGCAAACCTTGATATCATATATGAGGAATAGTACAATAATTAACCTCCACCTTCCTTGCCATGTCCTTTGCACAAGAGAAAAAAATAAGCTGTGAGATGAATTAGCACAAAGCTACATTTTGAAAAAACTGTGTGGGAACAGTGAGGAGTCACTGAGCCTCAAGCACACCAAACCTTCATGGATGGATTTGCTCCCCTTGAGAAGACATAAGGGAGACACTAGACTGTAGAATCATAGAATCCTAGAATATCCTGTGTTGGAAGGGATTCACAAGGATCATCTAAGTTCAGCTCCTGGCCCTGCACAGGACAGCTCCAAGGCTCACATCATGTGCCTGAGAGTGTTATCTGAGTCCTTCTTGAACTCTGACAGGGTTGGTACTGTGATCATTTCCCTGGAGAGCCTGTTCCAGTGCCCAACCACCCCTGGGGTGATAGAGACTCGATTGTGTCAGCCTTACCAGAACAGCAGGCTTCCTGCAGAGTGGCCAGGCTCTTAGCTGGGAGTGATTTATATAGCCAGAGATAAAGTGTGAATGGCCATCTATGCTTGGATGAGGAGCATTTCTTGTGGTGGACCTTCATGCTAGTCTGGAAGGCTGATGAGAGCACGAAGAAGACAGTTGTACCACAGCAAAAAGGAAACAGTAAACAGCTGAGAAAGGGAAGTACCTCGAGCCTTTTCAGGAAATTCAAACCTCCAAGGGCAGCAAGGCAGCAGCCATGGGTTTGGGTGATAGAGGAGCAGCTGGAGGTTTAAACCGTGTCTCAGTGAAATCCTGCTGTGTGTGATGGCAGCCAGCCTGCTTGGCAGGAGCAAAGGGCTGTGTGAGTTTGCCACTGCCACAGCACAAAGGCTGTCTGTAACCTGACAGGCTGGCACAGGCTCCTTCTCCTCCCGGGTGCCATTCTCCCCTCCACCCCTCCCTTCTGCAGCAGGAGCTGTGGCTCCCAGCTCCTACCTGTACTCCCAGTCCTGTCCCCAGGGTACGAGCTGGCTGACATCTGCTGAATGAGCTGCCCACCGATGTTCATCTGTGCTCTGGCTCTGTTAGAGCACTTTTCTGCCTCACCACTCGTTGTTGGCTGAGCTGTGCTATGAAACTAGGACTGCAATAACAGAGAATTGCTGTTAGGACATGCCTCAATAAAAACCCCTGTGTTGTGTATTGGGCACCACACACCCTTAAAATGGCTTTAAATACCATTATCAGGGCAATTTTTCCACACAGGAGCACTGTTTAAGCTCTCTGTTACACTTTGTCGTTCTGCCTAGTGCATAAAAGAGGGACAGAAGCGTTACTCAGTGGCCACTTTGTGCAGAAGGGCTCTGAAAGGCTGTGGCTGCACAGGGATTGCCTGTCCTGGAGCATCCCCAGGGAGGCTGAGCTGCCATGGCAGGGCCACCTCACTGCCCGCACAAGGCTGTGTCCACCTCTCTGCCCCTCCTCTGCCCTCTGCCAAAGAGCAGCTCGCTTCAGTGGAATACCTGGCAGATCCTTGCTCTGAGGTCTCCCGTGAAGTGGTTTTGAAGGCAGTGAACAGCCCAGGGGTGGCTTCAGCCCCTCCGCACATGTCCCTGCAGCAGCGCCTGGCGAGGAGCTGTGCTGCCTCGGCTGCACCTGGGCATGGCCGGGGGTAATCCCCATCCTCTCCTCTTCCTCGTGCTTCGAACGGGGGGCTGGGCAAATTGTCCTTTTAATCCTCTGGGCAGCCTTCTTCCCACATGACTAACCCTTCTGCATGCGTGCCATCCGCCTTCTCTCAGATGAAAGTGCTGGCACTGGGATGCTGGCTGCCTGGCTCCCTGCTCCGTGGCTCCCTGCTCCCTGACTCCCTGGCTCCCTAACTCCCTGAATCCCTGACTCCCTGGCTCCCTGCTCCCTGACTCCCCAGCTCCCCGACTCCCCAGCTCCCTGGCTCCCTGACCCCAGCTCCCCTGCTCCCCTGCTCCCTGGCTCCCTAACTCCCTGAATCCCTGACTCCCTGACTCCTCGTCTCCCCAGCTCCCTGGCTCCCTGACTCTCTGGCTCTCTAGCTCCCTGACTCCCTGCCTCCCTGACTCTCCAGCTGTGAGCCTCAGCCCGTGCCACAGTGGCTTTGCCCATCCCTGTCTGCAAGAGGAGGCTTTCATGAGATTCTCGTGTCCAGTCTCTCGAGGGGACCGGAGCTGTGTGACAGGGAGGGGGGACATCTCTCCCCCTCTGCAGGCACACACTGCCTGTCCAGCTCCATCCAAGCCACCAAGGGCACATCCCAGCACCAAACCTCAGCCTGAGCATCAGCAGTTTGGGCTTAGCTGGCTCGTCCTCTGCAGGAACGAGAAAGGGCAGATGAGTGGCTGGCTGGATTAATTCCCTGTTGCCCAGCAGCAATGGAGGTAAAGGCAGCCAGAGACTCCCCACCTGCTGCACCACACTCAGGAGCTCTGTCTGTGAGGGGAGGAAGCCAGGGCAGGCTGCTACCTGGGGAGCACCCACCTCCTGCAGCTGGTTCGACTGCCAGCCACCACCCAGTGACCTCCTGGGGCACAGGGGGCTTTGTACCCCACTGGTCCGAGCCTGGGACCAATGCCTTGGACAACAAATCCATACCTCTCCATAACCTCCTGTCCCATTTGCTCCCTGCTTTTCTTTTTCAGACCTGAAAAAGCTGTCACCTCCACTCAGCTCCATTGCACTCCGAGGCTGCCACAGGCTGATGGCTGTTTCCCAAGTCAGAGTGCTCAGCATTGCCAAGGGACAGTGCCCTGTGCACAGGGGCCAGCCTCAGATCTGAGCACATCAGGAGCTGTGTAAAGATGCTGTCAGTTTCCTGAAGCATCAGGAAACCAAAATAGTTTTGCAAAGTTTAGGAGAAAGCTTAGAAGCTGAATGATTTTTAGGAAGATGAGTGGCAGGTTAACTGGCAGGTTAAATCAGGGTATCATAAAGTGTTACTTTGAAGGCTACAATAAAAATCAAAACCATACACTATAAAGGCAGAGGAGAGGCAACCACTCAGGGGCACAATACTCTGCATCCTTACACATTGCCCTTTACAAAAAAAACACCTTGCCCCAACAATGAAGGGAAAGGTATTGATCCTCTGAAACATGGCTTTGCATCCAGGTAACGTGTTTCTCACTTCAGTTTTACTAAGCAAGTGGTCCCAGTTCATTTTACAGCGACCATGTGCTCACACAACAGCACCTGCAAAGTTGTTTAGATACAATATCATCAAGAATGTTAGTCCAAAGTCTAAAATTCCTGTTGGTCCACAACTGATAAAAGCTACATAGTGTCATTTGTAGTAATTATAATTCAAATTATAGGAGAAAAGCAAAGGTGATAGAGAAATAATGCAAGAACACTCTTGCAGTTTTTCAAAAATTAAATGCTTTCCATTTAGTCATTGCTGTAGCTAGCAAGATGCTTTGACAGCTTCAAATTGGCACCTCTAAGGGAAAGGGAAACATAGTAGGAAGGAAGAGGACAGACTAACAAAATCAAATTTTACTTTTTGATTTAGATCAAATTCAGTTCCTAGTGAACCTGCTTACTTTACTCAGAACAAAGCTGGATCTGGGCTATAAGGGCAAAATTACTCTGGACTGATGCAAACGTCACTGCAGACACAAAACATCCAGTTAAAACACAAGGCTTTAATGCAAAGTGCATCCACAGTGCTTAATGTATTCACAAAACTGAACGTACTGATGTGTTTGTGCTGGCAAGAGTGACCCACTCATCACTGTCGATGTACTTTAGTTTAATGTGGTTTGAAAAATAGCAAGTTCAGTCCATCAAATTAGGCATATGTAACTGTGCACGTTTTTCATTAGCAATTGTCTGTTGGCGTAGGAAGCTGTGGTGTCACTCCACTGCACACCTCCCTTCTTGCATGCCACATTAAAAGGAAACAAAAACCATGAAAGGCCAAAAGGAGCTGCTCATAGAAAGCCAAGCACAGATTGTTCATTACTAATGGATTATGGACAGTTGGTCAATGCATTTTCTGTAAAAACTCAGCATATTTAAAGCAGCTTATTTCATGAGTCACAGGTTACTGCACTGATGAACTGACCAAATTTCTGAGGGCATCTGAGCCATGTTTTAAGAGTATCCAGAATCACAGACTCCCACTTTTCACTGAGTTGTTTCACATCTTTGTTGCACTTCTTCCCTGACCTCAAAAGTAATTTCTTTTGTTTTCCCAAATGTGGGAGTTTACACATGAAAAACCCTTTCTGTCAAGATAACTCTCCTTGGTTGGTCAAAACTGGACCCCAGTTATTGAAAGAAATTATCAAACCAAAATCTCTTGTGCTAATACTGTGATTTGTATTAATTTGGGAATTATTTCGTACTCACAGTGAGGAAGGAACAGGGCTTGAGACTGCCCTGAGACTTCTTGAGCCCATTTCACCCATCTCTTTTGTGAGTAACAGCAGAAACAATGGACTGACGTCCCTCAAAATGTAGAATAAAGGCACCATTTAGGAAGGCTCAGACAGGAAAGAGTTGCCCATGAAGATCAGTATGGCAGAAGCAAATGTTGTACCTGGACAAACAGGAGCAGCTAGTGTGCATGAGGACCCTGAGCTCATCTCTGCAGGTTCCTCAGCACTGGCTGAGCCCCAGGGGAATACCAGGTCCAGTTAGGAGTACCAGGCTGCAAGGTGAGCTGATAGAGATGTTCAGGTCTGAGTACCACAGACAGACTCTTTATACCAATGTTCTTCAGCACTCCAAATGTCTGGCTAATGACTGACAGTGTAAACAACTTACTTGTGCATGATTTGTGCTCATTCTGGTTTAGGCATCAATGCTCTCTCTCAAGTAAGCTGAACAGAGCTGTGAAAGTCCTTTCTGAAATGTTGACTTGCCAGGGATGTCGAGCTAGTGATGAACACTGCAGATTTTCTTCAAACAGAACTTCTCTGTGTTTATTGCTTCATTGAATTGAATTTTCCTTTTTCCTCTCTTAAATATAGCTCTTGAAAATGAAACAATTCAGTCTTGGGCACACCATGTACCTTTTTTCAAGATTCATTGGCACAGTACAAATGTAACTGAAATCATAACCAACTCATTGTTTTGGGAAGCAGTTCACCATAGTCTATATCACTTGTTACTCACTTTGCTGTTTATTATCATGGGTTGGATGCGGTGGTTTAGAGAAAAAAAAAGTGGAAGTTACACAAAACCTGTGGGACAGATCCTCAAGGGATATAAATTGTTGTACCATTTACAGGCTCTGGAGGACAGGCTGTACCAAATCAAAGTGTCCTTTGTTTTCTAATAAGATCCTACCGCACAGACTAGAAAAAAGATTTATTTCTTGTGTAGCACTGTGACCTTGATTAACTTCATTTGTAGTGTCTATTTCAGTGAAAGAGCTAATATCTACACTGACTTCAAAATGTTGCTAGATGTAGTATATAGCTGCTCATGTATCATTTGCTTCTCTCAAGCCATCTTCTGTCAGCAGAGAGGCAAGCTAGGCGTATGCTCTGGGTGATTCCCATATCATCATTAGCAGAAAATTAAGCCAAACTGCAGTAAAAGGTGAGCTGTCAGGAAGACACTGATTAAACACTTACCACCACAGTCAGCCCACATTGCATAATGTCTTGTTTAGAGAATTTCAATCTGTTTTCAAATTGGTGGCCAGCGCCATGAGCTCAACTGAACCTTCACTCAGGCCTTAAGAAGTATGCTCAGATAAGCTTGGCCCTTTTTCATCTCAAGAGAATTTTATTTCAGTATCATATAGTACAATACAGGAAAACAGCAATTCTTAATCTGTAGGCTGAGGTTGCTCTTGCACTACTAAGCTGTTCTCACCAAAATCTTTCACAGGTTCTTGCAGAGGTGCTGCAGACACAGCAATCCATTGTGGTCACACTGAGGTGTAGCTGTCTGTCATGCAAAGAATGGAAAAATGTGAATGTTTAGAAATGATAGGATCTGAGTTACCTCAATAAAACTTTGCATGAGAGACCTTGGAGCAACAACTGAGGCAGTAATAATAACACTGTACTCTACATTTCCCCTCCAACACTGGTAAGTGTCATCTTCAACATTCCTGTGTGAAACACATCCACATGTTGTGGATGGTAATTCTGAAGCACAGAGATATTATCACTAATAACCAATTTTATTAATCCTTTCCAGAATGGAGCAGCACACACTGGGACACAGAGATGATGCAGTCCTTGTCCAGAGGGATCCATCAGCAGGACATCAAAGACAACTGTGACAAACGAGACCACATTATTCAAATGATTAGTGGGTTCCATGGCTTTATTTTGTATTTTGCCTTCCTCTGTCCTGCCTCCCCTAGCCTTGGGCTTCCCTTGTTTAGCTTTCCCCTTTCATCTTGCTGCTTTCCCTTCTGTTTCCCATTCCTCCCTTTCTGCTGACACTGGTCCTAAGAGCCAGTACTGAGACAAGTCAAAGGTGCTCCATACAGCCAAAAACAAGAAACCTTTGTACCCTTCAGGATATGGATGGTCCTTTATGAGCACATTTTACTCTGTTTAAGAGTGATCCTGTTGGTGAAGAGTCTAATGAAATAATCCTAATAAGCAAAGATGTTTTCTAATATTGCCTCTAGACATGACACTGGAAACAGGATGGTTATGGTCAAATCCTGCCTAAAGTGATGTGGGCAGATACTTAGTGACTGTAGATATTATATTTTGCTTCAACTCATTTCCTTTATCTTTTTACAGTTACCCACAGTTTTACAGTTACACACAAAACTCCCCTTTTCTGTTGACCAGTGCTTCTAGAGACAGCCAGAATTTTATCACTTATCCAGATCAGGTGCACCAAACTCAGCAGTTGTTGCTTCACACCTTGAATCCTTTCACCTATCACATGAACATGAAGGTTCCTTTGACCCCAGGCTGGCTATGTTGGAAAGCTACTCTAGTTTTATTATTAAAAACTGTAAGCAAGACATTTCCAGAGAGCTGTGAAAGACTATTTACAAGGGCATGTAGTGACATGACAAGGGGAAATGGCTTCAAACTGAAAGAGGGCAGGTTTAGATTAGATATTTGGAAAAAATCCTTTACTGCGAGGTTGTTGAGGCATTGGAACAGATTGCCCAGAGAAGCTGGGGATGCCCCACCCCTGAAAGTGCTCAAGGCTGGACTGGATGGGGCTCTGAGTAACTTGGTCTGGTGGAAGGTGTCCCTGCCCATGACAGGGAGATTGGAACGAGATGGTCTTAAGATCCCTTCCAACCCAGGCTGGCCTGTGATTCTATGATTTAATGAGAGCTGGGCCACAAAACACTGACTGCACCTGTGGAAAATCTGCACTTTGTTGCGACTTTTAATTTCAACAAATTTCAGAGTTTTGCAAATTTAATTTCCAGCTCACATAATCTGTAACCTTGACAGTTAAGTGAAAAACACTTCTAGAACCAGATTTTTGCTAGCCCCAGAGCTATACATGACCCAGGTATTTTGACCTGGTCTTACAGAGGCTGTGAAAGCTTTTTTTTTTCTCAATAAATGAAAACATTTATGCACTGATGACTGTTCCATCTAAAGGCATACTACATAGCAGCAAACAGAAGTAATTTTACAGAGAAACTTTTGCATATGGCTTGAAAAAAAACCCATCAAGAATTGACATTGAGATAGGTGATCTCCCCAGTGACACTCAGGAAAAATGCAGTTTCACATTTATGTCAGGAAAAAACAAACAATGGACATATTTAAATAATCATTAAAAACAAGATGCCTGGCACAAGGCAGGTTCCAACCCTGTTCTGCCAAACATCTTCTGGAATCTTTTCTGGATATTATCTAAAGCCTTCTTAGTTGCATTGCTCATGTAAAAGAACTGTAATCAAGGTTCACCCAAGCAAAAGGTTCTCTCAAGGGAAATCACGTGAAAGGACATTTTTCTTGTCTTCATGTTTGACATTCAGGAGTAGTGATGAGAAAAGGCAGGCACAGGAGTCTTTCAGAAAACCACCAGAGAGCAGTGGCAGCATTTCATAGGGATGTGAACCGGTCATCATCTGCTGCAAAGACTCCATTAATGTGGCCTGCTTTTATATCAAGTGCTTCACAAGGAATCCCGTTTTCTAGTGTCACTTCAACTTTCTCTTCTAAATTTTCTCTCTCTGTTGACTCTTTATTCTTTCTAAAAACAAGAAAGAAAACATCATCTTATTTTGTTGACCTGCAGCACTCCACCATGATTCCACAGAAAGAAAACTGCGTATTTATTTAGAAGTTTGTCATTGGTTATGCTCCTAAAGGCACAATCTGGTGTACTTCCTTGCTGTGGTAAATACACCAGATGGGTGTATCTACATAGCTGGGGAACCCACAGATTGGAAGCCCAAGTTTAGCAGTTTGAGCTCAGAACTGGAGACCGGAAAACCTTAAGCAGACATGTTGTAAGTGTTAAATATTATTTCACCTTCTACTTCTGCAACATGACTAGAAGGTGCAAAAGAAAAGCTGGAGCAAAACAAAATTTGAAAAAAATCTCTAAATATGTTTGGGATTTTTTACCTTCAGGAAGGTCTACACTAAGCTTGTAGTCTGACCCTGCAATGTATGTCACAGATCACACCCCATGATCTGTACTAAATAAAACATATTTTTTAGAAACAGATCAGTCTTAGACTAACTATAGCCTCCAAATGTGGAGACATCCATGACATCCATGATTACTATGATTACCTTCCTCAGAACATTCATTATTACTTTCTTAGGTAATCTCAATGCGGCAAATCTGCATTTTTTTTTCTTTGAACTTCATTAGCAGCCACCTTCCTACCCAGTATTTTATACTTTTATCTTCTAGATCAAACAATTGCATGGGTTTCACTTTTCCAGACTCCAGCTGTCCCAAAAACATAACAATGGTTGAATAAAATTCTTTACATTAAAAAAAACCCTAAAAATATTATCTAAAATACAATCATTATGAGATGTAATAAACAAATATCAGGTCATGATGTTCCTTTAATTCCAGATTTATTCTGACCTTGGGAACAATTCGTTCATAGTTGAAAAACCTGCTGTACTTTATGGCCTGCAGCATCAGCGGTTTCAGAGGACAAGAAACTCAAAGGTCAGGTGCATTGTTTCTTCCTATCTCACAACATGCACTGTAACAATCTGACTCAGGACAACTGTAAAAATCTGACTCAGAGTAACTGCTAATGACAGAGTTATTAACAATAATAAAATTTTATAGGCTTTTGGGAGATTCTTCACATTACAGACTTGCTAAAATAAACTTGGGGTGTAGTAGCGGAAACCTCTGACCTCTGGCTGCTCTCACACTGATAAAAAGGAGTGCTCTTTAACACAAAACTGTGGGGGCAGAACATAAAAGTTACTAAGAAGGAGGTTCAAAAGAAATGAGAGGAGTAGAAGATATGTGAAACTCATTACCAGAGGAATTCAGAGAAGCTAAAAGTTTCCCTGAATCCAAGGGGTGACTCAACGTACCAAGTTCAGGGAAGTTAAGGGAAGAGGAAGTTAAAGGAAGAGAAAACATACAAGAAGATCAAATCCAGCTCAGGAAGGCCCAAAGCTGCAAATGAATTCCTGGGAGAACTAATACAGGGAAAGAACTTGTGCTGACTCTGTTTTCACTCTTCCCAAGGCAATTTTTATGGCCCCTGCTGCAGGGGGATAAGGGGAGACTTTGGGCTAGTTCAGGATAGACTGCAGAGGATGATCCTGCCCTGGGCATGTGGCAAATCTACTGCTGTAGGGGGAGGTGTCCTATTGCTGCAAGGATAGGAGAACAAACACAAGGCTGGGAGACAGTGTGTCTGACCCAGCTCACTGCAGGCACTGAATTCAGCACATCTCTCACTTCAATAAATAATGCATGAGTCTAACTCAATACTGAAACTTCTCTGTAAGCCAACTCCCCTTCCCTGACACCCTGAGCATGGACAGCCTGGAGCACGTGCTTTTGGTCTTATCTGAACTGAGGTATTTTAAAGGCCTTTAAAGACAAAATGCCAGATTTATGAGAAGATGACACCATCCTAGGGATCAGATTTCCAACACAGCTTACTAGGCAACAGGGTTCCCATTATGTAAGCTCTGGATAGACTTCTAAGAAAACTAATTATTGAACATGCTGAAGTCTTTGAAAACCTGGTCACTTACTTCACTATCTGACAAAAAGATCAGTGCTTTTAAAATCCTCTTCTCTTAATTTTTTTTCCCAAGAAGCCAAATAGCCCAGACCATCCCTTTTACCTCTCTAGTCCTTGCAACAGTAGATAGAAGAAATATATTCTTGGTTTACCCTCTCTCTTACTTCCCCACCCCTGCCTGCAGATGTTATTGATGTGAAAGGAGGGTTACAGTTCAGCCACAGATGAACCTGCTCTGAGGAAAAGTTTTATGTAATGGTAGAGTAGGGAAACAGAGGGAGAAGTGAAAAAAGCACAGCAACTAAAAGGACAAGAGCATGAGACAGAGAGGGTGCCAAGTGAGCACAGGCAGGCAGCAACAAGCCATATTAATGGCAGTGTGATAAGAGCATGCAGTTTGCACCATATTGAGGGGAACTGCTCAAGCTCAGCTAAGTTATTTTAAAAATACAGGGGGAATCCTGTCTTTCAGCCTGATATGAAGCACAAGTGATTATTTTAGCTGGAAAAATCCCAGCTATTTATCCTAGTTTATTTTATTACACTTACGTGAAATGTTCAAAGACTCCCTTAAATTTAGGCACTATAAAGAAACGCAGAGCCATGATACCACAGAGAGCAGGTATGGGCTTCAGGTAGCAACATCACTCAGTTTTACAGAAGAGGTTGCCTATGTTTAGGGCCGGAAATAATTCAATCCATACAACATGGTTGTGATAGGGCTTTCACTATCCACAGATTCCAAATACCTTCCCAGACTCTTTTCCCAACAGTACCTTTCATCTATTGTTTGCTGAGTTTTGTGGGGTTTTTTAGAAAACAGGAAGGGGTTTTGGAAATTCATGTAACTCCTCTGATTGCAGAATATAACTGAAGGGATTCTGACTACACTACTAAAGGTTCTCTATGAGAAGCACTTAACCTTCCCAAGTGTTGATCTTCTGAGGTCTTTTAACATTCTTCAAGGTAATAAAAAGGCAGGAAGGAGAAGTGTCTGCAACATACCACTTTTTATACATTAATTCCTTTTTCTGATATATTTGGGGATACAATC